>NW_020653711.1:2215590-2234741 GCF_003589595.1 Hyposmocoma kahamanoa
TGGCGGCAGAAATAGGTAAGATGGCAGTAATACCCTGGACGAACTCTTCACAAGAAGCTCTACTGCTACTATTCATTGCTCTATAGTTAATTAATGAGCTTTCACTTACTCTACACTACAGACAGTAACAAAAAGTAACAGAAATTTGCAAAAAAAAATGCGATAAATTATACTTACTTGTTTTAATTTTGCGCGTTTTCTAAACTCACAACCCTCTGCACAATGAATGACTCAAAGAGCGATGTGCTCGAATTTATAGTAAAATGTATCGCAGGATCAGCATAATAAGATGTCATGATAATTTGGATAACGTGCGAGTTGGATATGCTTTGTTTCCCTATTATAAATAGTGATTAGTGTTTGCTGATTTGCGTCATTAAGATTATTGCCTTACTGTCAGTTATGCGTAACAATCTGATTGTACAATTTTGTAGGTAGGGTTCACGCTACCGTCCATTTTTAGTTTATTAACAAGAAAGTAACCTAGAAAATTTATTGGTGCATTTCAGTTCCATACGCAAAATAGGCGTTGCGACGTGGATTTACGGATCCCCCTGCGGCTGAGGGGTTGAGTAATAGCGATAGAACGTACATATGAATTTATTGTAGAAGTATAACAGGGAAAAGGTGAAAGAAGGAAGAAAGGAAGGACAGGAAAGTAAAGGCTGTAACAAAAACAGGTAGGATTAAAAACAGGTACAACAATATAAAAACACTCCCTACAGAACTTAAAGCTTATTATTATATGATTTGTGAACTTACCCCAAAGGGCCTGTATTCGTAGTATTGCTACCTAAAAGCATTTAGGTTCACATGATAGGAAGGTACGGTCTTTCCTCTCCGGGAATTTTGATGGGTATGGCGACGGAACGAAGCGAAGTAAGAATAACGAAGCAATAAAATTAGAGAACGATTCAAAGTTATTCTAAATAAGAGTAAGTGGCCAGGAATGAGAGAAAAGGGTGATAAAAGGTGGGATGACATTAAAAGAGGTTGCATGGTCATACCCTGTTGCACTATGCCATACCAAGGCGCATTTTGTGAGCAAGAGAATTAGTTTAGGACTTAAATAGCATAATGATAATATTGAAAATTTTAAGTAAAGTGTATGTCAGCCAATCGTAACCATGGGACCTGTAAAGGGCTCAAAACGTTGGTTTGTTTGAAAAAACAAATATACGCGATTTAAATTCCAAAAAGTAGTTTCATTTCCTAAATATACATACTATAAGATGTTTATCACATACAATTTTAACATCAAAACATTGTATCAATTTTGGTAATTCATTTTGAAATAATATTTATAATAAGTTGTCAAGATAATGTGGATAATATACGATTTGGATTAGATATTTTTGTTTTGCTATGCATTTATCATAATTCGTATCGTTGATCATTGGCGTCGCCTAATTACAGCAAATAATCAAGGCTGTTTTGATTACATTTTCGAAGTAGCTCCTTGGGTTAATATAGCAACAAATCTCCATATCCACCGAGGTGATACTATTTTTATGATCATAGTTGTGACCATAAAGGCGCGTTCCCATTATGTCGTAACGTTTTATTTATCGTTGCTCGACTGACGCGTTTAACCTGCTCCCATATCACGACTATCGGTCGTGATTGTGTTGTGGACGTTTATCTTATCGTTGAACGACTGTCGTGTCTAACTGGTCCCACTAGATCGTGACGACAATTTATCGGTTCACGGCAGCCGCCTTGTCGTTCGCACGACAGACTGTCGTCACATTTTTTTCGGAACGTTTTATTTATCTTCGGATGACTGTCGTTCTAGCTTTTCCCATCGTCGTAACGTTAATAAAGTCATGAACAACATTTAATCGTATTGTTCTATGTGTGAACAACTTAATTTAAATATACAAGCCACGACACTTTAAACTGAACGACTGTCTGTTGTCACGATAATGGCAACACGCCCCTAGAGAAGGAACGAGTTGCAATTTTGCTGTAAATGCGCAAACCTGTGTTTTCTTGGCATTGAACTCGACAAGATTTTTGGAACCCCAATATGTTTGTATGAAGTCCACACTCCTGTAGAACTTAATGACAAGATCTGAACTACAGTATAATAAGAGCAAGTACGGCAACTCTACCCTGTTCAGCGCGTAAATGACTACACTTCACTTGGATCATAGGGTTGTTAGGGGTTGTAAACATAATTTGAACAAATTAAGTCATCACAGTATTCTCGTGCTACAGTGAAATAATCCTTGTCAAATGCAGTAGGTATTTACATATTGATATTTTTATACCAGCATCGCGGATTGGTATCTCGATTGTGGGAGTATTTTTGGGAGGAATTGGTGAAATTACAAGCACATGAGACTTGTCAACTTATGTCTCATGAGTAACAGGCGCAGCGGGGTTCGGGGGATCTGAGGGGTGCCGACCCTTCAGATCCTTACTATTTAAAGCTCTGAGTGGCACTGCAACTATTGTGGACAGGCACACGCCAGTCCATAACAGTTGCAGTGCCACTGACGAACAAGTTGTGGGCCTGATGGTAAACTACATAGTTTACCATCAGGCGCACGACTTGTTCGTCTCGTTAATTGATATTATATAAAAAAGGCATCATTGGGAAATAGAAATGAAATGCCGAATTTGAAGCACTCTTGTTCATACTACCACCATATACACGTGTACTATTTATAACATTGTCGCGAATGGCTACTTACACATTTGCGCCTAAAATGAATTGACACTGATAGGGTTTATTATGCTAACTCTCGATGTCCTAAGATAAAATATTTAATCACAATATTTAACACGCTTATGGCAGAATAACAAAGGCTGTGGCTATCCCCCAACCACAGAGTCATAGGGTCGTATTCTAGAACTCTACTCAAAGCTCAAGTCAGGACTTGAGTATGATTCAAAACACTAGAAATCATACTCAAGTCCTTGCCATTAGGGTCGTATTTCCAGTGCTTGAAATTATACTCAAGTCTGCTCAAATCTACACTTGAGCATTGAGTAGAGTTCTGGAATACGACCCATAAACTGTTTTGGCTTGCTAATTACCAAAGTATTTGAGTTTATTATAAAATGCATTATTCTATTCAAGAAAAATGAATGAGTTTATTATTATTATTTGATGTAATATGTTAAACACAGCGCAACCGCTTCAATTCTATAGTTAATGGCGATTGCTACCACTCGCGTTATGCAGCGCGAGTGTGCCGCGAGTTTGTGCGCATGTGTGCCTTCATACACGGCGCGCGGGGCGTGCGCAGAGACAACTCGCACTGCTAAGTTTGTATGGAGTTACCATACTTGCCCTATGGTACTAAATCTGAACGCTCTCTTTCGATTTCATTTCGCGTTCAGCATCCATGATACGACACCACGTAGTGTGCCTAGGTACCCTATTGCCACAAAAATAGTTTTGTCTGGTAGCCGAACTAATCTAGGATATAATGATTTCGTCATGAATAAAGACAAGGGCAACTTATTTCATTAGTATAAAAAACTGAAAGCAGTTTATTCGTATGTGCAAGGATTTTTTTTACATCCCCATAATAAATTATTGCAGTAATTTTACAACTTTGCTTTTCATTGGTTAACTCTAAATTGTTACTGCTGTATCGACTTGGCACTGCATGGTAAACGTATGTGTATAAGTTTGTATTAAGTTAATTGTGTATCTTTCATTAAATATATCTAAAAAAAAGTGAGGCGCACAATAAGTTTCCGGAATGAATAAGAAAAAAATACATAAATGGTCAGAAATGAATTTATTGTTTCTCAAAATATTCTCCGTTAGCGTTAATGCACTTTTTCATACGAATGAATCAATTTTGAAAACATTTATCCAACTCCTCCGTGACAATCTCTAAAACATATTTTTCATACTCTTCGACAGCCTCTTCAGGTGATTAAAATCGTGGACAGCGTAACTGGTCTTAATTTTTGAAAATAAATAAAAGTCACAAGGTGCCAGGTCGGGACTGTACGCGGGATGGCTAATAAGGTCAACGTTGTTCACCTTCAAAAATTCATTTGTCTGTCTGGCCGTGTGAGAACTGGCCTTATCGTGGTACAAGATTATACGGCGTTTACGGTTATTTTTACGGAGTTTGTCAATAACTTCCGGCAAACAAATAGCCGTGTACCAATCTCCATTCACGGTACAGCGGTTCTCCAAAATAACAGTAGCCACGTGTCCAGTTTTATTAAAAAAAGAAGCAATCATCTGGTTACAGGCACTTTGCACGTGCGCCACTTTGGTTGGTTTCGGCTCATTTCGAAAAACCCATACACTCGAAAAAGTGCATTAACGCTAAATATGTTGAGAAACAAAAAAATCATTTCTGACCATTTCTAGCATTTTATTTCTTATTAATTCCGAAAACTTATAGTGCGCCACAGGTATGTATCAAGTGACGGGACGAACGAGTCATACGCCTGATGGTAAGCTACATGCCTGTCCATAACAGTTGCATTGCCACTCAGCGCTTTAAATCGCAAAGATATGAGGGGCACTGGTAAAATGACATTTCGTGTATTTTGAAATTACATTTATTATTCACAACATAATATATTTCAAATACAATAAACCAAGACAACCTACAAGAGCTAAACGGGCCAAGCGTGACGATGTGACCTTTTTCATCGTCATCCCACCTTTTTATCATCCTTTTCTCTGTTTTTTTTTTAAATTCCATTATCGAATTATCGCGTCAAGTGCTCCAAGAAATGTGTCGTCTTGCACCATATAAACTTAAAAAAGTATCTCTGCTACATACAGTTTAATCAAGGATGGAATTACATTCCATATAAAAGTGTATTTTGTATATTAATTGCTACTTTTCTATTTCAACATTTTTTCACTTTAATCACATTGATTCAATTAGAACACAGAAAATATTTCGAGTCATTTTGACATAAGCATGTTTATGAAATTCCTTCATTACTAACAGGCAACCGTCATTATTTTGAGTTCTCAATAACATTAATTATATAGGAAATAATTATAAAATGGTTCCAAATAAAGTGATATCTCAATGGTCAAAATACGCAGCTAGATATATGTACGCAAGATGTCTAAATATTTAATATTGAACCGCATCTCGTCCACATTAGGCTTCAATGTCAAATATTTAAAAGTGTCGTTAGTATATTTTAGTATAGTGTGTAAACGTGCATTTCAAACTTGAGTTTCACACTCCAGCAACTCAAGGTGTGGTTTAAATTACGTTGTACACAGGAGTGGCAGGATGTGGCGCCTTTTAAATTGCCCGAGACGATCGCTCTGACAGATTTCGGCTGTGCAATTGTTCGGCGCTTGATTTAGAACTGTAATGTTCCGGTTTAGTAACCTTCACGTTGAGATTTGAAGTTAGATTTAGTTACAAATTTGTTCGTTATTTATTTACATAGTTGAATACGTATATATTATTATACAATTACCAGTGTACATGTTTTTTTTATATTACAAAGAGACGGGACAAACAAGTCATGTGTCTGGTGGTGAGCGAGACGACCTCTGTTCATAACAGTTGCAGTGTCACTCAGGGTGACGGGTGCAGTGCCACTGTGCCTGTAAGTTCACCAGCACCCTTAGAAACCGAAACGCTGTAATGCTCTCATTACTGCTTGGCGGCAGAAATACGTAAGGTGGCTGCATTTCCCCCGACGAATTATTTCACAAGGAGCTCTACTGCCACTAAACATATTTGATATATTTATGATATTATATTAATTAAATTTGTGGTTTTCCAAACTAGTGTGCCCTGTAAGGGCGTAGGTTACAAATAGAAACAAGCAATGAACAAACAAAAATAAAACAATGAACTAAATAACAAAAATATTAAATTGTTTGAAATAATAAACAAAAAAAGTTTAAAAAAAATTACCAACTGCAAAAACCACTAAAAGTCTCTACACGTTTTACGAACAAATGTAGAGCTCCCTGTGAAAGAGCTCTCCAGGGAAGTACAGCCACCTTACCTATCCGTAACTGCCAACTGCCATGGCCGAGTGGTTACTATGACTGCCACGCAGAGGTCCCATGCTCGATTCCCGGGCTGGGCGAAATATTTGTATGGCCTACATTTATTTCTCTCATGAGTTTGGGTATAATTTGTGGTTGTCTACGTGTGTGTGTCCATGGTACCCCCGATACGGGGTTTCACTAGTGAGGGGCTATGTTGAGTGCGTGCGTTATATATAAAATTATGTCTCAGAGTGACGGGTGCAGTGGCAGGGCCCATTTGGTTTTAGCAACTTATAGCTCTGAACGACACTGCAACTGTTTTGGACAGGCGTATTGTTTACTATCAGGCACACGACTTGTTCGTTCCGTAGCTTGATGTCAAAATAAAAAAATAAGAATTGACAGAGATTTCCTAGAAGGCCGGTTGTTGTACCTGTCTTTTGTCTATTGCTTTTTTGTTATATATTTCTTCTTGTGTGCAAAAAAGTATATTTGTGTTGTATTAAGGGCGGTAAATAAGGAATTACCAACGAGGCTCTATTAGAAGCACGAAGTCGAAGACTGAGGGCTTACGTACTGCCCGTGAAACTTACTATGTTTTTCATCACATTTGCACGTAAGTAGTATGATTGCATTAAAGCTAACTTGACTATAAAGCCCCAAATAGAACACTCGGCCCTTTTTTTTCGAGAAAAAAGGCCCAAGAGTTTTATTTGGGGCATTATTGTCAAGTTAGCCTGCATGCAATCATACTATTTACGTGCACGTGTGTCGAAACTGTATACATTACTAGGTAATGTAAATAAAAATAGATCGGTACGCAAGTAATCACAACTAATCGGTTTTTTGTCTTATCACAAATTTCAAGTTAGTAACACAGCACCTGTACAGACAGCATATACCATATGTTCGAAATAACAAATACATCAAAATTTTGATCTGTACCAACAATTAATATCAAACTTTTGGAAAATAACAAATTAATTTTGGGCCGGACTTCATACGTTACTAGGTAGGCTTAAAGCCGTCAGTTATTTTTTTCAAACTCAATGTTTCAATTACCTGAAGAAATAAAATAGATCAGAAATAAGTGAACAAAATATTGTGTAGACACAAGTTATTGAAAATAATAATATCAACATGTGAACTATGTTACTTTGCAGTATATTTTAGATATTGCGCGACATATGATACATGTATTTCGTTGCGATGCTCTCCCTTCCTTGTCAAGCCAAAATGCACAATAGCTAACTAAAAAATGCTTTGGAGTAGAACATGGTATGGTGATGGTGTCTATTCAAACCGGTTCGGCACAGATACCCTACCACCACTAAAATGTAACTGAAAAAAATTAAATTTAATAAAACGCATGTAGCGTTACGTTACGAACCATGATTGGCATAACCCATAGGCAATCCTGCAAGGCGGTGTTTGCTTGTGTTTGTTCATTTGTGTTTGGCACAGTTTATGCGAGTAGAGATGATGGACGGATGCCTGTGTCGCGCGGGACAACTCCGATCAGTGCCGCGTCGCACTGCACTACACGAGAAAAACCCGCGGGTTATAGGACTATTACGAGCACATACCTGCCGAACTTAAAAATGAATGTTTCAGGAAACGTTCAGGGGCAGACTGAAGAAACTTTTATTGGAAAAGTCGCTTTACTCAGTAAGCGACTAGACTGAAAGTGCTATATATATGTATATGTATATATACTCGATGGGTTATATACTCGATGTTTCCTGTATACACTTGACATATTTAGTTCAATTTAATTACTTATTAGCTTCATTAATTATGTAGATATGTATGTACGAGTACACTATTGTATACTTATAAGTTACTATGTATTATATAATTATTTCTTCATTATTTGACGCTCACTTTTCGAAGAATAGTATAAAATGACATGTAATTGTATTTGTATGAAATTTGTAATGTAGAGAAAAGTAAACTAAACTAAACATGAAATAAGCCCCGTGAAATTTTAACTCGGAAATTTGGCCACGTACAATATGTTACACTGGGCGTTCCCTGGACAGTCTGTGACCATCCCAACTTGCCAGTGTCCACGCAGTGCGTAATTACGTTGGATACGACTGTTTGATACGGGAGTTTTCAGTTTTTTAGTCAAAATCTTTGTAAGGTTTTTTAATTGCAGTCAGTTGAATACGTTATATGACGAGAACTACCCTTATATAATAATAATAATAACGCACACACTCAACATAGCCCCGCACTAGGGAAACCCTGTGTCGCGGGTGCCATGGACACACATAGACAACCACAAATTACACCCAAACTCACGAGAGAAATAAATGTAGGCCATACAAATATTTCTCCCGGCCCGGGAATCGAACCTGGGACCTCTGCGTGGCAGTCCGGCATGGTAACCGTTCGGCCACAGAGGCAGTTGAAAGCCTCTAGAGAAAATATTCTAAAATATCATAATTGTCAAAATATCGAACTACAATCGCAAGTTCTAAAAGAGTTCGGAAACATTCTCTATTATGCACGTCACCCTGAGACATAAGTTGCCAAGTCCCGTGTGCCTGTAATTTCACCCTTCAAAACTGGAACGCTGTAAATATAAATATTAGATAAGACAAAGTACGTAGCTAAAGCACTTGTGTTACAGAAATCGGAAACAACGACGATACCAGAAACAGCCAGACCCGAGACAAAGAAAAGTTAGTTTTCTACACTGACCCGGCCGGGGATCGAACCCGGGACCTCACAGATAGCGTCATCATGAAAACCGATGCCAAGTCACTGGACTGGATCACGAAGGCCGTCACGCAGTAACGCTCACATTACTGCTTGACGTCAGAAATAGGTAAAGATGAACTTTCACAAGGAGTTCTATTGCGGCATGCTATTTTTCTACTTACTTAAAAAAACGACATATTCAATAAAATCGTAAACCGAGAAGACCGTAAGATACTTACTTTAATTTTAATTTATTATACCTTTTTCTTAAGTTTTTTTTTACTAACAAACATTGAATAATTGTTTTTGACTGTAACGAAATGTTATTATTATTATCTATTTTAGACTATTATTGGTTAAATTTGTATTGAATTGATATTTAATTATTTTTTATGAAGTTACTCCACTAGTTTGTTATAATTATTAATACAAATATGGAACACTTAGAAAAAATCATTCGATCCGGCCGGATTCGAACCGACAACCGGCCTTCTACCAAACCGTGCCAGACTAGAAACTATGCCAACTATGGCATCATAATAATATCAATTCAATACAAATTTAAATACAGTAGCGACATCTCTAGCCAGGTCTGATAGATGTACAGTACAACCTAACTGGTTGACGAAATACTTTCATAGATTTCTCATATATGGTGTGCTACGGCTAAAAAGTCGTTGCAAAACCAAGTACAAAGATCCGACAACAAGCACATAGAAAAAATCGTGAGGTCCGCTGGTTCGTTTCGTGGCTTAGTTGGCATAGCGTCTGGCACTGTTTGCTAGAAGACGTCGGTTCAAATCCGCCCGGATCGAATGAATTTTTTCTAAGTGTGCGATCTTTGTATTAACAATTATTATTGATTTTATATTATTTATTATTATTTATGATTTTGCTAATGCTACTTTAGATAAGCGGGTGATACACGCATTTTACGTATTTATTTAACTGGGCTTTACTGATTACACTAATGTTACTTTAGATAAGTGAATGTTACACGAATAGACAATATGTATAATTTCATCCATGACATGTATTTGCGATTTTCGACATTTAATTTTGTAACGAGTATTAGAATAGTCGCGAGTATGTCACCTCCGAATTATACCCCTAACACACATATATCGAGTGAAGTACACGTAAATGCACCACATATATCACCAAACGATGGTAGCTGTAAAGGTTGACAGAGTGAAAAACTGCCTTACGTTTCTCAATGGTGACGCTACGGCAAAAAAGCTGTTTAATAACCCCAATACAACAATCTGCAACGAGCACAGAGAAAATAAGATATCGACTTTGAACTGGCAACCGGTACCGTCTCAATTTTGACAACCTTACAGGAGAAGAAAAGACTTGTAGGTGTCATGTATGTAACAGGTAGTTATTAAAAACAATAGAATTTCTTTCAACGCTGCGGAGTATGAAATAGTATAAAATGGTATTAAAAAGTGAAATCTTTAGAAAATTGAGATAGTACCGGTTGCCAGTTCACAGTCGATATGCTGATTCGATCTGTAACCCAATAAGAGCTATAGCACGGTTAGGCAACAGACGCTGGTCCGAATACAGTGGGATCGAGGGAATTTTTCTGTTGTTTCTGTCTTATCATTAATAATAATAACATAATAGTGGACTATTTTCAGTAATACAAAATTCCAATTTTTAACGCTGTTTGTATTCTGCAAGATATTGCTTCCATGTTACGTAAGTCCCGACCTCCAAAGTCTAATATACCGCACGAGGAACTGAAGGCGTTAGGTAAGCTGCGTGTTAACTTCGATGTGTTGGTGTTGCCAGCCAACAAAGGGAATGCAACTGTCATTGTTGATACGGTAACATATGAAAATAAAATTGCTCAGTTACTGAGTGATGAAAAAACATATAAGAAGGTAAATTACAACCCTACCTGTAGAGTGACGACCAAAGTTAACAAATTGCTACTGGATTTACCAGGCCAGAATTTGATAGCATTGTTGCGCCTAGAGAACCCAACGACCCCTAAGATTTATGGTTTACCTAAAATCCAGAAGCCTGATTGGCCTTTAAGACCTATAGTCAGTCAGTATAAGCTTGCTCGTCATATGTCTTCATTACTGTTAGCTTTCACTTTTGCAAGTCAATTTGGGATTCGAGGCATTACATCAATTTGTTGAATGGTATGCAGCTCCGTGTAGATGAATTTATGGCGAGTTTTGACTTGACATCTCTTTTCACCAATGTACCGGTAGATGAAACAATTAAAATTGTCTCGGACCTTTTAATAATGTGTATATATGCCGTGTATATAATAAAATGAATTGAGTTTTGTCTGAAAAGTGGGTATTTCGCATGGCGTGATTATTACCTGCAAATTGATGAAGTGGCCATGGGTTCACCAATTGCGCCCGCAACTGCTAACATCTTTATGGAGTTGTTAGAAGAAAAAACTTGAACATCGCGTCTGTAACACCTAGATATGGTGGGTGGAGTTATGTGGATGATGTTTTCGTTATTATCTCGAAAAACAGTTTGCCTGAATTTTTTGACTACCTCAATTCTGTGCACGATAAAGTTAAGTTCACGGTGGAGAGAGAAAATGAAGGAGCACTGCAATTTTTGGATCTTTTGGCTATTATTATATGGCGTTAACTGGAGGCAGTGTACTCGTGTCGTGAGCGCAGCTGCTCGTCCTCGGCTGGTGGTAGTGGAGAGGCTGCCGATATACTTACCTTACGTTAAGGGAGTAACAGATAAAATCGGACACTTGTTACGCCGAAGATATAGCATCAAGACAATTTTCCGCTCTCACGTGCAGCTATAGCATATTCATCTCTATTTTCCCATTACTAACGTACAAATATGTGTTACCCAAATACGGAATCGCGACGATGCGCGCCCGAGCCCATTCGCTTTTTTGTAGTTGAAAAACAGGACGCGATGAAACGCTTCGACTCTGCGCCAGTGTGAATTGAACCTTAGACAGTTGGTGCGTTCACCGCATAAGGAGCCAATGAATGTTCCCGGGTATATAAAATTCCCTGCTCCTGTGACAAAAGTTACATAGGAGACACCGACCGTAACATATCCCCACGAACGACGAAACACATACTACATACATAGTATTGGTAGCGAAAGAAATTATATAACGTACAAATTTATTCGACTTTATCTCAAATGGCGATTGTATTCAACGTAATGTAAAAATAACATTAACATTTTTTTATTTTTGAATTAACGATATAAAAATTGTATTCTTCTATAGACTGCGTGGTAATCGGAAATTTGTATTATTTGTAAAAATATATTTATGGTGCTAGTTTAAAATTATATTTTTACTAAAGTTCTTTGTTAAAAAGAGTACAATCGTGATTGTAGGTGGTCCTGCAGTATGATCGCACCTTTTTTTATACGTATAAAGTTTATATGGTTTAAATTTTTAATACGTAGGTACGTACAATATAAAACGTTCTTCTCCGTTTGGACTATACGTGGTAATCTGAAATTTATATGGGGGTTACCCTTCCAAACCGGTACGCAGTAATGCTCACATTACTGCTTGACGGCAGAAATAGGTATGGTGGCAGTACTTCCCTGGACCAACTCTTTCACAAGGAGCTCTACTGCTACTAGTTTGTATTTGCCTCAAAATCTCAAAGACTTCCGAACTCAATGAATTACTAAGACCAATACGCTTGAATTAGCAGTAAATTACGTCGTAAGATAAGCATAATAAGTTGTCATATTAATTTGGGTAATTTATTAAAACTGATTCATCGTTGATAACTCATATCATTGAGATTACTACGTTTTATTTGTTTGGTACACTCAGCCACAGGTCAATCATAGCAATTTGTTTTTTAATACTGAACTTAAAATTTTCAAAGAATTTGAAAGTAGGGTCGTTTATTGGTGGTCATACCTATTAGCATGTCCTACTGATATGACCAACAAGAATTTGTATGTATTAGTGGTCATATTCAGTCAGTATTAACACCCTAACCTAGGTAATACATAGGTGACGATCAAATATGTATATTTCACTATACGAATTAAGTGATGTTGATTAAACTGTTAAATATAAAGGAATATCTTGATAGTTGGATTAAATTGTGATTACTTTAATTATGTCGAAAAAAATATATAAATAAAGTAGGTAAACCAATCATATTAGCATAAACTGTCACCAATTGGCAGGATGGCTCTGACATTTTAGCCCATCCCGAAGGTTTAAAATAATACATGTAATACTGAATTGTGATTATTTATGACAGATTTTTGTTTTAACATTTTACATACTCAATTCTGTTACAATTACACACACCTGCACATTTAGCAGAAGACTAAACCTATAACAGTAAAGTCCTCAATAGAACGTGGTATTGTTTCCTGGTCGATTAAACTTTTTCATTTTGGGTCTACTTTGATAGTAAAAATTAGTACATGGCAATTTTTTCACTAACCGTTTTATTCATTACTCCTTAATAAAAATATAGTTTATTTTCTTCACATGTAACATTATGTTGTAAACCAAAAAAACACTTATTGTCTGTATAATGCAGAGTGTATATTGTGTGTATGTTAGCATGTGTCTGTGCGTGCGCTTGTGTGTGAGTGTGAGAGAGAGGGAGAGAGTGCGTGTGTGTGTTCCATCCATTCCTTGGGGCCCGTGTACACGCTAAGAAATTCGTCGTGTCTGCAACAGAAAAGACGAGAATGGCCTTACACGACAAGAATTTTATCGGATCTAGGCACGAAAATATGTCGTGTCTGTTGCAGACAAGAAAATGATGAGTATGTACACGATACGAATGCTTTCGTGCATACGTGTGTACGGTAAACGTGTCAGTGCACTTCCAGGTAGCTGTCGTTATACTACCGACTGTGTGAAGAAATATGTTGACTACCATAAAAAAAAGGTGATTGCAAATTATATGTATAGAATAAAAAATATTTCTCTCCATGCCTCAAAAGTACGTCGTTTATCTTTATAAATCTCTAAGGTTTTGTCCTACAATATGGGTCGTACCTCTAATAAACTTATAAGTAAATCATGCTTTTTATTAGTCGCACTAAAATTAGTGGTGCAACAGTGGTACTTTGCAACACCAGTCCACGCGCATAAACGTTCGTTTACTGACAATGCGCCCCATACAATAACGGCAGAGTGCGTCGAGCCGGGGGTAGACAAGATTTTTTTCTTGTCCGACGCCGAGGCTGTGTACACAGTTCGTGTGTAGAAACGACACGAATTCTTGGATTGACCCGGCGAATTTTCTTAGATTGTGCACGCGCCGTTAGGGTGGAATATGAAGTAAGCCTATCGTGAACTCCAAACACGAATGGTAAAGCCTAAGTCCTTTATTATCTGATATTTAAGTGAATACACAACCTACATTCTTTTGTTTTACCTTACAATGTTCCCAATATGAAACTCTACGAATTCGACGATCTTCTTCGCTTGTTACTGCTGTTCTCCATCTGTCCTTCTTCTACGTCTTTCCATCTGGTCTTCCCGGTAGGCTGCTTCCTTTGTAATTCGTGTTAGAGACATGAGGCAACTTCGCCCCTTACTTACTCATATTCAAGGATCATTAGAGGCACCCCGTGCCCTCCCTTAGCCACAAATCTTTTCAGGGATCATCAGAGGCACCTCGTGCCCTCCCATAACCATCAATCTAATTCAGGGATCATCAGAGGCACCCCGTGCCCTCCCGTAACCATCAATCTAATTCAGGGATCATCAGAGGCACCCCGTGCCCTCCCATAATATAATCTGAATCGGATCGGACGCGAGTCAACGACGCAGTGCCACCACTGTGGGAGAGACCAGGATTCCGCCCAGCATACGCTGGAGGACGCGGAACATCCTGATTGCCCGGATCGGACGAGATCTCTCTCCGCCAAGCATAGTAGCGGCTATGTTGGCGGATCAAGAATCCCATGAGTCTCCTTCTGTGAAGCGGTGATGCTTCAGAAGGAGGTTCCCGAGCGTGATCGGAAGAGGGCCGATCCCGCTCGGCGGCGGCGTACCTTCGCGGCTGCGGGCGATCGGAGCGAGGGCTTCGTTCGCCAGTAAGTTAGGCAGCCGCGAGAAGGACGACGGGGAGGTGTTGTCCGCTTCGTCGTCAGGAGAGGAGGGAGAGAACGTAGCTCCTCTTAGGTGTGGGGGGGGGGGGTTCCGGTGCGCAAAGTCGATCCCAGATCCTTCCCATTAGAGCGCCCGAGAAAGCAAAACTTAATTAACGGACACGGTTTGAGATAAGCTGGATATGGCTTTTAAAATTTATATGTTGGTCAATACTTTATGTAATACTCAGATATTTGAACTCTAAAACAAATTGTATAGCAAGGCACAAGCATCCACCACAGCTATCAGGGGAGTCATGTGCAATTAGTGTGAAACTATAAGTAGGCAACGAGTTTTAGCGCACTCCAAATAGCATCCACTGTGTTTTTTGTGCGTTGATTATTAGATAATTACAGTTTAGTCAGTTTACAACAATGTTTAACCCTAGTTGAGCACACTGGAAAGCTTCCTGCCAAGAGTCAGCTTGGAATGAAAGTGTTGTGCCGTCCGCAAAGGATATAACTATACCGTTAATTAACCTACTTCGGCATAAATTATTTAACATCAAAAACAAGGACCCCAGAATACTTCCTTGGGGAATACCATAAGTGATTGGGAGTTCCTCACTGGTGAAGTTTCAATTTTAACTCGTTGAGTACGATTGGTAACGTAGGATTAAAATAATTTCAAAGCGACTCCACTGCTTTGTCTGACCTTTGCCGAATCTCTTTCTTCTCCCACTTCTATTATTGTCTCTTGTTTCCTGTAGAGCTGGTAAATTATTCTTCTATTCCTGTAATCAGGTACACGACTTGTTCGACACGTCACTTAGTGTTATTTAAAAAAATTTAAAAATCTAACTCTGCTTCTTTCAATATTTACATAATTTTCTTTCAATCAATCTTATCAAAAGCTTTCTATAGATCTATGAAAGCATGAGTGTATCAAGGACTAGGTCCACCCGTCGACCCACTACTAATCTTAGCGCCAGAATAGTTTATCTTTTGCTTCTATTTTGTGTAAACCGTATTGGTCAGACCAATACGGTTTTAGACACAACGGCTTTAGAAATGATATCTTATATAATTATATATTATTGGTTAAATTTTTATTGAATTGATATTCAATTATTTTTTGTGAAATTAGTCCACTAGTTTGTTATAATTATTATTCGTTCGTTCCGTGGCTTAGGTGGTATAGCGTCTGGCACGGTATGCAAGAAGACGTCGGTTCGAATCCGACCGGATCAAAGGAATTTTTCTGAGTGTTCGATCTTTGTATTAATAATTATAACAAACTAGTGGACTAATTTCACAAAAAATAATTGAATATCAATTCAATAAAAATTTAATTAATACAGTCAATAGCGACATCTCTCGCCAGGACTGGTAGCTGTAAAGGTACTAACTGGGTGATAAATCTGCAATAGATTTCTCATAGATGGCGCTACGACTAAAAAGTCGTTGAAAGACCAAGTACAAAGACACGACGCAAGCACATAGAAAAATTCGTGAGGTCCGTTGGTTCGTTCCGTGGCTTAGTTGGTATAGCGTCTGGCACGGTATGCAAGAAGTCGTCGGTTCGAATCCGACCGGATCAAAGGAATTTTTCTGAGTGTTTTTTCTGAGTGTTCGATCTTTGTATTAATAATTATATATTATTGGTTTTATTCGGTTCTGTGTTATTTTTAACAGTATTTTGTTCGCTTGTGAAATTAAGTCTCCGATTCCTTTGTTTGCTTGACCCTATTGAAGAGTTTTTGAGTATTCTCTCTAAGCTTGGCGTTCCACCACGGAACCTATTAGAAAGGTAATGATGCCCCTGGTAGTGACCTCAATAGCCAACTCGACACTCTGTGTGGTTTTGATAGATTAAGGACACCCTTGTAGGTACTGCCATAGTCCTAAGTGTAGTGGCGTGGCAGGCTCCTTCTGCCCCCAGATCAAATTTTATTACATATTTATGATCCGACATTGAGTTTTCTTCAGTAACATGCCAGCCGATTATAAATCCAACTAGTCTAGCTGTAGAGTAAGTAATGTCCAGAATCCCTTGTCTTGACTAGATTCAAAAGTTGGTGTACATACATCCTTCGTTATTAAGAACACACAAGTGCAAAAAATATATATTTGTATTGTATTGTAAATAATATATCACTAGGTAATGCAAATCAAACTAGATCGTAATGCAAATAATCACAATAGAAGTCTTTTATTCTGTCTTATCACAATATTTAATTACAAAACATAAGTACAACAGTAATTACTTGTACAGATTGTATACATAATTTGTGCCAAATAACAAACATACCAAACATTTTATATCAAAAATTAAATTTAGAAAAAGTTGCAAATTAATTTTACACCGGACTTTGTTTAGATTTTATTTGTTTAGATTGCTGGGCAGAATAAAAGTCGTTAATTGTTTTTATTACATGTCAATGTTTCAATTACCTGAAAAAAATAAAAAAGATCAGAAATTAGTTAACATAATATTGTGTCGACTTCGCAATTTATAGAAAATAATCTTCTTGTTTTGACGCTGTCAAGTAGTTTGCTTTTAGTTGCTTAACTATGTAGTACTTTGGTACATTTTAGTTTCGTCCTGTCAAGGTCCTGGCAAAATGCAGAGTAGTGATGCTTTTTAGTAGAATAAGGCATAGGGGTGGTATCTACTCGAGCGGGTTCTGCACAGAGTACCCGACCACCAGCAAAATGTAATTGAAAGAACTAAACTTAAAACTCACTTTATTAAGTTCAGTACAAGTTAAGCTCGGAAGTTTGGCCATGAACGAATGGTATTGAACAGGGTGTTCCCTGGGCAATCGGTGGCCGTAACTTGCCGGTGTCCACGTAGCCAGTGAGCACGTTGGATACGACCGTTCGACATTCCCATGTTTATAAGGTTTTGAGTTGCAGTCAGTTGTACAGCTGGTGGGCTAGTAGCTGAAACAATGTAAGCACGTTATATTACGAGGACTACCCTTACGAAGGCCTCCAGAGAAAATACTCGAAGATGATCATAATTGTCAAAATATCGAACCAGAGAGCGTGACGGTCTGCGCTGGGTGTCTCGAACGGCTGACTGCGTGCTAAAGACAGACTTAGTGATGAGTCTTGGGAGAGGTCTATATTATATTGAGTACACTTACTACTCCAGTTTCCAATCAAACAAATTCCGATGCTCCTGCTATTAACGGCGGGAGCATGTGCACCTTGTGTAGTCCAGCCTCTTCCTTCGTATACCAAACCGTCGCTGCCTACTGCGAAACTGAAACCATCACACAATATGAGTGATTGCGTTTATCTTCCATCTTTAGATCTACGTCGCTCCCCTATCAACCACTGCTGAGTACTATATCTTCTCTTAGACTCTGTTCATTCTTCGATAATATTTTTCATTGTTTAAATTTATTCACACACTTGATAGCACAAAAATCTATTGAACATCCGGCGTGCTGTGCCTTTACTTACTTGTAACCAATGTCAGCCCAACCATTGGTATTCATGTGATGATTTTGCATAGACCTCATCGCCGTTGCACAAGCCGACTGAGACCAACATGCTCCCGGAGAGAAGCTGTGGTGGATGATAACTTCCGGCACTGGCGTGGCAAGAGTAGTCCGGCTGTTTGGCGCTCTTGCACCCCATTGTGCTCGTGTTATTATTTGGACGTTACGCGTTTCTGCCAAAACAATAAAGAAAATTAACCAAAGCATTTGCCCAACTGAATATAAAAATGACAGATTGAATACAATGTAAACGGAGACTCAGTCTTTTAATTTTGTTGTCATTATAAACCAACCCTGAAATTTTGTAAGTTTTCTAAGAGAAGTGCTCCAGGGTGAATTCCGTTGCTCTGTTTTCATAACACAGGGAATTACATATATAGGCAATTTGTGTGGTCGTCTGGCATTACATTATAAGGTATAGGTAGGCAAAGTTGGTGATGTTTACCAATCTCCGATAGAAGCGACAGGCGAAGCGGACGTATTAAAATTTAAACGATATAAGCATTATAAATAAGTATAACAAAAAGTATGATCGTACATACTTCAGATGGTGATTGTACTCTTTTTATCAAAGAACTTTAGTAAAAACATAATTTTAAACTAGCGAAATACATTAATTAATTCAAAAATAAAAATCAGTTAATATTGTTTTTTTGCTATGATGTGTTCATCACCACGGTGTATGTATATCACGGAGAGAGTTCGAGGGGACTGCATAGTTTAAAAAAAAAATTATTTATTTCTCAATTTGGTTCAACAATGGTAGATCAGGTTCTCCCTTTAAGCAAATGTATGCTTGTGCTGGGAAAGCCTTGCAACTAAGCTTAAAACTGAGAATTTACAACAAAGTTAAATCAGTGGGTTAGTTTTAAGATAGAATGATATTTAAAATGATAAATTAAAAATGAAAAAAATAAAATTAT
>NW_020653711.1:2234751-2279074 GCF_003589595.1 Hyposmocoma kahamanoa
GTTCAGAATGTACAGCTTTCTAACACTCAAGAGGTTGTCGATCTTATATAGAACATCTGTTGAAACTCTAAAAGCTTTAAATACATGGCCTTCAAAAGGGCTATTTGAGCTCTCTCTAAGTCAATAAACTTCATCCTGGTAGCTCCCCCCCCCCATACTGGTATACAGTAAACAATAACTGACTGAACAAGAGCTACATAGATTTTGGTTAATAGCTCTCTATCCATTACGTGTCTTAAAGTTTTAAAAATCCTTGCAAGTTTCCTTACTCTACGCGTAATCAGTTCCAGATGGGAATGCCACGAAAGTCTTTGGTCAATTATAATTCCCAGATATTTGGCATAGCTGACCTTTGTAATAGGTGAACAGTTGCAGATTTTATTGGGACAGACACCACAGGTGTGGATCTTTATTACAAAGTCAATCGCTAGCTGAGAGTTTATGTAGGGAGCAAAGCAAATATAGTTTGTTTTTGTTACGTTCAGGGTGAGGAGATTAGAATTAAGCCAATTAGCCATTTTCGCTAGACCTGTTTCAGCAGTGCGCTTAACTGCGTCCCATGTCTTCCCAGTGAAAACCACGGCAGTGTCGTCCGCATAGGAGAATATCCTTCCGCCTCCGATCTCTAACTCACATAGTTGATTTATATAAATCAAGAACAGAGTCGGACCGAGTACACTAGCTTGGGGAACCCCACGCGAGATCTTTTCTTCACCACTACAAAATTTGTCAATTTCAACAGTTTGTGATCTATCCAAAAGATAGTTTTCAAAAAGTGAGAGATCCCATCCCATCCAGGAGCACTGCTAGAGTCCAGCCCCAACAGTATGTTATCGACTTCCTTAGGACAAGTATCGAGCAACACAAAAGAAGATACCTGAGTGTTCATAGTATCAGTGAAGATATTTTTACTCAGAGTCGCAGTTTGTTTAATAACGTCTTCTGCCAGAGACATGCCAATGCCAACAACAAATTGGTTTATACGGTTGACCGAGTCCAAAGGTTGAGGGGTAATATGGAGATTATTGAAATTAGTTGTTTTAGGGGGTTTGAACTGGGTTATTTCATTCACTGTTGTCCATAGACTTCGAGGGTGGTTAATAGATTTAATAATTTTATTTCTATTGTATTGTCTTTTAAGTTTACTAATTAAGTTGTAACAGAAATTTCGAAATCTTTTGTAAGTAATTTTTAGTATTGCGTTTTATTTCTGAGAAAAATACATCGGATTATTCCTGGGGTCATCCATGGTTTAAGGATTTTTTAATTGTTTGTCTATAGCTTGTATTTGATAAAATGGCCATTCTTAATACCTAATTTAATTCTACTTTCCACCGTCGAGGGACTAGACATAGGCTGAGGCTCCATCACTATGCTGTGAATATTCCGAGGATTCGCACGATGTTTTGTTTATGTCTGGCGAACGACTAAGATGTGAAATTCCCTGCCCGGAAACTTATTACCCGAACGTTATAATTTGAGCCTTTTCAAGACGAGAGTGAATAGGCATTATTCATGCATACTACATCGTCGACCTCATCATCACTTTGAGGTCATATTAAAAAAATAGATTTGAGATATACTCGAATAAATTTGTTGCACCCTTTATAATAATAAATTCTAATCGGATTTACTATCATGTAATCCGCATACAAAATTATTTTAGCATAAATGAAACATAATGAGATATCACTGATGAAAATATTGAAGGCTTGAGGAATGCCGGAAGGTATTGGCATAGAGGAGGAGGTTTATCCATTCAATACAACAGTTGGCATCTCTCTTTTACATAAGAAGAGAACCATCTAAACAGTTTTCCCTTTATATCAATATTTTGAAGTTTACACAGAAGTACAGTGCGATCAATGCGATCAAAGCATTTGCTGCAATCAGTATGGATTACATCCACTTGAGGTGATTCGGACATGTATTTAGCCAGAAAGTCACTACACAAAGTAAGGTTAGATGTAGTTGAACTGCCCCTCAGGAAACCATGCTGCTCTGGATACGGTGCATGCTTAATAGACGCGTAAACCTAATTATAAACGATCTTCTCCAAAATTTTAGCAAATAAACACAATTTTGAAATAGGTCTGTAATTATCTACTATGTCTTTTGGACCTTTCTCATGTATGGGCGTAATGTACGCAGACTTCCAGATTTTGGGTACAATACCTTCACTTAGTGACCGACTAAATAGTATACAAAGAGGGATGGAAAGAGATTTAGAGCATATAGAAATAAATATTGAGCATCTAGAGATAATATACCCATATTATCGGGGCCGACTGACTTGGTCAAGTCAAGAGACTTCAACAGTCTATATACTTCTAACGCGTTGAATATTCTATGTCACCTATTTCACACGAGGAGTTTACAATGTCACTAAGTGTGCAGTGGGCTATGCGAGAAAGTTGAATGAAAGTAATCACTGAACATATTACATTTGACTTCCCCGTCACCAGATGTACGCTGCGCATATTAAAGTGTAGCTGGATATATATTATTATGATTCTTTAATTTCACATAGGACCAGAATGCTTTGGGATTAGTAGTGATATTTTCCTGAACATTCGCGACGTACTTTTCAAACAATGCTTTTTCTAGAATCTTTGCACAATCTCCTAAAGTGACAAAGGATTGAAAGTCATGTCGGTTACCGTATTTTTTATACTTCAAATTATATTTATGTTTTTCTTTTAAGACTTTTATAAGAGGCCTCCCAGACCATGGACGATAGTTAGACGACGAAGTAACTAATTTAGAAGATACAAATTTAGTACAAATATGGTGAATGAGCACACCACAGAAATAAGAGACAGCATCATTCAGTGATCCGCGATGCAATTCAATATTCCAGTCAAACGCATTGAGTTTAGAATTGATAGAATCACCGAAATCGCCCATAGTTTAGAATGAATGCGTGAAATCGTTATCAACTTCACGCAGTCGAGAAATCGGCTGCATGAAGTTGATTACGACTTCGCGCATTAACTAAAAACAAGCAGTTAATCGTACTGGTTTATTTATTTCATATAATTTCTTTGGCGACCAAAATTATACAATCCAAATAAAATATGACTAGCAAGTAACTTACCAGATTCCTGAGTAGGAAGGCTGTGAGCGAAGCACGCCAATGCCAACACAATGGCTAACTTGAACATGATAGCTGAAAAGAGTTTAATGCGTGCTTAGTAAATACATGAATCTTTAACTATACCTACTACTATATTGGAATTGATTATTTTTTCCTGATCTAAATCGCGAATATTTGTTTTTTCAAAAGAAACCAACGTTTTAGACCCTTTACAGCTGTAAAGCACATGGTCACGACTAACTTTTGTAAAGTGATCAACCAGTTATATCTAATATTACATCTACGCTATAATGAGAAAACGCTGCGCCTCATCCTAACATCCAATGTTACGGAATTGGGTGCGGCTCCACACTAGGATACAATTTTTATTTTATTTTATTTTTAAGAGAGCTTGTTACTAACACTATATACAAGAGTCCATCAATTATCGGTAAGTGTTTATTAATACTATATTATTAAACTATATATAATAATAATATTTTGGGTGTATTTATTGATGTATATCGTTCATAGTTTATTTTAGAGGCCTGTCAAACGCTGGTACAAGATTTCAAAGTTTAGTAGTAGTTGACAACCATGTCAAACACTCGTACAAATGAATATTTTTTAAGACTTAATTTCGACCATTTGGTATGGACGGAAAACGTAGGTTTGTATTACTCTGTTAGTGACAAGTTTCTATGAGTAGTTTGAGTAGTGTTTGACATGAGCGTCAAAAACTGTTTTACTATGGGGATCCAATGCTTGACAGTAGTATATTGAGGTGTCAAACTACAGGACGTAACTAGCGTCAACTATTCCTTGCAGGTATTGTGCAATGAGAAAATGCCATCAAGGGTGTGACATTATTCGGAAGGCGACTGAGACTTCATCAGTCGCCTTCAATACATGACCTAGAGGTCTAGAGGGATTCCTATCGCTGCAAGATGAAAATATTTTTTATGTCATTTAAAACAATATGTGTTATGATCGTGTGACATTTATGTTTCATTTTTTATAAGTTTTTTTTTCAAAATTTTAATAAAAGCATCTCGCTTGACATAGTTAAGTTGTTCTTTTATTAGTTTATTGTTATAACGTAATAAATAAATCCAGTCAAATAACTATAAAATCTTAACATAACGTTCTGTCAAATACTGGTACACTGATCTTACTTTGCCATAGAAAACTGGAATATTTTAATAATGCTATAATTATTTCAAATTTTATTGTTTCTAAAAGAGAAATGATAAGCCGTTTAATATGTTTACATTCCTAGGTAGTCAGTATGACTGTTAATTAAGTACTTTTTTCAAAATCAAAATCAAAATTCATTTATTTCAGACAGATATAGTCCATACACATTTTTGGCAAAATACGTGATTTTTCGTCTAAAAGCGTAAATCACTGAAACATTTACCTTACTCGAATATTGAATAATATTACACGATAAAAAATCGAATATTTATATAATAAAAATTGCCGCGGAAATTAGGTAGTAACACTAGTCCGAGAATGTCCGCTTTATTATTAATGCAAACCACTGTAGATTTCACTATACTTCAAAAGTTATTACTTTATGTTATAAAGTTATTAATTTATACCTTATTTTTAATGTATCAACGTTTTTGAAAAATCAAATATATGCCATTTAGATCCGAAAAGTAAACTATTTTCTTTTGCAATGAACAGTCGTGGAAGGTTGAATATTAGAACAGGTTGAATATTACATCATTTCATTACACTATCTTTTCTAAAAAAAATTCTATTCAATTAACTGAACTAAAACTTATCATGACAAGAAACTAGGTATTTAATACTACCATTATCCCCTAGGTAACTTATTAGGTTTAACATACTCTACACTGCAGAACATAACAGAAAGTATACTTACTTGTTTTAGATTGATATTTGCTGTAAAGCCTTCCAAACCCAGTGAATTACTAAAACCGAAACGCTCGAATTTATAGTAGTATGTAGTAGTAGTATATCGTAAGATAGGAAAGTCTATCAGGTTATCATGATAAATTGGATAATTAATTAATACAGATTTATGATTGATAACTTTAACCATTGAGATTACTGTTTTTATTTCTTTGGTACACATTCCAAGCTTTGCAACTTGTTTTCTTTTTACTGAGAACTTGGGCGCCATGTAAATAACGTTAGACATATTTACGTATTGAACTTGTTTTCAAAGGATTTCAAAATTAGCGTATTATTATGCTTGAAAGTAGGTAGTCTAAGTTTTTCTAGTTCTATGTACATTTATTGGTGTCAGTGTAATATATTTTTTAAACACGAAAACTATTACATACGAATTAAATGATATTGATGAGATTGTACATTTTAAATTTCTTGTAACTTTGCAATTATAAACATTATGAAATCCAAACAGTTTGGGCATTAATTCAATATAACTAGAATTGATATAGAATAAATAAAAAACTAGCATATATAAAACGCTAAAATCTTTTTTTTTATGATGGTAAGCGATAGGTACACCTGTCTATATCACTTGCAGTGCCACTCAGAGATTCACTAACTCAACTCAGAATTCAGATCGGAGGTTCAAAGCCACTGCGCCGTCGCCCTGGGACATAAGTTGACAAGTCCCATGTGCCACAATGTTTTTTTCACAAATTTACTCGTGCACTTCACTACTACAAAAATCTGTGTTTTTTTATGATACCGTGCAAGTGGTGTATCTAGTGGTTAGCGACACGCCTGCCCAGAACAGTTGCAGTGCCGCTCAGACCTTTAAATCGCAAAGTTCTGACGGGTACTGCCACTGCGCCCGTCACCCTGCGACATTTTGTGAATAGAAAACGCGACATTTAGAATACACGAAAAATTAAAAGAAGTACCTAAGAACACTGTTTTGTATATACCTATACAATATGTGTTTTTTTATGATATCAAGCGTTGACGGGACGAACAACGAGTGCGCATGGTGGTAAGATATATAGATTCATCGATTCGACTGGAATCGAACCAGCGTCTATTTGCCAAACACGGGCCTACCGCCCTTATCAATTGTGCTTCAGATCATGTCAGCAGATTTTACGAATTTCTCGGTGTTTGTTGGCATGTGTTTAAATGATCTATTTAAATTTACAAAAGCAACAGGCACAAAATCTAAACAGTCATCTTTTTTAATGATTGACCCTCTTTCTCTGAGTCATAATAGTTATTTGTTACGCAAGGCTGCAAAGTTGTTGTTTGACGCGAGTGCTTGTATTGAAACCTGAGCAAGCGAAGCGAGTAGTGGTTGAAAAATAGACTCCTGAGCGTAGCGAGGGTTTCAAGGCACGAGACGCTAAACAACTTTGCTGTCGAGCAAAACACACAACTTTTCACCTCACTAAAGCAAGGAAATGGTACATGAAAGAACAGTTGAACATCAGCTTTTTTAATTAGAAGAAAAAATTATCTTCGGATGCGTTCTGAATTTACACCTCATAAACTTTTATTCTTGCTTGTACTTTTATTTTGTGTGATTAAGTGATTATTGAAATTATTTTACTTCTTCGACGAATTAAAATAATTTAATAAACACAATTACTTATCATTGCCAATTTAATGTCAACAATAATAAGCATAAAATATACCAACGGATTTATATTACATAAATAAGTAATGTAAGACAAATCTCGCAGTTGATCGTGTCATTATTTTGTCATCGAAAGAAAAAGTTAGGTGCACCACATTATTTCGAGAAGTTCGAATGTCATAAACCTTTTCCACGCTAGCGTGCAAAAAACGCTTTTGGGCGCAGATTTCTAACGAGAAAGAAAGCCTTTCCGAGCTAGTGAGGTAAAATATAAATTAATCGATCGATATTTTAATCTGTTCTGAGGTACGCAAAAAATATTTGATTTGAATAAATTAACTTTGATAGTTTTATGTTGCGGCTCAAAACTAAGTCAAATAAGCATGGACTTACAAATAAATGGACGACGGGTCTAATACAAAAACCACGAAAAAAATGTCCCAAGTCAACCTATTTAAACGTAGTGACATGTAGGAATATGAAAAAGCTAAAACGTTGAATTTAAATTGTAATGTCATCGCAGTACTGTCTAATTTTGCTTGCTTCGCTGTCAGTCGAACAAACGAAGACTAAAGCGTGAATGACGCTCTGTATACGATTTTAACGGCCTATAAGTTCGGACACTTTTTAGCGCCGACCCGACGTCCATATAATTGTAAGTCAATGCAAATAAGCATTAAAAATAAAATTTTGATACTTATTTTTAAAACTAAGTAAATGTTGATTATATTTCTATACTAATATTATATTAATTATAATGTAATTTTACCTGAAAACATGTTCGGAAACGTAAGTAAATTGGCTTCTGGCACCCGCCGCACAGTGGGGCCAAAACCCCAAAACGTGATTAAAATAATTTTGAATACTTAACTATAAAAATATTTATTTATTTATAATATAATATATTTTAAATGCATTTAAACTACTTTTCAGTGTGTATATCATTATATTTATATATTCATCATGAATTTTGTTACGAAACTTTACCATATTTGCTTATTTTGAATTACTTAATAAATACTTTCGAAATGCATATTTCAAATATATCCAAATTTAATTTATTTATTTATCTACATAAGTTAATTTATGCAAAATATTTATTTACAAACACACCTACATATTTCATTTTGAATCGCTCAGTGTTTCCAGATTATTATATATTTGCATATCTTCAGGCTCTACTCTCGAGGAATGTACGTTTTTTTACTATTTCTGCTTCAATTCAATTTCCTTGTTGTCAAACTCATTTGAGTAGTGTATAATATTATAATTAAAGTACGCGGTATTCATCTCTGAAATCTTTAATATTGCTACGATTTTTAGCATCGCTTGCATTCAGCAAATCTGATGCCGATCGCCTTTTCGCAACAATTATTAAAAATGCAAGTCTCTTTCTCTTTTAAACCGACTGCAAAAAAAAGGAGGAAGTTCTCAATTCGATTGTTTGTTTTCTTTTCAGATACATACACACCACCACACATTGTCACTTGCTATGCTACGCTTTATTTTGTAATATGGATGTATTTCATGTTACGTTCTTAATACACTCGAGGGAGTGAGCCTGCTCATTTGTCCCAGGTCCTCAGCCTAGTACAGACTCCAGCTCTCACTAAGGAACTTTTTTAGTTTACATGAGATAACTACTTACAGACCTTTCTAACCGACTTATAAAAAGGAGGCGGTTATCAATTAGATGTATGTTACGCGATAACTCTGGCATTTGGGAACCGATTTTGATGATTCTTTTTTTTATTGATAGGGTACCTCATTATTACTCTCATTTAAATTTGAACAATATATTCCACCTCTAAGGGTGGCAAGCTAGGGGATAAATCCGGGTTCGCGCCTTTCCGGTAAGGGAAAGAAAAACTTGGCAAATAAATGTAGTTCCACGAACTTTTCAGGTCGGTTTTTTTACTTTGTACTGAGATTATTGAGAGATATAAAGCACTTTCAATTTGAATTTTTTGTAGCTTAAAATTAATTGCAATCTCTTAAAACAATGTAGGCAATTAAAATTCGTTTTAACCATCGCGCCATTTTTTATGAGTAAGCATAATAGGGTCTTAAGATAAATTTAGGAAAATACGATTTAGATTACTTCTATTTTATCTTGATAAACGGTTTCTTATCGTTGGTCTGTAGAATTATTGTAATTACTACGTTTATTTATAGGAAATAATGCAGAAATCTAAATTTTTATCTTTCGTACACTCAGCCACTTATTAACGTCACTTTTTAAATACGTTTTTAAACTTTCGCGTTACATTGTACTAATATTTGAAACAAAGATAAACGTGAACCGGACTTTTTTTATAATATCGAGTAACGGGACGAACAAGTCGTGCGCCCGATGGTAAGCAGCACACCTGTCCATAACAGTTGCAGTGCCACTTAGATCTTTAAATCGCAAAGATCTGAAGGGCAGCGCCACTGCGCCCATCACCCTGAGACATAAGTTGACAAGTCCCATGTGCCTGTAATTTTACTAGCACTCTAATCCTTAAAAACCGGAACACAGTAATGCTGAAATTACTGCTCGGCAGCAGAAATAGAAAGGTGGCAGTGCTACCCTGGACGAACTGTTTCACAAGGAGCTCTACTGCTACTAAAATGGGTGGCCACGACTGACGTCACCTGGCTGAAACTTACTTAATAAATAGGTACAAATCACACTTTTGGTGTAATAACGAAATTATCCGATAACTTTTATATGTTTAAATAGTAGAGTATAATATTGCATATAATATTGTACGAGCGCGTCTCGTTTGTGTGAAAATCGAATAACCCAATTTTAATAGATATAACGCTAATTTGTTATAATTTTCACTCGGACTAAATACACTTTCCATTATCTTAATTTCATATAATTCTTGTTTGTAATAAAATAATATTCACATTTTATAAGAACATTATACATCGTTTGTAGTCAATTCAGATTTTACGAGGTATTTACCTGTATCTGTAATCCTTTGGTAGGTCAGGTTAGTATATAATAAAGCAACATGAGCCGAGCAAGCGAAGCGACCGTGCCGCAGCAGCAGCCGGCGCGTAATTAGGGACTCTGCTCTCGTTCTCCCTCCGACAGCAGCCCGAAACAGTTACTGTCAAATAAGTAATACTCGACCAAAAGACGAGAGTATATCCCCTGTTTGGTTTGCGTTTTCGAACGTGTTTTAGGTTAAATTTATTTCAGTTTAATAATCTAGATATTTATTATGTAAACTGAGGTTTATAACGCAAAATTGTTAAGTAAAATTAGTGTTAAAGTTAATGATTGTTAACAAAAATTATGTTAAAGAATATAAGGTTCATTGAAATGTTTGTACAAAATACGAAATACGAAAAAATACGAAAAAAAATTATATTAAATCAGCGTAAGGGTACGTATAGATCTGGCGAATGCTCCTATTTGCGAAAGGTTCACCGCTCGCGCGTCTCATTTATTAACAGGTATTTACTTGCAGCTCGCGTAATGGGTTAAGAGTAGACATGCCATGAATATGAATAGTGGAAGATTGGTTAAAATGAATTACAAAATGGCCACCGTAAAGACATAACGATTTCCAATGTCGAGAAATGTCAGAAAATTAAGCAATTGAAAACAAAAAACCATCTTAGATATACGAACAATTTTACTACCTACTACTATTGTTTATAATTAAAAAAAGACTACATTTTTTGTAACACATTGTCGAAGGTCTGACTGTAGCAACTGAAAAAACTTAAAGTCATAGGTTTGTCTAGTAATTCCATCCCACCGTGGTATCGATTATACTTCCGCGGTTTTTGTTTGATTCGCATTATTTGATAAGAAAATAATGTGGAGGGAAACGCGTAGTATTCCATACGGCGCACGGCGGCGGCTTGGCGGAAAAGCTTCGAAAATAGAACACCGCTGACTGGATGCTCCATTTTATTTTAACGCGACCGGCACTCTCACATGTCTGTGTGTTATTTTGGCAGACCCACTTGGACTTTTTTTATTGTCTATCATATTTAAATGCGATTTAAATCCGGAAAAATAGTTTCATTTCCTATGTGTAACAATCGCGAAAACCTAAGAACTCGATATATCATATTATTTTATTACGACAATATATGCGTAACTGCCACAGGAAGCAACCGGAAATGAAAGGTTTTTTTATTTATGACTCGGAAAAATCAGTTGAAATAAAAATTAATATTTGACGGAAAAAAACATCGTGTTTATGTAAGTAATCACAATTTTTCACGATTTTCTTTTTAATTTCAATTTTATATAATATTTTCTTCATTCTTTTAGGCTGATGGATTTACAGCCAATACTCAACAAATAAATAAAAAATCTTTAACGGTACATCTAGATATCTGAAAAAGAAAGGAGTTTCAAAATGGCCACCGTAAATATTAACGTATTGAATACACGCGAAAAAATATCAGAAAATTAAAGTATTGAAGTGACAAAATGACAATCTTAGATCTGGCAATTTGGCTAATTAGACGCCTCTTAACCTATCTCGAACAACGAAAAATTTTACTAAGTAGTCAAGAAGAAAATTTTGTAAGAAACCTATAAATTCCACAAAGAAACGTGTATTATCCGCGATGTTGTGCTACCAAAATATAGGATGGGCGCGCTAGCGTAACATACGTATTTAAATGTATGTTCCAGAGGGATTGTTCGGTGATGAAATTCCGAAGCTAGTCGCGAAGCACGCGCGCTCCACGCCGCGTCTTACAGATCTTCTGAATTTACAAATTCTGAATGTTGCAAGTTTGTCGAAGTTACTGCAAGTTTTAAAGCTTTCCGAGTTCCGAGATATGACCGTTTGATCTGACCAGTGTTGTGCTTGGTGTATACTGAAAAAGTGTGTAATTATTGTGTATTATCAATTTCAGAACAACACTTTACATATTTCATTTTACACACCAAGAATATTTTAAAATGGAATAGAGGAAATCGTTTGTCTCTTTTTTATTTTAAAATACAGATTTTATAAGTGTACAGTAAGAGGTATAGGAAGGCACAAATATGTTACTAATTAATGAAATGTAATAAACAAAAAAATTTAATTTGCATAGGTACACTCTAACAGTGATAAACATTAATTACGTCAATGGTATTATTTAAATTTTAAAATTAGAATAAAAGTGACAGAACACTTTTTCGATGTGTTAATTTCATTCCAAACCACATTAGAGGACGGAAAAAAATAAAAGAAAGTCTAAGCAAACCACCCCGTCATTTTTTTCATGACATCAAGTGACGGGTAATTACGATATTATTTGTTTTCCTTTAATAAGCGTAATATTCATAAAATTATAGGGTACACTTAGCCACAGGCTAATCTAAACAAATAAGAAATGTTTTTAACAATGATATCTCAAGGCGTGTCCAATCCTACGTACCTATAACATTGCATACAACAGTGTTTGTGATAGAAACTTAGATGTAGACAGATTCAAACTACGTCTACATTAGCAAAATAATTAAAATAACTATGTGTCAGATAATTCTGTACAAAGAAAACAGTTGCTTGTAACTAACCACCCATGACACCGCTTGTAAACTATCCTAGCCACCATAAAAATATCTTGCCAACTATTCAGCGAACACGTGAGTAATAAACTTTGCAATTCTGAATCTTATTGCAATAAAATAACGCAGAAATTTAGCAATCTTGTTTATTTTAAAGATTGTAATAATATCATAGGAAATTGTATCAAATGTACATGTAAATGTTGTTAAGTTGATACATATTGAAGTACTTCATGTCCTGGTCCTAAATAATATGACCTTAATTATTTCTTAATAACATCGAACTGCTTCGAAAAAAAATCCTTTTTTAAACTTTTATCTAAACCCACAACAATTCATGTTTTATTTCTTAATTAATATAAAAAAAAATGGATGTATACAGATTGAAAGTGTATCAATTTATGACACTAAGAGACGGGACGAACAAGTTGTTCACCTGGTGGTTAGCGACACGCCTGTCCATAAGGAGCTCTACCGCTACTATACTTGTAGCAGTAGCTCCTTGTGGAAGAGTTCGCCCAGGGGTACAACCACCTTACCTATTTTTGCCGCCAAGCAGTAATGGCACATGGGGCTTTTCAAATAATGTCTCAGGGTGACGGGTGCATTGGCAATGCCTCTTAGATCTTTGCGATTTAAAGCTCTGAGTGGCACTGCAACAGTTATGGACAGGCGTGTCGCTTACCATCAGGCGCACGACTTGTCCGTCCCGTCACTTGGTGTCATAAAAAAAAGAACGACCTGAAAGCGAACGATGATAACGGAAAAAGTATAATTTTAAATTTTAATGTTGGTAAGTGTTTATTCTAAAGCAAGCAGATGACGAGGGAGCTAAAAATATCACGTTGAATGAATGGGGCAGGCGTGACTTGTGTTTTGGCGAATCTCTGTCCGATACTATTTACACGCATAAACTATGATTTCATTTTCATCTATTTTATGATTTTTGTAAAGCTGTTGTCGTAATGGCCACATTTATGTGGTTATTTGTGTTACAATTCCATGCATTTTTTAGTTTCTAAATTCGTATCATTGGTTATTATAATGCCCCACGTAATCACGCGTCAAAAGTTGTAATTTTGCAGATATGGCCTTATTACATTAATATTGCGAATTTTGAATAGAATTTAGTTTTATCGTAGAAATTATTAAAGAATTCCAAAAACAAACAGGTTGAGACAACAACGTAATACGAATTCCGACTCCATTATGCAAAAAATGTGTTTTTTTATGTTTTATTAATCAATATACAGAAATCAGTGCAGAGTACTAAAAAAAACTGACATCAAAAGTCATTCATCGCCTAGTTCGCCACCCTTAGAGGTGGAGTATTTTCATCAAATTTAAATGTGACCACTACTGAGGTATTCTCTTTCCAACAAAAAAAATCATCAAAATCGGTTGACAAATGACGGAATTACCACGTAACGTACATACAAAAAAAACATACGGTCGAACTGAGAACCTCCTCCTTCTTTTAAAGTCGGTTAAAAATATTTATTAACTACAACAAAAAAACATCGCTCATAAAGGCTCTTCCTGTTTTACCCACGGCAAAAGAATTCAGACAAAAATATAATAAAAAATATTACACAAAAACTAACTTAATTAAAAATGCTGAATTGCTTACTTGTATAACAAATACGCACATATCGAAATAAAGTTTGTATCTTCAGTTTCAAAAAAAAACGTTTCTTAATATTCGATTTATATGTATGTTATTTTGATAATTAAGATAAATTCCTCACTGATTTTGTTTATTAATGCAGATAACAAATATTTTCGTTTTCTTTATCCATAATGTTATTCAAAGTTAATGTGTAGTGGGATGAGAGTACGGGGTATTTTTTGTTAACAAGAACACTTCAACTAGAAAAAAGAATTTCGTGTTTTACATTACATTTTCTTTCCTTTTTTTTAAGTTACAATATGCAACTTACAGAAAAACCTACACTCGAATCACATATGACACTACACTACAAACACCTTCTTTACTTAACAGAACACCACAATGCCTATTGGTAACGTGAGCAGGGACACAGCTCCCAAACGGGACAACTACCGACCTCCGTGGGTTAAGAGCAAAGAAGCCGAAGCAGCACCAGTATGGACACAGAGGAAACTAAAGCCCGTGGAGTCTACAAAGACGGCGGCGGCGGTAGAAGAGGTCGCTCCGGCGCCAGTTGTCAAAACACTAAAACGTAAGTCATATTTTTGCTTTTATACGAACGCAGAACGTAAATAAAGACAGCGCGTGGTGGTAACAATCCTTATTGCACAGGGTACGTGATACCATCATGCAATGAGTCTATGCCTTATGACGTAGATAATCTGCAAGTCGTCACCTAAATTTCAAACCTCGCAACTTCGTTTTTGGTTCCATTTTTTACTACTCTAGCGCGATATTAGACAATTACAGCTTAAATATAATTTCTAGACCAAAGGTGTAAAGCTATAATCATAGATAATATAAATATAATATGTGCCAGACAACAACACCAGTTGCCTAATTTCAAAACTAGGGAATTCCATGTACTATGAGTACCTACCAGAGCAAACGGTTATCACTCTGGGGCACTTTCCAGAACACCCAGACAAGAACAAATTTAGAAAAGTTCATTTCCCGAATTGGTCCCGCCGGGTGTCGAACCCGGGACCTCCGCATCCAGCGCCCACAATGTAAACCGTTAGGCCACCGAGGTCGTCAAAACTGTCATATAAAATTATTTCTAATAATTATGCATTCTTCTTTGTGTCAAAAAATGCCTGTTATAAAATTTCCTATATGCCACATAATTTATTTTATGACTTACTAATGATAAAAGCATTTTTAACGTATTTTAACTTGTGGCATTATTATATCAACGGGTACGAATGGATGCTAATAGCAAATGTAAAATCTTACAGATAATTTCAGAATAGAATAGAAACCATTTATTACAACGCCACAACATAAAAGTTTACACGGAAAGCAAGAATAAAAAAAGACAAAGCTAAAATAAAACAAAAAACAAAATAACAAAATAAATAAACAAGAACTACAAAACAAACATTAAATAGTTAACACAATTTATATAAATATCTTATGTGGCGTATGTAAAAAGATCCACTCAGCTAATGTCACAGCCAAGAAAAGGCTGTCAAGCTGACTTACGATTTTCGCATAATAATTATTATTTTAATTCTTTTTTTTATGCAGACTCATAGCCCCGCACTAGGGAAATCCTGTATAGCGGATGCCATATCGACACATACATAGGTAGGCAACCACAAATTACACCCAAACTCACAAGAAAAATAAATGTAGGCCACACAAATATTTCTCCCGGCCTGGGAATCGAACCCGGGACCTCTGCGTAGCAGTACAACATGGCAACCGGAGGCAGTTAAATTTAATTTACATTAGGAGGTGGATTGTGTTACTATAATGATTCGGCAATAATGGCAAATTAAAATTAAAATACATCATTTACATATAATAATTATATATTTTAATTTGCATTAATATTACTATGCTCACTAATCCGAATGAATGACAGACATTAATCAATTATAATGGGAAATTCAATTTGAAATATACAATTCATTATTGATAATTATGCATCACATTTTAATTTCAAAAAGTGACATTTTCGGTCTTTTAATAAGCGAATGATACAGTAATTAGGTCAATCATTAAAACTAAGGGGAATATTTTCATTATACAATTATCTTAATTTACATCAAATGGACGTTTTATGTCTTGTAACGTGTATTCGATATGTCAAATCATTGCAATACCACATTCCACAAAAATATCGCTACCTTTATACAATAAAGCAAAATTGCAGAATACTGCGATTATGAACTAAACTTTTTTTTATTCGTACTTATGCATTACAGTGTTAGCGCATTTACGCACTACATCTGATCGTATTCGTTCCGAATACGAGACTATACAAATCTAGAAACCTCGGACCCAATGTACACCTAGAGCAAAAATGATACTTCGGATACCTGTGACATTTCGGACCGTCATTTCTGGAGTTCGAAACTGGGGGTCTACTCTCGTACTTCGTCCGATATCCGTCCGAAACAATTACTGTCAAATAAGCCGACAAAATTAAAAGACAAGTACCAAGTATGAAGCTTCATTCGCATAACGCGTCTTTTCATTTGGTCAAGTATTGCTTATTTGACAGTAATTGTTTCCGACGGATGTCTGACGGAGATCGAGAGTAGACCCCCTGATACGAATTGGACGTAGCGCGCAAACGCTCTTATTGAAAAAAGCGATGTATGTAACTTTCCGTTGATTCAATTTCATAACACATTATTTATTCCTGGAGATTTGTAACACAGGTCTAGTTACCTACTACGAACTCCAGACTCTCGCTTAAGGTAGATAACTTTAGACATTATTAAGTCTTGTTTAACATATAATTATAATGTACAATCTTCCTTATGTGAGAGTGAATAAATAAATATCTTATATCTTAACTCTTATTGATGATTGCAAAAAGGCGTGAAGTATAAATGTATGTATGTAAAAACGCAATACAAAGATCCGTAGCAAGCACAGTGAAATTGGTAAGATCTGCTGTCTCAATCCGCAGCTCAGTTGGCAGAACAGTAGCCACGTTGAAGCGACAGATACTGTTTTGAGTCCAGTCGGATCGAAAGATTTTTGTGTTTGTTCTATATTTGTATCAATAATAATAACTAACTAATGAAATGTTTTCACAACTCAGTACAGAGTCCTAAAACTGACCTCTAAAGACATTCATCCCCTAGTTTGCTACAGTTAGAGGTGGAGTATTTTCTTCAAATTTAAATGAGACCACTAAGTACTGAGGTTACCCTTTTTCCAACAAAAAAGAACCATCAAAATCGGTTCACAACAAAGCCAGAGTTATCGCGTAACATACTTACAAAAAAAACACAGTCGAATTGAGAACCTCCTCTATTTTATTGAAGTCGATTAAAAAATAGATGAATCTCATGGTAGTAAAAAGCATAAACGATAAAAATAAAATATTTACAAAAAATATTTTGAAAACATCTCGTCTCCCTTATTAAAGTTATATGATTACAGCCCTAAAGTTTATAACATTTACTTATATTTTAGTAGAAGTAGAATCCTTGTCAAATAGTTCGCCGGGAAGTATTGTCATCTTACTTATTTCTGCCGCTAAGCAGTAATGTAAGCGTTACTGCGTTTTGGTTTTGAAAGGTAACGGTGCTGGTGAAAATACAGGCACTTGAGACTTTCTTCAACTTATGTGTCAGGGTGACGGGCGCAGTGGCAGTGCCCCACAGGTACTTGCGATTTAAAACACTAAGCGGTAGTGGAAATGAGGCGCACGACTTGTTTGTCCCGTTAATTTATGTCATAAAAGAAAAAGATAACTTGCGAATGTTATTGTTCATGATTCCGTTTGTATATGTATAAGATCCGACTCTCGAGTCATAAGGTGTATTAAAAATATCGTCGTACTAAATGAAATTTATGACTTTTGCATGTCCACACCCACGCCTATCATTACTGCGTCTAATGAAATTACGATTGTAATACTGGGTTGTTTCATGAGAGCTCTCCTTTTGAGATGAATAGGCAATAAAGAACTTTTGGGTTACAATTGTTCCATGTGGAACTGAGTACATGGAACTGCTGGGAATAAACCCATACGTTGATGTCACTTAAAATGTCGAATTGGAAAAATATTACATTAGTCTTCAACCATTGTCTATTATTATTATTTTTGTTGAATCCGTGATAGTCTAAATACTTTGACCTACCACTTCTCAATCAGAGGCTGTGGGTTCCGAACCCGACTGACACATCTGAATTTCTTGGAATTTATGTGCGAAATTTAATTTGAAATTTCCGGTGAAAGAAAACATTGTGATGAAATCTACACGTCGAAGAACACAACCCTTAGAAAACGCTTCAGTCCTATATTAACTTTAACATCAAGTACAATCCACAACGCCTACCTAAACCATTCTTATTGAATGTTTATACTTACTTCTTTTTAGAACCCTCCCACGAGAATGTTTGCCGTCTGCTAACTAAAATGCGGCTGTGACAAAATATTTTTTCAGATATATCATAAAAAGCCATAACTCAGTTTTAGAATATTGAAATTGTTTAATGAGCTATGCATCGTTAGAGTATGTTCCGATAACTCAAAAACCATAACTAATTTTAACTGTTTTCAAAAGAGAATTTTGTTCTCTATTTTTTTCTATATGAAACGAACATTTGACCATTTGTCACGTAGCCTCATTTTAGTTAGCGGACGGCAGATGTGTCGGGCCTATAATAACCTCATAAGGTTAAAAAATCCGCCAATAAAGGTCCACCTCTAAATCAGCGTCATGATTTAGAGGATATATTTGATAAATTTTAAAAGACTTCGCAATCGAACCCACAAGCACCACAATTTCTCTCTTTCATAGTTATAGTCATAGTAATTCTATTTTATTTAAGGTTACAGTTTTATCATGCCTAAGTACGGTTTATTAATATATTGTAACAAAATTGTTTACTCATTATTGGTCAAGCAGAGTGTACGTGTTTAGGCTTACATTCTAGAGTAGAACCAGCAGTAATGTTTAAGCTTTTGTTAAGGAGTGAATATAAACTGTTTTGTACATTTAATAAAGAAATAAAATAAAAACCGTGTGAAGTCCCAAATCCAAAAATTTGGGTAAGGGTGGCTTGAGAGGAGACCCGTCTCCAGCAGTGGAACGTATAAATGGCTTGATGATGATGGTTGAAGAGTAATATCATCTCAGTCAGCCGTGACCATGGGAGTTGTAAAGAGTACGAGACGTTAGTTCGTGCGAAAAACAAATGAACCTACAGGATTTTTGATCCGAAAAAACACAAAATAATAACAAACTTTAGAACTCGATGTAAATGCACGACATCAACCAATTGCCCAATAAAGCCTAAATGTTCCACTCACTTTCCATTCCAGTCGCACTTTATACAAAAATCCGTGTCTAGCTTACGTACCACGTCACGTCCGTAACGTGGGTGGGTAACGTCAGAAGAAATACGCCACTAGGGCACTATTTGATTCACAACTATTTTCATAGTTGCATAATTTAATTTGACGCTGTTTTCAATACCCATCAAAGTGACTTTGGTTTTGGAATAAACAAATTACGATCTAAGTCAAGTCTAAAGATACGATTCATCAAATACTTTAAAGTTTTCTTGTTTCTTTTTTTATTAGTTTCTCTATCTAAAAACTACTATTTTTTATTAACGTTATCATATGTCATGTCAACGGCATCACAACAGCACAATATTCTGTTCAACGCGAGTTAATTTCAAAGTATATTCTAGAAAATCTGTTATTGGCCGTAGTTATTGATCTCTATGTATATTTTAATTGTAATAGGCTATTTATTGATTTTCTTTAATAAATGAAATAATAATAAAAAAGAAGTTCATTTCATTGTAAAAGCAGGAGTGTTTTATTTCTTGATGTATCTGCCAATGGCTGCAAAAAAAGAAGACTTAACACATTAATTTCTAAATATTTGTCTAAGTATTTTAAAGAAATCTATACATTTATTTATATTAGTTATATATTTTTTGAAATGTATGCAGTTTAATTATTTATTTTAGTTATATTGACCTTTTTTTATATTTTTAATGGCGGCGCCCACATACAGCAGTTGGGTTAGCATAACAGGACGCGACTTGCGCGAGAGCGACATAACGATCAAGATCTCTATGCGAGAATAGCGTATCTCGCGCTTTATGTCGCTTTCGCGCAAGTCGCGTCCTGTTGTACTAGTCCTACAGGATCCATGTTGATACTATTTTAATTTGTTACCCAGGGTAATATAATATAGATAAATAATATAATAAAATCACATAATATGATCATACATTAAACGTGCTTTTAATTAAAATCATAAAAACAATACGAACTACATACACGAAACAAATTATGCAAATGTGAAAATTTATAACTGTCCTATTTAAGCATAAAAATATTAACGACTAATTTTGTTCATAGAATCTTTAAACGTCTCTCCTGAAAAGTTGTCATTTTACAGAGGTGGCCTTATTACACCAGGGTAGGTACGATTTTAAGGTCGCTGTGGATGAGAGCATTAAATACGTTGACTTTACGTCAGGATAGAATCGACATCATCGATTTTATTGATTACATTTGCCATGGTTGTCAGGATCGGACTTGCTGATACGGTCATACGTAGCTTCTCGGCTTATAGCTTTTTGTACATTATTCTTCATTGTACTAAGAATTGAATTGGTGAAAGTGCTGACACACACGATGTGATCATAGATTTTTTTTAATCCTATCCTAATAGCAAAAATGCACTGCCAACCATTATTACTTGGAGAGTACCTTAAGTACCTTAAGGGCGCCTCCAAATTAGTAGTTTGGAGCGGCAGCCGCGCGTCTGTAGCGCTTCAGTAATTTTTGTTCACAAAGGGCGTGTTACCATTGTGTCGTAACGTGTTATTTATCTTTGGAGGACTGTCGCGTTTAGCCTGTTCCAATATTACGACTATCTGTCGTGACTGTGTCGTGGACGTTTGTTTTATCTTTGAACGACTGTCGTGTCTAGCTGTTCCCACTGGATCGTGACGACTATTTATCAGTACACGGCAGCCGCCTTGTCGTTTGGATCAGGACAAACAGGATCGTTTTAAGCTGCGATTGTCTGTCGTCACATTTTTATCGTGACTTTTTATTTATAATCGAACGACTGTCGTTCTAGCTTTTCCTATTATCCTATTATCACGACAATCTGTTGTAACGTCAAAAAATCGTGAACAACAGTTAATCGTGTTGTTCTATGTATTAACTTCATTTAAATATACAAGTCACGACACTTTAAACTGCACGATTATCTGTAGTCACGACACAATGGGAACGCGCCCTCATTGTGACTGCAAAAGTGGCGCGCGTGTTACGACAGTGGCGCTGTAACTGCGTTTCTAAATATTGTATAAAAATTAATAATGGCACCAGCGCATTTATAAGCGTTAAGTTTGAAGGCCCCCCAAGAAAAACTAGTACCTATATAAAAAAGTAGTTTAAAACAATGAGAGATCAAGTGGATTCGGACATTACGGATAATTCCTACTATACTTACCATTACCTTTGCGCACATATGGCGTTAATATCACAATAACATTACGAATATCGTATGAAACAAAAGTAGAATGTTTTCACAAATGTACATATAAAATTTTAATATGTATAATGTAACGCTGTCGTCGGTCCATCAATTTCGTTTTATTATTTATTTTCCCGACACTCCAACGAGGACTATATTTCGGAGTGCATAATATCTGTAACTGTTGATATATCCACATGATGACGTCAACACCTGCCTGAAACTTTGGCAGGAGACACGGGAGCGAAATAATTGACTCTCCACCGATTTCAACTTTGTTAGTCTGGAGTGTACCGCGTTACGTGGTTGCACGTTCTACGTACGGAATGGACTTTAGCCTTCCATTTTGAAATTGAAACTCTTTTGTTTTTCTAGTGGTCACTGTTTTGGAAGAATCTAAATTTGAATTTTGTGTGATCTTGTGTTTGTGTTGTGCTGGGGGACTGGAGATTTTTTGTCACGTTTTTGATTGGTAAATTTTAAGGTAGAGTACGTAATACATGTTTTGGAGTAATAGCACAAAACTGATTTATGTCCGATTATCGATTACAAAAAAATAGTGAAATAACGGTCTTCAGGACCTCTGTCTATGACTGGAAATTTTCGAACACTACAAACAAACTAGACTCATTTTACGAGTCATTAAGAAAAATCAAAAAGTGTTTCAACAGGAATGCAAAAATAGAAGACAACAAACAAAACAATCAGTCGCTAGCTGGTTGGAAACGGAAATTAAAAAAACGCATACAAAAAAAAATCAGCTTTCGCATCATGACGTTCCAATAAACGTTGGAGTTGAGATATTTCGAGCGAACGCCAAGCATTCGATATTTTTAGAGAGGACAGACTTTTACAAAATAAACCGTGGAGTTACGATGATTTATAAGAGATCTTCAACTTGATCGTGTTCCATGGAAATTTATTTCATTACTATAAATAGCAGCCTAATTAGGTGAAAGGAAATTTTCTGCGATGTTAAAGAAATTATATTATTATAATTCTATGTAATATGTTCTAGAAATGAAACGAAGGAGTGGACAAAAGAAAAGCTGGCAGAACTCTTCCTTTAGCTACGCTAGCCACTAGGTGTTCCGTTTATATTTATTTTATTAATTAAATATATAATAATAATAATAATAACGCACACACTCAACATAGCCCCGCACTAGGGAAACCCTGTGTCGCGGGTGCCATGGACACACATAGACAACCACAAATTACACCCAAACTCACGAGAGAAATAAATGTAGGCCATACAAATATTTCTCCCGGCCCGGGAATCGAACCTGGGACCTCTGCGTGGCAGTCCGGCATGGTAACCGTTCGGCCACAGAGGCAGTTATACCTATACATTATACATTATATACCTATACATTCAAAATATTTAAATCTGACTTTGCCGACCGATATTTGAAAGAATATTATTGTTATAAACAAATAGTAGCTCTTAACTTTGAACGTTTCAGTTAAAACTACACTGAAACTGTGTTGTTTAACAAGGAACCGTTGTAAATAGCGAAGGTCGGCCATCTTGGCAGCGGCCATGTTTATTTACGTCGAATGCCATCAGAATGCACCCGCGCAGGGCCGTAGCACGTGTTTCCATCAGTTTTCATAGTATAAGGTCATTCGAGGTAATTACAAAGATTTATTGACTATTATGCAATGTCGTAGCACGTCTCAAACATAAAAAACATCTAGGATAGCTTAGTCCCTCTTGAAATATTTATATTGACGACCTCGGTGACCCAAGGGCTTACATTCTTGGCGCTGGATGAGGTGCTACCGGGGTCAACTCTCGGAAGGATTCATTTGGTAAATGTTACGTTGCTAGTGCACTCATTGTACAGGAATTCCCTAATTAGAATACCTGGTTTTCTTGGTTGGTTTCGTGGTGTGATCATCTGGCACGTTATCAATATTATAACATTGTAGATTTATTTTATCATCTATTTTGTCGTATTTTCAAAGATATGTAACATCATTATTTAAAAAATTACATTACTTAAATTACTTTGGTATATGTTTTAGTTATTGAGTATATAACCAGAAATAGAGACAAAATAGGGGTTATCCATCCCTGGCAACTCATCGGGCAAATGGGTCTTATATCACTTTTAAATATCATTTAAATATCTCGTTTGCGCTGAAATCACAAATTAGAAAGCTGAAATAGCACAGCGCTAACAACTGACCTGTGATTACGTCTCCGTATATTCCAAAAATATTCTGTATTTATTGTATAAAGATAATATAGCTAACAATGGGGGGCTGTTCCATCCGGTAGTGTGGGAAAAACAGCAAAACATTCTAATTACAAAATAAATGGAATCACATTTCATCGGTAATTAAATATTAAATATGTAACTTTGCAATTTTCGTCCATTATAGCAAAGCTCAAATTAAAGTGGTCGTGTTGAAGTGAAACAATTGACGATACCCGTCAATTGTTTCGAATTCGGGCTGGCCAATCGGAGCGCAGTTGTCACCATAAATGGTTATAGTTTTCAAACAAATTAAATGACATTTCATCTCTATTTCTGATTATATACTGGTTTTAGTACTTAAGGGTACTAGGATAGGTATGTAATATTTATGCGGAGAATTCAATGCTAAAACTACACGGTCACTACGTCATTTGTGTTTTAATTCATTACAATAAAAATCAGTTTCATTCTAATTCAGAAATAATAATACAAAAATAAATACTATACCTCTACACAAAGTTATATTGATCAGATACCGACATTTACTACACACTTAAGTTTCCTTGAAACCTTATGTATATTTTAAAATGGAGAAAACTTGTTCGATGCTTAATTATATACAATAATATAAGCATTATTCTACTTTTTCCTCTTTATAACATTTATTTACATCTATTATGATGTAAAAATTTAAATTGAAATGAGATGTAAAAATTTGGCAAACATAATAAACATTGGAAGAGACCAGACATTAATAACACTATTTTTTTAACTTGACGTACTTACCCTTAATTCTACACTAAAACAAATGGTGGTTAAGCATACTGGAAAATTAATTTATTTTATTTATAGCTACCTTGAAGAAACAATCCACCGTCAGAGACAAAGCAGAAAACGGTGTATCGGAAACCGTTGAAGAAAATCTCGTAAAGCCTTCAGCAGCGAAGCTTGCAGATAAGTCTAAAATAGGCGAAGAACGAACGTCCAAGTTTGCAAAATCAGCTTTAAAATCTATAGACAAGATTCCAAAGTTAGAAGACAAGCTAGGTCTTAACGACAAAAAGGATACAACACCAACAAACAGCACGAATAATAAAAATAACGAAAAAGTGCCAGAAAAACCAACACTAAAAAGTGTAAGGACAATCGATGCTGACAAAGGAAAAGAAAAATCTGTTACAATAGTTGATAAAAGAGGCGCTGAGAAGAACGGAACAACGCCAACTAGTAAAGTTGTTAATGACAAACCATTAAATAAGATCAATGCAAATGACAAAGCAAATGAAAAACCAGTAACCAAAATAAATACTGTTGCTAATGAAAAACTATTGAACAAAGCCAACCAAAAACCACTTTCCAAAAATAATACCGTTGCTAATGAAACGCCATTAAATAAAAAAAATAATACCGTTGAAAAGTCTATAAACAAAACCCCAACAAATGATAAAACTGACAGAAATAATACAGTGAACGAGAAACCAAATAACAAAACCATCATCGACAAAGTTTCAAAAACAACTGTAAATGATAAATCGCTTAATGATAAGTCTGTTAATAACTTTGCAAGTAAAGATTCTAAGATAGATGTTAAACCAAACTTAAAAACAACTGAAAAGGTGAAAGTAGAGCCTAAAACAGAAGGTAAATTAGAAGACAAAAAAGACAAAACAGAAATGGCAACCAAACCACCACTAGAAAAGGGCCCTTCCAAGGTGAGTACAGACTTAATTCATGTGTCTCTAAGTATATATTGTTGAATGGTATTGTACTTTAAAGTAGGTACGATTACTGAAAATTATGACGATATAACAAAGCTCTTGATGTGCATATAGGCAAAATCTAAATGCAAATAAACTTTGTGTTAACTGTAGTTCGTCGGCACAATTATTTTAATGTGAATTGCCAACTCCATAAATATACGAAATGTGACATAGGTTTTAAAACTTTTATGTTTGCAGCTCCCACCACGAAAACCATCACTTCAGAAGCAACCTTCAAAGGATGATGTTCCAGTAAAGAAATGGAGGGATCCACTACACGAGCGTGTTAAAAACAATATTGATAAGACGCTGTCCGATGAAATTCCTAAGGGGCACACTCTTACCAAGAATGAGAGTTTGAGAAGTGAGTATCGTGGTTTTAAAGTATTTTCTTTAACATTTAATTAGTATTTTTAAAATCATGAGGACAGAAAAGCGGATTTCTCATTTACTAGCAATTTGAGGTTTTAGTGCAGGAAATACCTGGGCATTTAGATATTTTTCTTGATTAGCGATATCCATCTTCAAAACTTTTCAATTATAAATTTTCAATATAATATAGTGCATTTCTTCCATCTTTAATGTACGTTATAACTTTAGATCCACATTGGAGAATCAATATCCTAGAATAGACGGCTATCCTAAATAGACTAGAACCATTATGTGACACAAAACATTGACACACTGATACTTACTATACTGATTTATAATTAGCATTCTGAGTGATTGCTTGTTCGATCGACGCAAGCGCACTAAATATATTTGACTCGATTTTGGCAATCACCATTGAGTTACACGAGATATTGTGCCGAAGATGACCCCATACAATAAATTACTTTGATCTCATGAAAAAAGGAGTACAGACTTTCATTGATTACTTCAGATTTAAAAAAACTAAAACCTTCTGTCAGTAACTTTTAAGATTAATTGAAAATAACCAGTATAGTGCATACTTTATTATTTTCTTGTTATTCAGAGGTATATACATATATCTGGTGTGTGCAAAATATATCTTTATTTTAAAACATTCCTCGTTACCTTTTGATCTCTTGTGCGCCAGACGATTTGTGGTCTAAGTGTGATCCAAAATAGTCACAGAGAAGTTCCGCGTGCGTCGCCTGCTCACATCAGGTGTGAATGCCGGAATGCTGCAGTTCAGATCAAAGTGACTGCAATTACGAATTATAACTTTATCCATATTTTAGGAGATATATTTTCCAGTGTTTATTGTTTAGTGAAATTTTAAAAATCTATATTTTGAATATTTATTGAATGTGTGTAGCATATCCTGTGATTCGTATAAGTGTCGTAAAGTGAGATTGTGATTATTAATAATGGCTGATCAAGAGGATGATCATGGTCATTTATTTAAAGGTATCGTTAATTTTGATAACACCCTTAATACTTGCATAATGTGAGTTTTATTCTAAAAGCTACAACGGCTTTGTAAAAACTTGACTTGACTTGTGCCATAACACGATATACATATATAGTTTTTTATATAATAAGTGTCCATAAGATTAATTAATAAAATAAAAATTATTAGGATTCTTTACACAAGAGTTAACCCTGATTGAGCACCGCAATCTAATATAATTTATTTTCCACCCAGGCTTATTGAAGCCAGTACCGCCGCCCATGCCTCCACCGTTGCCGCCGAAGATGCCACCACCACCGGAATTCAAAAAAGCCCCAATTGACCCCCAAAAACTGAAGAAAATAGAGTCACTTCGCAGCAGACCCAGGAAACGACCAGATTGGAGCGACATGATGAAGGAAGTGGAACAGGGAAAGAAGTTGAAACATGTTGTTACTAATGATAGGTATGTATGTTAACTTTAATGAGAAAATTAATGGGCCCGCTAGTCTTCACTAATGTTGAATGATGTACATTCTATAATATCATGTTAAATATGCAATAGAAGAATAATGATACAATAAAGAAATATAACGAAACATCTGTAAAAGTGACTGTAACAATATTTAGTTTTTAATTCGTTGACGGGTGAAGACCCCTAATAAATAAATATATTGAAAAATAACAATAAACACTCAATTTGTCAAAAAGTAGGAACGAACTTCAAAGTAACCGAAAGATGACCTCATACTCCACATAATGTTTATTGAGCGAAATTTCAGCAGTCTTCCAATTTTATTGTTCGTAAAAAAGTAACGATTGCCAACTAGTGCCAAACACGCCTCGACATAGCGTTCTTGTGTCGAGCTTTATTTTAATTTAATAATTTAATTTACTAAAAATAAACACAGCTGTATAAAATGGAGCTACATATTCCAAAACCGCCTCCACCTCCGCCCTCAACTCCGTATGTATTTCAAGTAATAAACTTTCTAACATTTTTATAAAAAAGATTTTCCAATACATTATTTTCTCCAATATTTTCAGATCCAGTCCAATCATTACCAGAAACACAGTCGTTAAGAACAAGGACCAATTCATTTTCGAGTCAGAGAAGCCCAATTCTCACAATGACCTGCTGAAAGAAATTTCTAAAGGCATCAAGCTAAAGAAGACAAAAACTAATGATAGGAGTAAACCCAACTTGGAAGGTTTGAGGAAATTCAGAAGACAAATGACGATTGAAGAACAGGTCCAAAAGTCAATGTCACAGGCCAATTTAGCCGCATCGCCTTCAGGAGTCAATTTGGCAGAGGTATGTTCGCCAAAAAAACAACCTAGCACAAACCACCCAAAAACATCCTAAATAACAAAACAGTACAACTATGGGACAACTGAAAGTTTCGACTCGTTTAGAAGATTCGTTCAAGACTTGAACAAGCTTTTTAAATAACATTTTGTAAATGATGTCAATGCAGACAAAAATCAATACAATTTATTTATTATGGATATAAAAATCTTTCTAAAACTTTAATCTAACATCTGAGAAAAACGTATTAAAAAATATATACTTATTAATTATAAATTAATTACAGGTCCCTCCACCTACAGAAGAAGAAGAAATTGATGAAATGGATGATATTGACAAAGTAAGAGATGATCTTCAGTCTACGAAACAACTTCTAGCTATTGAACTTAGGTATGATATTAAATACGTGCAATAATACTTTATTCTACTTCATACGAACCGTATCGTCAATATGGTCTCAATTAATATAAGTCCCTCGAAAACGCCCTTACCTGTCCTGATTCTTTTATATTTCTCTCTTTGTATACTCTACATCTACCTAAAAATCACCATGTTATCACTTATGCCTAAACCTACTCGGGAATATTCTACAATTACTTCCGCAGGCCCATGCCTCTTAGCATCCTTTGGCATTTCTGTCTTCGAGCCCTATGCTTTTCGTCTTTTCTTAATATTACAATTTCTTCACACCGTCATCTTTTCATCTCTTCTTTTCCCTTTTTTTATATATGTGTAGTTTTATTTAATGTACAACTATAATACATTTTTCCTTTTAGTTTCACATATTACCCTTCTTAGGTTTTTCCTGGTATTTGTGTCGCTTTGCGACAGAGTCGTCACAGAATAATGGATTTTAAGAAGCCCTAGAAAGTAAATGAATAAGCTTTATAATGATGCAGGTACACAATACAAGGTACACAAGCAGTCAGTTTTTAATTCCGCATATATGTTCTAATTACAGAAACAAGGAAGCTCAAGAAAGAGAAAATAAACGTTTGTTAACTAGAATACAGAACTTAGAAGCAGAGTTAGCTAGAGAAAGAGCTATTATCAAACAAGAGCAACATAAGACTGTTATATCGGTAACAGATGCATATGATGAGAGACTGGTCAATAACCTTAAGATGGAAGTTGAAAAGACGAAGGAAAACGCTGATAGTTTGGAGAAACAGTACTTGGATGCTGCCGAACAAAGAGACGCAGCTTTGACTGAATTAGAGGAAGTTAAAAGGAAGAACGCTGAGTTGGAGAAAAAATTGGAACAGGCACTAGCGGTAAGTAAATTGCGGGAAAGAACACTAAACAGTAGAATTATTAAATTACTAAAACAATAAAAGCACTACTGGTTTTAGGTATAATATTCATTTTACTAAAAAACAATAGGTACGGTACACTTATCTTACAATGCAATTAAACAATGCATTAATAATTGGTAAATTCTACTCTTAAAAGTATCAAATTAAAAAGGCTCTTCGTTTAATTCTGAGACGTAACCAGGACGGTTCTTCTTTTAGTTATACGACTGACGACTGTACCATAACAATAAGAAAGTGTTTATGGAGATCTACGATGAAATATAAGGACCGCAACTAACACATCTAATGCTTGGCTAACTTTCCAGAACAATATGGAGGAACTAGCGTTAAACGAAGAACCATTATCATTCTACCAGAAACGCCAGCTCGATTTCGAGAAGCAGTGTAGGTTCCTGAACATAGACGTTAATTCTGATGAAGCTCATAGCTTGCGGAAGAGCGCTGCTACTAACAATCTTGCTTCTAATGCTTTTGCTAATGCTGATCATGAGGTAACATTCTATTATTTAAAATCATTAATCACGATCAACTGTAGGTACAATCAATCAACCCGAACACATAATTAATCCATTAGTACGTCTTAAGGCGACTATAGCTGGCCATACGTTAGAAATCATATATGTGAGAGTCAACAAAAATATAGAATATACAATACCGGTGGTTTATAAAAAAATACCGATAGTGCTCTGCGCTCACACTCTATATCCATAATCATCTTTGAGGTCGTCGGCAAAATAGTGTCCTAACTATTCCAAATGGCTAACCCATAATAGAGATTCATTAAATAACACCAGAAGAGTATTTGTACGATTCTTCTTACTCTCTAAAGAACATATTCTCGGACTTTTTGACATCATGTACTAGAACATGAGAAGTTACATACCCACATACCTTAATAGTTTTTTTTCGTGCACTGATCGATGGAGCCAGCTAATATAATTAAATAAGATATACTTGTATATAACGCAAATGCAAAACAACTTTTCATGACAGAAGCAGATTCTACGAGCGAATTAGTCAAAAACTTATTTATGCTTAAATAAGAGAGTTATAAAATTTCACACATAATTTTGTTTAATGTAGTTCGTATTATTTTTATGACTTTTCATTGATAAAAGCACTTTTGACGTATAATCACAATATGTGGCTTTATTACATCGAGTATATAACCAGAAATAGAGACGAAATATCATTTAATTTGTTTGAAAACTATTCTGCCATATCATTACTGTGACAACTGACTCTGATTGGCTAGACCGAGTTCGAAACAATTGACGAGTGTCGTCAATGGGTGTCGTCAACTGTTTTACTTCAAATCGACCAGTTAACTTGAGCTTTGCTATAATGGACGAAAATTACAAAATTACATATTTAATATTTAATTACCGATGAAATGTGATTCCGTTTGTTTTGTAATTAGATGTTTTGCTGTTTTTCCCACACCACCGAATAGTACAGCATGGCATTGTTAGAGATACTATCTTTATTACAATAAATACAGAATATTTATTGGAATATACGGAGACGTACACACAGGTCATTAGTTGGCCTGTCTATATTTCAGTGCAAACGAGAGTTGATATTTATAAGAGCTCTATCGCTAATGTGTTACCAGGAATATATGGTCCTTATTTCGTCTCTATTTTTGGTTATATACTCGACGCTTTATTATAAGAAGGATTAGCGCTTTTGCGCATTGCATCCAATTCGTTCCGAAACCAAGTCATGACCGAATGCATGAACCGAATACATGGTATTTGTATTTTCTCGGATTGGAATCGGACTTAGTGCACAAGCGACATCCGAAGTGGGTCCGAGTTTTCTAGATTTGTATAGTCTAGGCGAATGCAACAAATAAGAATCGGATACAGTGCGCAAAAATAGCAACAGTGCCGGACATCGTAACTTTTTTATCAACGTTCGTTACAACGTTAATCATTACATATTAATTTAAGATTTTTATCGTTTAAATATTGTAATCATTCTGTACAAAATAGATTTTATTTATCATTCAATTGATGATAAAAGTATATGCAAAATCCATAAATAAATACGTAGTTATTGTTTTTTTTTTAACCGATTTCAAAAAAAAGGAAGAGGTTCTCAATTAAATTGTATATTTTTGTGTTTCCGACGCATGAGAACCGATTTCAATTATTCCTTTTTGTTGAAAAGTGGGCACCTCAGTAGTGGTCTGATTCAAAATTGAAGAGAAACCAAAATAAGTGATGAATCCGGTTTATTGGAATTCACCCACTTTCCGTTATCCGATTTCCATAAAACTTGGCAAATAGATGTAATACCCCAAAGTTTTGAGGTCGGTTTTTTTATAAAAAAGTAATTATATATTATAATGCATTTCATTTACCACAAAAACTACAACTGCTTTATTGGCAATTTCGGTGGGCTTGCGGTAAACATAGATGAGGAATTCCCAGTTCCGATTCTCGGTAGAACCAGTCGGAGATACGAACTTTTAGTATGAGTGTTTGTTTGTTTTGTGTGAACATATTTGCGTTGATAAAGTACTCATATGACCAGACAATTGCAGAGATTGCCTGCCACATAAAAAAAAAAACATTTTTGTAAGGTTATCGATAAATATACAAGAGGTATTATTAGATTTAGTAGCAGTTGTGAAAAAGTTCATCCACGGAACTAATACCACCTTACCTATTCTACCGCCAAGCAATAATGCGAGCACTACAACATTCCGGTGTTGGTGAAATTACAGGCACATGGAACTTGTCAACTTTTTTTTAATAATATCAAGTGACGGGACGAACAAGTTATGCGCTTGATGGTAAGCTACACAGCCTGTCCATAACAGTTGCTGTGCCACTCAGAGCTTTAAATCGCAAAGATCTGAGGGGCACTGCCACTGCGCCGGTCACCATGAGACGTAAGTTGACAAGTCACATGACGTGCCTATAATTTCACCAACACCCCTGTCCTTTAAAACCGGAACACAGTAATGCTGGTATTACAGCTTGGCGACAGAAACAGGTAAGGTGGCAGTACTTCCCTGGACGAACTCTTTCACAGGGAGCTCTACTGCTACTAAATCTACTAAAACTTTGCCATTTAAAGCAATGAGTGACACTACAACTGTCATGATAGGCGTGTCGATTACTGCCAAGCGTTCGACCTATTCATCCCGTCGCTTGATATCATTAAAAAATATGACAATTTCATGAAAAAGAATGAAGAAGTTTTGACCACAACTAGGCTATTAATCAGTGAACACAAGGATCAATCGTGACTCTTGTCATTTAAACATTGCCCAAGAACCAATAAAGATTCTTTTTTAAGTGCCGCCGTCGTGGTTGTTGTAGTAGGTAGACGTTGCATCCTACCATGGTAGCCAGAGATGTAATTTTTTGCCCTTATTAAGAAGAGTTGAAATGTTTCAGGGCATAATGCCAACCATTGCTGGATCGAGACGATCAAGTCACGCTATCAGACAACTCTCCGTTACCAAAGATGACAGCTTCGAAGAGGAGTCGCTTTCAGAGGAAGAAGAGGTATATTTTACCTAGTATCTAAAAATAAAATAAAAATCATAATAAGAATTTTATTAACAAATTACACTTTGTAACAAATTTTTAAAAGGTTGGTTTTAAGTGTTCTTTATTCAATGTCAGAATGTTTCACCACTATGTTATTCAATTATTTTTTGTGAAATTACTCCACTAGTTTGTTCTTATTATTAATACAAAGATCAAACACTTAGGAAAAATCCTTCGATCCGGCCAGATTCGAACCGACGTCTTCTAGCAAACCGTGCCAGACGCTATGCCAACTAAGCCACGGAACGAACCAGCGGACCTCATGAATTTCTCTAGGTGTTTGTCGGGCGTAGCGCCATCTATGAGAAATCTATGAAAGTATTTCGTCATGAAAGCATTTAGCCGACCGGATCGCAGGATTTTTTTCTAAGTGTTCTTCAAGTTCAAGTCAAAGGGTCGTATTCTAGAACTCTACTCAATGCTCAAGTCAGGATTGCACTGGAAACACAAGCACTGGCTTATTATTATATTATATATTATTATACGGCCCTAATGGCAGGAACTTGAGTGTGATTTCGAGTACTTTAAACCATACTCAAATCCTGACTTGAGCATTGAGTAGAGTTGTAGAATATGACCCTAAGTGTATCTTTCTAGTAATAATTATAAGGTTGGTTGTAGTTTGACAGTATTGGTTTATATTTAATTGAACAGAAAATTGGTAGAAAAGAGTACTAGTTTGAAAATTTGGTGTTTCGTGGCTGTCACCGTGGTATTTACTAGGATACATAGTGATGTTTACATAATCTCTTTGCCATAAATTTGTTGAATTTTGGTTGAAATATAGATACTTATTGATTTGAAATATAATGTTCCCTTTTTGTCTAAATAAATAGACACTCGAAAATATATTTATTTATATTTATTATATTAGGCAAAGGTTGTTCAAAAATGTCTCATTAGAAATCACTAGCGGCGACGAATACCAAAAGCCAGTACAAAGATCTATAACAAAAACACATAGGAGACTTTCGACGACTCGGTAACTGAATCCGTAGCTCAGATGGTTAGAGCAATGCTACGGTGCAGCATGTTCAAGTACCACAGGGTCGACAAAATTTCTCTGTGTGTTCGATCTTTGTGTTCATAACCATAACAAAACTAGTTGGAGTTATTTCATAAAAAAATCTCAATAAATCGAGTTCTCAGGTTTACGCGATTGTTACACATAGGAAATGAAACTATTTTTCCGGATTTAAATCGCGTATATTTGTTTTTCCAAACAAACCGACGTTTCGGGCCCTTTACAGATCCCATGGTCACGGTTGACTGAGTTGGTACACTCTTCAACCAGTTATGTCTATATATGCGAAGTATTTGTACCCGCGTCAAAGAACATATAGCTGATGTCAAACACCGTCGCGTAAACAAGTCGTCTGCAGTCTGCGAGCATGTCACGGATAAACCTACACATTCAATGAAGTTTGACAAACCCCAGGTCCTTGCAAAAGAAGTCCGTTATCTACCCAGGATGCTGCGAGAGGCCATTGAAATTAAAAAACATCCTAATTTCAACAGGGAATATGGTTTCTCCCTACCACCAGTTTGGGATCCAGTATTTCCTCTAATGAAAAATCCCAAACACGTCGAAAAATCACAAATAAGACTTAAGACTGCAGTACTAATTAATATGTTTTAGTTTATTCTAATTTCTATTAATAATTAATAATAAATTAAACTTAATAAAAATTCATGTATAAATAATTTGTAAAACTTAATGTAGCGTAAATTGGAATGTTTTCTTTGTAAAATAAAAAATAAGGTATTTATTCAATTAATAACTATTGTAACTATAGCGAAAAAATAGGGTGGTTTGCATTAATATTAGACATAACTGGTTGAAGACTGTACCACCTCAGTCGACCGTGACCATGGGACCTGTAAAAGGCCTGAAACGTCGGTTTGTTTGAAAAAACAAATATACGCGATTTAAATCCGGAAAAATAGTTTCATTTCCAATCTCAATAAATATTTATTTTTTGCTATAGCGCGCAAATTTCAACTTTTCAATGTCCTGACCACAAAAATAAAGTTTTTACATGAAAATGAAATTTTTTCTTGTTTTCATTTTGGAACTAATTAGAAATAATAGATTGTACAAGTGCATAAAATGCGTCATCTTACCCGAGACGAGTATGTGTGGGTACATTATAGGTGGATACTTAAGTTGAGGGTAAAATGAGTTTTATAAACGAGTTATACACTCTGCTTTTCACTTCGATTGCGAGGAAATTAAACAGCAATATTACAAATAACACAGCTCTTGCCAAGAGAAAATAAGAACTTCCAGCCAATGTACTACCTTTTTTTCTACACATGACTCACGTCGGACTACATAATGATCAGTATCATATTTTACAAGCTTTTATTTTTTACGCATTTCTATTTCTTATAACTTATTAGAATTACTATTGCCTACTTTTTTAATTTTGTAACATAACACGGATTAAAAAAAGAAAAGTAAAACTTTATTTTACAAAGTTCTAGTGTGCGTGGCTGTTGGCGCAGGCGTCATTGCCTCGGTCTTAAACGACAATTTTATTCTATGCCCTAGAGCATAAAATCCTATTTTATGCAGCCTACACCCAGCATAAATACGAACTTTAAGAGCATGAGAAACGAAAATGATATTAATAACTCAGATACAAAAATTGTGTTACATGGTCTCATCAACGTGTACCGTTGACTTCATAAGTAGTAGTAAATAATGTATTTCATATTTCATATTTCATATTTCATATTTATTTATTGCATTTCTACATGTATCATGTATCTTGGATTTTGGAATGTTCCTTGTGAACATGAAAGTTACTCTAGTTTTAACAAGTAAGTAAAGCATGAAACAAATCAAACATACCTCAGATGACAGTAATTTTTGCCTGCGTGGCATATGTTTTTTTATCGCACACACTCATAGCCCCGCACTAGGGAAACCATGTATCGCGGATGCCATGGACACACACATAGACAACCACAAATTACACCCAAACTCACGAAAGAGAATCGAACCTGGGGCCTCTGCGTGCCAGCATGGCAACCGTTCGATCACGGAGGCAGTTAGTAGTAGTAGTAGTAAGTAGGTACTTATTGATTTCTTTATTGCCGTCTATCAAAGCATCAGGGTGATTATTTGTGTATTACAGGAGGAAAGTGAAGAAAAGAAGCAAAAACGAATGGAAAAGGAAGTACGAAATATGAAAAACAAGATACGACACCTGAAAGAGAAACAAGACCAAATGAAGAGAGAACGAATGGGTTACAAGATGGCGCTAAAGAATCAACAAGCTGCGCTCAAGTCAGTTGCGTTTCTTGGCCTAATATTAGTTGTAAAAAAGGCCATTGATTATCGACACGTAGCTATTAACTTCTTTGTATCTTTAAAGACTTAAAAGATAAACAACCGAAACAAATTATTAACAAATCTATTAACATTAATCTAAATATTAGTGTCATTCACAATATAAATAAGCTTTATCGAAATAATAAATCAATTTCATAACAACTCGACAACCACTTTTTAATTTTTTTTTAGAACTTTCGCATTGTCTTTTTTCTGCTCTCTACCCTTGTGCACTATCTTCACTAAGTTTCCGAGTAACAAATAAATGTTTTATATTTTGGACATTGTCATTCATTTTTTTCAAGGAGTTAAGTATATATTACAAAACCTAACTATCTATGCTTAGTCCAACCTTGCCAATTGAATTTCTGTTTCATATTTTGCTACGTCCTACATCGCTCTACAAATACTTAGCGACATTACCATGTGACATCGTTACTACACACGAAAGGATCTAATTCAAACAGGATGTAATCGTTAAGTGCACCCAGACGATTATTTCGTAAATATAAGAGATATCAAAAACGTTTAAATTAACATCGAAAGTACGTTACCCAATAAGGACAACGACATCAATAGTTAATAGTTGATAATTGTAGCAATTTTATATATACACAGCATACATATACTTATTAACTATACAAAGTTTCACACACACTAACACAATATACACACTCATTCACACACACACACATACACACACACACACACACACACACACACACACACACGCACGCACGCACGCACGCACGCACGCACGCACACATAACATTTTGTTCTACTCTCTTAGTTTTACCTCCTCAGAGCATAGATTTGTATTATCTAAAATTTCACTTTTATTTTTATTTTGCTTTCATTTTGTTTTCACCTGTAATTAATCATAGCTATTAAGTCTCAGGTCCAGGTCTCTACCCCCAGGTAAACCTGGGGGTAGAGACCTGGTTAGCTGAGATACAGATTTTCCTAGTTCGAGACGAGCGTCCACAACCAGATTATGTTTTGATGTTACATAAAGAATCTATTTTTATTTTTACAAGCACTGTTTGTGGAGACAACAAATTATTTATTTATTTATTTATTTATTTAAATAACATTTCTAAATAAAACTATAAATATCTAAAATTTTAACATTACGAACAACAGCTTGGAATACAAAATTTGTACGTATTTAAAAATATACATCACTTTGTTTTAGTTCAATTAAAAGATAGTTTTATATCTATAACTTATTGTTATCTCTAAAGTAGGTCAACTAAGCCTCTCTCCGAATTGCATATTAAATGTATGAGAGCGATGAAAGCCAAAACTTTGGATACCTACCAATTTCTAGTTTTATTTTGAAAAGTTATTGACGTTTTACTCATATGTGACGTACTTTCGACGTCAGTTTAAAAGTTTTGATATCTCTTTTATTTACGGAATAATCATCTAGGCACATTTAACGATTACACCTGTATATCAGATCACATGGTCAGAGCGTACAACTTTAACGCCACTCGTATACATTAACGATTAACTTTAAATACGAGTATGCGTGCCTAAATAGATTTTAGAAATAATTATTGTATTCGAAATTACACAGCGAGTTACTGACTGGCTTTAAAGTTAAACGGTTAGACCTCTTTTGTCGGCTGTCAAAAACGTCTGTCGGACTGCACGCTATTCACGCGATCTATAGCTTGGTGGATTCTGCTAGATTCTGTAGCCACCATATCAGTGAACTAAACGAATCTTTTTCAGAGACGAGAAACGGAAATACAAAGAGCTAAAACGCGAGGTTGACAAGATGGCGGCAATGATGAAGGAAGTTGGTTCAGATGATGAAGACGAAGATGAAGAAGAGGAGTCTGAGGAATCAAAGAAGAGTGAAAGCGAAGAAGAAGAAACCGAGACCGAGACAGAACAGGACACTGAGAGCGAGACCGAGAGTGAGAGTGAGCCGGAAGTAAGTGTGTTTATGAAACATAACAAACCAATATAGGTACTTACTTCACAATAGATTAAGTAGCTATTAAATACACTCCCGGACACATAATTCGAGCCACCTCGCAGCAGTATTAAATGCCCTAAGCTTAAACAATGTTCGATTGATTAAGAACTATCCTAGGCAATTTTGAAACTAGTACATTGAAAGTCTTTTCCATAAGTCCTTGTTGTAAATTTGAACTTGCAAAACCGGAGGAAACCGTTTTCTTCGATGATAACATTATTTTTATATTCTAGCCCTTTAAGGCAAAAACGCGAGGTGGCTCGAATTATGTGACCGGGAGTATATATAAAAAGCAACTATTACACCGAAAAATGTTTGACCTTTGCTTAATAACTTTCTGCAAAGAAAAAATTCTTCGAAACAAATCAAATTTCTCAACGTATCTTATGCACTGAAATTCTAGAAACCCAAGAATAAATAGATTCAATACGTAGAAAACTGAGATAAATAAATCAAATATTGAAATAAAATGAGATGTAGGTACAATATAAATGACCAGGAGTAATAATTGTGTTGCTGATCATCAACCAATATACAACGAGTTGTAAATTCTTCTATCGTTCCGACGGCTAGGTATTTACTTATTTTTTATCTGCCCTACTCCACCAACTCAATGGCATTATCTGTGGCGTTCTTAAACACCTGGCAATTGCAGTTTGGCTGGGCATGTTATGGGCAGGGGTAAGATACCTATTCTGCCCTCCTTGTCATAATTAACGTAGTCGACATTTTTAGCCAAATTGAGTTATTAACGTCCAAATATGTTAATAACTCAATTCACAACCCCCTGTAGGCGCTTTTTTAAAATCTCATTTAGTTTCAGTTTTCTTGTTAAGCAAAATTAGAGTAACAGAATTTTTTTTAGTTGACAATAAAATTGGTGCCAATATTTCGAAAATTACCAAAAGGCAAATGCGTTAGTTAAAGAGTCTATACAACCTCAAATGGCTTTGGTTGATTCCGTATAACAGTGAAAGTATTATTCAACCACTTTGGAAAAAATATATTGAGGATATACTCGTACACTGATTACTGTACGGTGTGAAAACACGCTTCCTAAAAATTTTCACGTTAGAAAAGAACACAAACTTACCTTGAAATTTTACATAAAAACCGCTGTATTCAATAGGTACTTTACATATAAGTACTAATATATTTTTCTATCAACCGAATTAAATAAAATATAGGTATATATTAGGGGTTAAAGTATGAAATTGCCGTTTTATTGCAATAGGTTCTTTGAATTTTCATAGAATCTTCATGGTTTGAGGTTTTCGAATGAAACTTTTTTCAAATGGTTTCTGTGATTTTTTTTTTTAAATTTGAAACATTTGAATATCGACTTTCAATTGTTTTTGTTATTCAATTTAGACAAGAAAGATGGATACTGCGAAAATTCGAGTGATTTTTGAATACGAGTTCCGACGCGGAACTAACGCGGCAGAAACAGCCCGCAATATCAATGCTGCGTTTGGAGAGGGGTCTACTAATGAACGCACCGTGCGATTTTGGTTTAAACGCTTTCGTGATGGAAATTTCGACTTAAAGAACGAGCCACGAGGAAGACCGCCCACACAGGTGAATAACGATGAATTAAGAGAGATAGTGGAAGCCGATCCTAGTCAAACTACCCAGGAATTAGCGGCATGGTTTAACGTTACCTTACCCACAATATTGACTCACTTGCGTCGAATCAATAAAATAAAAAAATACCAAAAATGGGTGCCTCATGATTTGACTGATCTGCAGAAAGAAACGCGTGTTGAAACTTGTGTTGCCTTGTTGAACCAGTACAGAAATGAAGGAATATTGGATCGAATTGTAACATGTGATGAAAAGTGGATTCTTTATGATAACAGGAAAAGAAAAATGCAATGGCTGACCCCAGGTCAAATGCCACAACAGTGTCCTAAAGCAAAACTTACCAATAAAAAGGTAATGGTAACTGTTTGGTGGTCTCAGCATGGTGTTATTCACTATAGTTTTCTCCGATCTGGTCAAGCAATAACGGCAGATGTCTATTGTGCCGAACTCCGAACCATGTTGACAAGACTAGCAGTAAAACAGCCCCGACTCATGAATCGATCTTCACCATTATTGCTCCACGACAACGCGAGACCTCACACAGCACGAGAAACCATTTTGACCCTTCAGGAACTGCGGTTAGAAACCATTCGTCATCCTCCGTATTCACCAGACCTTGCTCCAACGGACTATCATTTTTTTCGTGATTTGGACAATTATCTACGTGACAAGAAGTTTTCTTCCCAGGAGGCAGTACAAAATGCTTTCACACAGTTTGTGCAGTCTAGATCGTCGGAGTTCTATCGCAAAGGCATTAATAACCTTCCCATTAGATGGCAGCAATGTATAGATAATAATGGCAACTATTTTGATTAAATAAATTAGTTAAAAATTTAAAAAATAAACAATTTAGATTTTCAGTACAAATCGGCAATTTCATACTTCAACCCCTATTACTATACGATATACATTTTTCAAATGTGAAAAAATAAATACTGATACAAAACTAGTGTCGTTCGACCCAAGCAAAATGAACCGTATTAGTACGGGAAAAATTTTAATTCGAGCTCCTCAGCTAGTATTGACTCTTAAGACAAAAAGGGCAGTATTAGGTGTGCCACAGTTTTAGGAGAAACTGTACTTACATTTATACCGGAGCTGCGGACGATGGGCACTGTACTGTCCCATGTCATCGCCTACACGTAAATCAATAAAAATAAATAAATATACAAATACATTCTTATGCTTAGTTCTAGGGTGTCAATCAGTGTAAGTTGGCGAAACCAATATTCATATCTACACTACTCACCGTTCTGATCAACTGAAAACTAGATCATGTAAAACTGCTCTACCTGAATAGAGTAATATTGTACCTACGAACGTCTACAATGAACTTCAACATGAAAATGCAATAATTGTGCAGAATTAAAAAAAATGTATTTAAGCAATTGAATGAATGATATTAACATTTTCAATATTGTAGACATTGAAGATTTCTTATAAAATTTTCATTTGACGTGTTCTGTTTTTTTTTTTAATTAGACACTTATTAAAGCTATTATTGTTGTATTTTATTACTGTTATTATGTAGGTATTACATAATTCATACTAAATAACACTTAAAAAGATATATCTATATATCGTAGAACATAATATGAGTCTTCGAATTGTAATTTCGGAAATTATTCTGAAAAATTTCTAATATTTTAAATTATTCGGAAAATAACCCAACTCTATTCTTGTAGCGCCTATATAACCTGAATATCGCAAAGAAATTAATTATTTGATTATAAAACCAATTCATTCCAGGACGCCCCAGTATCAAAGAAGAAAGAAAACCTAACAAAACGAATGAAGCGACACGAAACTAGAGTGAATGCTTTAAAGAAAGGCAACGCCCTTTTGATGGCCAACGTGGACCGATTGAAGGACGACGTGTTGAAGCAGAGAGAGGAATCACAGACGTTGAAGAAGGAATTGGACTCTTTGATAGAAGACTTGGAGTGATTTTTCGGTCGACATTTCGCTCATGAAACCAAATAATATCGTAACTCAAAATTATGGAATTGAGAAAAGACAATTTGAAAATTTATTAATAAAATTGAATGGATCTTATTGCGTGTAATGTGATTATTTTTATTTTTTTACATAATACTTAATTATCCCATTGTAAATGAGAATATGTACATTGGTGTAGCGAACTGTATTAATGGATTGGGGTGGGTGCTAGACTCATTATCATTTGGTAGACTCATTATTTGTTTGAATACTATTTTGCCAAAACACTTCTGACAAATCATTATTGTGACAACTGCGCTCCATTTGGCCAGCCCGAATTCGAAACAATTGACGGGTGTCGTCAATTGTTTCACTTCAAATCGACCAGATTAACTTGAGCTTTGCTATATAATGGACGAAAATTGCAAAATTACGTATTTAATTATCGATGACATATGATTCTGTTTGTTTTGTAATTAGACGTTTTGTTGTTTTGCCCACACCACCCAATGGTATAGCCTCCATTGTTAGAGGTAGGTATATTATCTTTATTACAACAAATACAGAATATTTTTGGAATATACAAAGATACACACAGGTTAGTTGCTGGTGCAGTAATATTTCAGAATTCTAATTTGTGATTTCAGCGCAAACGAAAGTTGATATTTAAAAGTGTATATATGTATACATATATACACTTTTAAATATCACATACACTTATATCTCTTCTAATATATATATAGAGATTTGTAGCGACTACTGCGTTTCGCTACATTTGTTTTCATACAGTATTTTTTTATTTATCAGATTTTTTTTTCAAATCGTGTTTTCTCAATTCCACAACAATTTTGAGTTACGATGGTATTTGATTTCGTGTGCGATTTCTCACCCTTGGTGTAATAAAGGCACATCTTCAAAATGACAACTATTCGGGAAAAAGGTTTTAAGATTCCACGAACGAATTTAGTCGATATCTTGTCGAAAAAAATCACATATACACATACCTACATAATTTGTTTTCTGCAGTTCGTTTTATATTAATGACTTTTATGTGATAAGAGCGCTTTTGATTTATGATTTACATGTGGCTTTATTACACTAAGGGTACGAAATTCTAGTTAGTACTTGCTAAGTATCCAGCTGGATAGTGTTATCATTAAGTACCTATATCACTATCTAATATTTATGTATTAAATAGTGATATCAAATCCATATCACTAAACACCTGGGTATTGTGATATACAAACGTAAGTCACGGACGAGTTCGTGTGCATCGGTACATCACTTTTTGATATTTATTACTAACCACCCGGGTGACAGATAACATGCATCTACGTATTCTTATCTAGTTGCTATAGCTATTCATGTAACAAGCATATGCTCAACTGATTGTCTTAAAATAAAAATAAATAACTTTTTGTATGTACGTACGTACTTACTATTAAGTACAGTCGATGACCTAAGATATCTATCTTCCTAACCGTGTATTTAGGTCCTGAGTAGAAGTATGAAGAAGTCAAGGTGATAATCAAACTTAACCTTTAACCACTGAGCTGTAAAATTGATTTTGATATAACTTCCTTATTGCATCATTACTGAATAACGTTTTGAGAAACATTTTAAACCAATTTGATTTTAATTACATTACATAAATACAAATTTCAACAAAAAAGCTGGAATTACTTTTCACTTTTCTGTTGAATGCGTAAAAAGACTCTCAGACCCAAAGGTCGGCTAAGGGGTCAGGTATGTTAGGGCACCGATTGTACAATACATGATTACAAATGCGACAGATGTAGTGTAATATTGGGCATTCTGGACCGCCTACCTCAGTCGACGATCACTTCAACGCTTAATACACTACCCGATTCCATGGGACTCTAACTTAGAGAGGTGTAATAAGAAAAATGGAGTAAAGGTCCCTAATTTGAGCGTCTTATATAAGTTAACAAGGGCCACGCCCACCCTTGCCGCAGGGCTCTTGGAATTGGTTGGTGTAATAAACGTTTTAGCGTTAGCACATAGATAACAACAAACGTAATAATTACCGTGTTAGATCGTATCATATCGTACGACGAATTCGACGAACGTAATATTGGGCGTTCTATACAACGTCTAAAAAGTTATCTACAAAGCCCAATATTACACTACAGACGTATATTTACTTAAAAAGTCTCTTTATTACAAAAAAGGTGAAATACTCGTATTAATTATTTATTTTAATTTAGGCTAAAGCGCAATTTAGTTAGGATAACAAATAAAATAACGTTTTATGTAATGATTGATTATTACACTTGTTGCGAAGCTTAATTAATTTATATAAAAAAACCTTATGAGATTTTTATCATGAGTTAGGTAAGTTAAAACCAATTGACGAAAAAAGCATTGATTTGTTCATCATATAACATAATAAGATGTGTGGATGTAAACATAATAAGAAACCGACGCTTTCGTAATAAATCATGCTTTATAAGTATTTAAAAAATAAATATGAAAACTTAAAAAAAAAAAACTACTGTTTAATTACTCTAAACTTGACCTACCAAACGTCACCTTAGACTATAATACATAGGACCTCTATATAAGATTCTTATTGAATATACAGGAAACAGTAGTTGCACTAATGTTTATATAGTATTGTGATTTGTAT
>NW_020653711.1:2279084-2307919 GCF_003589595.1 Hyposmocoma kahamanoa
TGTCTATGTGTGTGTCCATGGCACCCGCGACACAGGGTTTCCCTAGTGCGGGGTTATGTTGAGTGTGTGCGTTATTATTATTATTAACATAGGTATCGATATTTTTCCTGAAGCCAGTAAACTAAAAATATTCTTACAATACATCTTTTAAGATAAATGTGACGTATTGAACTTTAAAAAAAGTCCAGTAAAAAGTATAGAGATGGGATCGTCTGCTCCTAGATGACGACGGAGAGAAAGGAGTTCAAAACATTAAGGTGCTCTGCTAAGACTACCAAGTGTTCACAAAAGGTGAGTTTTTAGATTTTGTATTTATATACCTATCTATTTTATTCCACAAATTGACGCTGAACAATGTATGTGTACATTACTGTTTTTTCAAATATTTTACTAACTGTGACTGCGATAAAAAAATACCGCCTATGTATATCGATTATTTCATGAAGAAAAAAGTCGACATTTTGGCATATCAATATTTTTTACCAATCCTATTGAGTGTTTGCAGATGGTTACATTTCTTAGATTATTTTGTAACTTTTGACTTTCTCGAGGAATATTGTAACTTTTATTTTTAAGGTGTTTTCTTATAACTTTTGAGGATGTTAGGATTTTTTAAATTCAGCTCTATTTGTTATTAAGACTCCTAAATAATTTAAGAACGCACTCCAATTAAGCAAAAAAAGTTAGCAATGTCTTACGTTTTTGTTTTTTTGGTGTCTAAACCTTAGAGAATGGAAAATTTCCATAGTCGAAGGTCTAAACATATATATATCGTTGATAATTAGAATATTTAGTTTAAGAAGAATTTGTAAAATGTTACTTTCATTTTGTAAGTCAATGGTTACTTTTGAAGCGAAATTTCTTATGTAATTGTCTATACTCAAGGGCCCTGGCAACACTGATCCTAACTGTCACTGTCGGTAACTCGGTGTCATTTTCGAAACAAAACGGTTTTGGAGCGAAAGTGCAAAGCGTCTTTATTGGTTCAATTGGAAAAGTAAAAAAATAATTAAGTGTTAATACTAAAGAAGTGATTTAAAACTAAAATGCCTCCGACCGATGCTAAAGCTCCACCGCCCGTGACTGCTACGAAACCAAATCCGCATAACAATCCCGCTATGTTCAAGATATTCCAAAACGTCCAATATAATATTGTTCAGCATAAGAAGTATGTGAAAGAAATGAAAAAGCTGTACAAAAACGTGAGTATATAACTTATCAGAAGTAAATTTTCAAATCCAATTACTAGTATTTTTTACATTTCGCGCACGAAATCAAATACTATAATTTAAAATTGTGGAACTGAGAGTACACGATTTGAAAAATTAAACCAATTTATTTATTCCTGTTTATAAATACATTATTAAGTATTTTATGTAAATAAAAATAACCGTGTTATTTGCAATAAGATCCATTCGGTTTTTTTTAAATTTTCAATTTGTGTGTTAATTGTCATGGCCCTGTTTACTCTTAAAAAAACTATAATTCTAAAACTATAATTCGCAGCCCTTATAAGTCAGATGGAAAATATGCTTTTAAAATGTTTATCACTATCAAGTGACTGCATTTACGAGTCGCTGCTTCAAAAATAGTGGCTTTTACAAATATTTTTCATTTTTAATCTCATTACAACAACAAATTTTATTGTGATAAGGACACCAAGCTTTGTATTATTTAAAATAACTATGTGTGAACATGAACCTGTAACCAATTTGTCTGCTTTACATTTAGATATTCTGCAGTTGTTTTTAAGTCATCTTCTTGATGATTTAAGTGATTTTGTTATAGGCTACTATTCTAGATAGCCATCGCAATGTGCCTCGCGATAAACAGCACTCTTGTTCAGTTGCAATGCTACTCAGAGCTTTAAATTAAATTACAATAATATTTAATTTAAATTAAATAGATATGTGGCGGAATGTAATGTTAAATTATTATTGAGTTTATACTTAAATAAATTTTATTTATTTAAATCGCAAAGTGTAGAAGGGCATCGTCTCTGCACCCATCACCCTGAGATATAAAGTTGATAAGTTCCATGTGCTTGTAGTTTCACAAGTACAGACAGGGTCAAGAGCACATCAAGCTTAACATTTGAGATTTGAGAATTATTCCCACTATAGCCTCGCCATGGCGCGGTGCTCCTGAACCGTATGTGCTTTTTTAGTTTGTATTTGTTAGGTGACATGGCCTTGGATTTCGGCTGGCGTTGGTGAGGCACTTTTATGTTTCCCTTCCAGTACCGCCGGGTTTAGGTTATTAGATTTAGAGAAAGAAAGATCATTAGTGTCCATATTACTATGTGTTTTCACTCACTCTTCTGACTTCCCTTCATCACGGTGCCCGCACCTTTGGGGATGTTGGGGGTGCAGAAGTTAGGAGCTCACTGCGCGACATCGGGGGCTCGAAATGTGCGGCTGGCTGACTTGATCAAAGTCAGCCAGTTGTTCCGCACATACTCACCCCGCCAGCATGGCCGAGTCCCCCCCCCCCCCCCGCCTGTGGCCCTCTGACGGGACACAATGCCATTTCCCTGTGTTGGCTAATCACAGCGCTCAACTGTGTAAGCATTAACGCAGGAGTGTAAATTTAGACCCACCACTTGCCATCGTCCACCCCCAGAAACGTATGGCCGGGCCATGTTGACAGACTGAAGCCGAGAGTTCTCAGTGTTAGCCCCAGGGTGTACCGGCTACATCCTTGGGCGTTCTGTGACAAGATGTTATCACAGACTGCTCAAGAGTCCTTGAACTCCACGCGTGTGAAGTCTCACACGAGTGGAGGTGGAACAACTAACACACCCCTGCCACTGACCTAATAATATATATAATTATTATTACCATTTTTTGCCAGTTCAATGCATTCAGTATATGTATATATGTATATATATATTTGTGAAACACAGCTCGATGAAGACTCATTCCGGAAAAGCTTCAAAAATGCTCTACTCTACTTATTTACATTTGGCGATACAAGCGCCAATGTTGACCGAGTGGTCCAGTTTGTTGCTACATTCTGCACTGCATTGGACGATGAGGAAGAATTCTTGCTCTTTATATTTGATATCATCTTTGATGTGAGTATGAATATTTTCTGTAGTTATATACTTAACGTCGACAACCTTGACAGCCCAATGATTTACATTGTGAGTGCTGGATGCAGCAGTACCTGGTTCGATTCCTGATGGGACCAACTATGTTAATACACAATATTATGTGGTTTGTATTTATTGTGGATCACTCAGAGAAGTTTTTCAACTGACCGCATACGTTCAGAGTTCGCGCAGAATTATGATTATATTTATTTTGACAGGAAGTCTGACAATAATCTAATCAGGGTTTTCACACAATTAAAAACATGTTTAATATCAGATCTTTATTGCCCTGTTACATGTCAACCCTGTAGAATTTTGATACTTTTTTTCATAAATTAAAAAATAGTTTGTAACTACCTACATAATTTAAAACTAACATGGTTTTTGTACGCAAATATCCATTAATCAGGTCAGATTATTGGCCATGATCTTTGCATTAGTTGTTTTTTACAATTCAAATGTATGTAAATTTGCATAAGTTGTTACTTTGGATGTCCAGAATACAGAAAATGAATAACTATTAAATGAAAATTGAAAGACAGCTAAGTGCAAATTCTTTAACCTGTTTATCTTATACTATTAAATTCTATTTGTGTATATTGTATTAGTAAATTTGTAATTTTCGATACTTATACATAAATAAGGGTAAAAGATACCACATGTAAGCAATTCGGAATTGTTTTATTAGCTTGACCTGTTTGGCATTTTACCTGTGTTTGGGAAATTTTATTTCATAAAGTATGTATATGTTCCTCCCAACTACTTTAGTATCCAAGGTTGCTATAGGTGAAATATTTCTTTTGCTAACAATAAGTAGTTGTTTTTTTAACACCAACATATTTTCAGTGCCAATGTGTGTCTGGGCAGTCAGTCAGATATAGAGCCAGTCAGTTGCTGGCTGCAGTACTTTCTGCACTTGGTGAGGATGCCTCTCTTGATGATGACCTATGTGACAAGCTTCTGTCTTCACAGGTAAATATCTACTTTTAATATCTTATCTCTAAGCTCGATTAAGATCTAAAAAACAGGCGTACACTGATATATCCCTACTAACATAGTGATTCACCACATTTTTAAGGCTGGAATCGCCGAATCCGTTGAGGGGCAGGGACAAAAGCCAAATTAGGCATCATCCAGCTGATATATTGCGCTTCAGTCGTGATCTGATTCCGTTAGGTTCTACTGGTTTTGATAAATGTTACTCGTACTTAGTATACTATAGTTTTGTATATAAAGCGTTATATAGACATATTATAACAATTCTTCAGAAAAGCAAGTAGTTTTATGGGAGGGGCCAGCCAATTTGGATATTAGTTAAAAAGTACATACTTCACTTTTCCTAGTAAATAATAACGCACACACTCAACATAGCCCCGCACTAGGGAAACCCTGTGTCACGGGTGCCATGGACACACATATAGACAACTACAAATTACACCCAAACTCACGAGAGAAATAAATGTAGACCATGCAAATATTTCTCCCGGTCCGGGGATCGAACCTGGGACCTCTGCGTGTCAATCCGGCATAGTACCCTTGCGACCACGTAGGCAGTTATATATACATTATGTTTAAAAAAGAGAAGAAGCTGAGTACATCCATTCAATTTGAAAAGTTTAAAGTGTGGGCAGTTTCATTTACTATATGAAAGTTTATGTGGACTTCCAGATCAATTTGTAAAGTACTGTCACATATGTATAAATGTTTTCCTCTTGCAACCGAATTTCGGTCGTAATTACGAGTGTGAATCGGTAGACATTTTGCTTCGTCGTGTAGCACAAACCCTCGCGGACTTTTATATGAAATCGAATGCAGCGTAAATTACTTGACTCAAATAACACGACTCACAAGATTATGCCAGTCTGGCCTCGCCCTAAACTCATTAAAGAGTGTTTATAATTGACATTAAAACAGATTTTAATTTGTGTAATATATATGTAGTTTATGTCCTGTTCTTGACCACAACAACTTATCACCCAATTAAAAACAAAGTTTAGGGCAAAATCTAATCTCAAAATATGATATCTCAATGTTGTATGTAACACCAGATGCAAAGACTGCAAGACACACGCGGTGCCGTCCGCTGCCGCGCGGCACTCGCTCTGCAACGGCTGCAGAATCCACCCGATGATGACGTCACACGTGCCTATCGCTTCCACATGAGTTGTGATCCTAGCTCTTCGGTGCGAAGGTAATTAATAAGCTTTACAAGATAGAATAAGGTGACAACTTAATGGTGGCTATAGAAATGTGGAACATTCTGGAATGAGATGAGTGCGAGTAGATGACATTGTCAAAGTCGTGGGCCGTAGATAGGTGAGACTAGCGCAGGATCGTGGTGGATGACACAAATTGCGGGATGCCTATACTCAACAGTTGGCGAAATCATACTGTGGTTTTGGCTCTTTTTAGTTATTGCACAATTTTATTTCGGTTTAAGTTATGTAGTAATGTCCTTAAATTGTAGAAGCTTAATAATTAAATAGATCAAGTATGTCGGTGTTTTTTTTATGAAAAAGTTAATAACTAACAATGTTCCAATATTTGGCTGTTGATTTTATTTTCGGTGTCTATTTTCAGAGCAGTGTTAATGTCAATAGCGAAATGCAAGAACAACGTGCCTTTCGTGCTAGAGCGACTCTGCGATGTAGACGAGGCTGTACGCCGCGCCGCGTTTCTTTACATGGCCGCCATGCCTGTCACACAATTAAAAGTTACACAAAGAATGCTTACACTTAAAGCGAGTACCATTTTATTATATTTATCTAGGTTAAATTGCACTGTTATTTTATTCTTGAGCAATAAATTTCTAGAAAGCAGGTGAAAATTGGCGCTAGTAACCCCCCTCTATTGGCTCAAATCCCTTTTTTTATCCCGATAATGTTACATCATTCACATCCAAAGTCAAATAATCATTCATTCCATAGGTAAAACTTTTACGCTTGTAAACGACATTTTAACCTACTGCTCGTTCACTGCGCTGACCTCCCTGAGAAGAACGAGCAAAAAACTCTAGGGATTGCTCTTTTCAAATAAATTTAAATGCTATGGAATACATTTTGAATCAAATTGTGTGGAATCTAGACTCATGTTGTCTTTCCATACATCTTTATCTACACATACTTTTCAATTAAAGTACTTTTAATGTACATTTAAAATTTTTGACGTCTTCAGATACTACTTGAAGACGGTCACTTTCCGAAGCTCTGATCGAAATTCTGTAGCTTGCTTTCGGGAGGTGGGCAACTGAACCCTAATTGACTATGGCTTACACATTTATTTTTGTTACTGTAAGTATATGTACAGTCAACAGCACATCATGCTATACACTTTTGTTCAAATATCGCCTCTAGTGCAAAAGAACAAGATCCTTCAATGAGTTGATGTCCTCGGTACAATATGCATAAATATACGTATCTCATCAAGAATAATCAATCAACCACTGAAACAGTAATGGATACAAGTTAATTTTATTTATTTCTTGTTTCCAGGTGGGTCTAACTGAACGCAGTCCTCGCGTACGTCGCGTCGTCGAAGAAATCTTAATACCTGGCTGGCTAAGCACTTTCCACGGAAACATCATTGATCTGCTCAAGGCCATTAGGTTGGACAACTCGCACGACGCCAAGGACTCGCAGTATGTTGCTGGGAAACTGTTGGAATCCTTGTTCAAGTTAGTAGGCATACTTTAATTTTATTCATTATTGATGGACATTCACCTCCACCTTAAGTGCCCCATACTACCTCGTGCGTTCATATAAAAAAACTTACGTTCAAATTGACTAATGGTAGAGTTCTGTCTGCTTGTCTGGATAAGTTATTAATCCAGTCAGGCTGGGTTGGATTATTATTAGGTGCTAAAGTTGCAATGAATATTTGGTTACTGGGCTTATTCGGTCTTTGCTGTTTGTCTACTAAAAGCAGTAGGAAGAACATTGTGGTGTAACTTTTATTATTTTTGAACTCAACCAATTTTTGTTTTTTTACAATCAAAATTTAAATAAGATTTTGAAAGTTAAATAAACTGAAGTAAAATAAACAATTATTTTTTTTAATAAGCATAAATTTAAATTATAAACTTGACAATTAAATTACCCTTTTTGTTTCATTATACTAAATTACCTATTTATCCTATCAGCAGTTAATTTATGGCCATTTTCGTGTCAATTTTCATACGTTCGCAGAAGTGAAGTCGCGCTGCTGTGTATCGAGTTGAAGGAAAGGAAAGCAAAGCAAATACAATAACAGACTCAGCAGACTAAATATATATATTTAATTTTTTTACGTCATTTTCCCCATATTACATAACAGCTCTATCGTTAATATCAACTGCAAGTAGGGTTACCATTCCGAAATTTGAAGAATTTGACTTTTTAGTAACAAAACAAAGTCAAAAATATCTCACGCGACAGCAGTGATGCACAAACGCCCGGGCAACATAGTTTTTGTCGTAAATCGAGTTTTACTTCAGAAAAGCAACGTGGATATTTTTTTTTTTCTGAAAAATGTTACCCTAAGCCGAAAAATCCAGACACAAGGTCAAAAAGCTCGCCATGTCCGGACAAACCTGGACGGATGATAACCTTACCGACAAGGTAATTATGGCAAATCGTACCTTAAAAGCGTCTTATTTAGTGCAGTGAGAATGGTATAATTACTCAACTTATATTATTATTTACAAATCCTTCAGGCGTCTCCCTATCTCTGAGCTACTAGAATGGCTGCCAACTGACAAGAATCTCCGCCTAATCCCGGCCGAGAAACTGAACAAGGAAACAGCGTGGTATTGGCGCCACCTAGCGGAACATTTGCAAAAGATTGAAGATGATGAAACACTCGAAACCGTTCTCCCTGACTTGGTTGTACTTACTGGTTACATACGAGCGTAAGTTTTGTTATGGAATATTCTATTAGCATAATCAAACTCCACAACCCTTTTCTAGGCAAATAACAAATATACGGTAATCAGTGCGAATACATTGGAATAAAGCAGTTTTAAAATTGTAAATTTTTTCCGCTAGATTTACCTAAACTGTAAAAATCTTATTAGTTTTCTGTAGTTTTGTTCTTTATTGTTCGTATAAAGTCCTCAAAGCAAGGTATTTTTTTATTATTAAAACAATTAAGTGCACATTTGACCTCCATCTTATTTGATGAGCATGTGCACTTAAATATAAACTCGCCTTGAAAAGGCCCAAGTTATACCATTCAGGGAACAAGTCTGCAGGCAGGGGATTTCACTCCATAGCCGTTCGCCATATAAATGTGAAACGGTAACGCTTCGTGCGAATCTTTGCGATAACAACAAAATAGGGTGAAACTCCAGTCCAGGGTAACGTGGAATTAAATCCTGCGATTCCCTCGCACACTCTCCGAGATACATTCTGTAGAAATAATCATTTCTGAGTATGATACAATAGCGTAATATGTCACTTGACATGTAGTACACTTTGTGTGGCACATAATATATACTTTAAATTTCTGCGAGAATGTCATGCTACTTGCTGCATCTATTTGAATTCACGGTAACGTGCTATGATTATAATGTCATATTATGTTATCGTCATATTAATTTGGTATTCTTGAGACGTTTATTCTTCTATGTTTAAATATTGGCATGCCGAATACACTACTGCACAATATTTTTACGACACTTGTATATTGTATGCAGTAAATAAACAAATTAATTCTAAGTTTGAATAAAAATACTGTTCAGTCAGTCAATTCATGAACGCCTGACGGCAAGTGAATCAAAAATTCGTTTCCCATTATTTCGTTTCATATTAATGTTTAAACCAAAGGGATGCTAAGACTAATGACTTTCTTGGCAAAACAATAATAAACTTAGACTTTTATGACTTGTGTTATTGCAGTTTATTACTAACTTCTTTCTATTCGAGTTCTTAAGTTTTCACGATTGTTACACATTGGAAATAAATAATAAATAAATAATAACGCACACACTCAACATAGCCCCGCACTAGGGAAACCCTGTGTTGCGGGTGCCATGGACACACACATAGACAACCACAAATTACACCCAAACTCACGAGAGAAATAATTGTAGGCCATACAACTATTTCTCTCGGCCCGGGAATCGAACCTGGGACCTCTGCGTGGCAGTCCGGCATGGTAACCGTTCGGCCACGGAGGCAGTTAAAGGAGGAAATGAAATCATTTTTTCGGATCTAAATTGCGTATATTGGTTTTTTCAAACGAATCATACATGTTCCATGGTGTCCCAGTCAGTTGTGACTCCAAAGCGTTGGAAAAAGCCTGAAGCTATGGTTTGTTCTAAAAAGCAAATATTTGTTCAATACACATGTAAACAATTTAAACGCGTTTTTCTATCAACAGTATCGTAGAATCGCCATGTCCCATACAAACCGAGGACCCAGTAGGCTTTAGTACGCGGCAATACGTGCTACATGAGTTGGGATATATGCTACGTGTCTACGACGCCAGCGATCCGACGGGACGTGACGCCTTGAAGGCTCTTCTTACTGATATACTGACAGGTATTATTTTTACTAAAACGTGAAATACACAGAGAGCGGGTGCAGTTAGGGCGCGTGTCGGGTCAGCGCACGCCCCGACCTGCACCCGCGCTCTATGTATTGTCGTCCATATAAAAATACACGGAATTAGACCCGCCGCGGTCCCGACCCGACCCGACCCGCAACCGTTCAGTGTGTTTCACACTTCGGGTTGTATTCCAGAACTCTACTCATTGCTCAAGTCAGGATTTGAGTATGATTTCAAGCACTGGAAACACGACCCTAAACTCAAAGACTGGAGTATAATTTCTAGTACTTTAAATCATACTCAAGTCTTGACTTGAGCATTGAGTAGAGTTCTGGAAGACGACCCTAAAAGCTTTCTCATCGCTTATATACAACACAATTATTTTAAAATATTATGTACAAATCGTATTGTGGTATGTATTTCGCAATGAATCGATTGTGCATGTAGGTCGCATGAATTAGTAACAATAAGTAGGTTACACGAGACGCTGACTCTTAACTTATAGTAAAATTATAGTTTGGTGTTCATTATTAATTATTCGAAATTATTCATTACATCATTCAACGAACTACTGTCTATACTTCGTGTCACCATCTGCAATACCCTTTCATTGGACAACTTATCCGTCCACGATATTTTCAAAATTCTTCAATATACCCACATTTCGACGGCTTCTAAGCCTTCTAAGTGGTTGCTCTTATTTTGAGAGGTCTCTATGCCATGGGCATCGGGCAGGTGTATAGTACTCATGTCACAATGTGAATATGCATCTTCATCAACCTTTATCCGCTGCTGACATAACAAAAGTTAGGGACTTCCTTATTATTATTATAATGAATTTTTAACATGTATTTCAACACGATGTTTTTCTTCATGTTCATGATTTAGTGAACTAAACTGCAACAAAGGGGTTCTGTGTTGGCTTCAGTGGCAATTGAAGCCATGAACTGCAACACAAGAGGCGAACATACTCTCAAACGGCTTGTATGCACTAACACGTTTTTCTGTGAAAGTTACCCGTGTCTGGGCCTCTAGGTACATTTATAGATTGAATTCGAATAGCCTGTGTGCGGGTGTCTAGAAAAAGTGCTGAGAGTAGAACCAGTTTCCTTGCCAATGTGGCCGATAGCATATTATGCAAAATTTTGTTGTTATATTAGATATTATTGTTAGAAGAGTTGCAACATTCAGACAATTCTTTTTATGTTTAAGAGTGTTAAGTAAAATTATATTCGATTTTGTAAGTATTAAATAAAAGAATAATAAAAAACTGGTCTATTACTGCTTAAAAATAATATAATATCTTTCTAGGGGAATACGGTCCATTAAACTCCGAAGTTATCCGCGCATTCGTGTCTGCACTTGAAATGGTTGTTCCCGACGTTACTCAACGTATCGAGCTTGTCTACGGCGTTATTAGCTCGCTGCGAGACCCACCTGAGCCGGAGACATCCCCGCCGCCACCGCCACCAGCTGTTGATGATACAAAAGTCAAGTTAGAGGTAATATTATTCTATAAATAATTATAATACTCGTATATCGTTGGCTCACTGACTTGGAGACCTTGGTGGTCCAACACATTGTGACACACACTGGGCGCTGGATAAGAAGGTTCCAGGTTTGATTCCAGTGGCTAGGAGAAATAAAACTCGTTTCCACCGGCTTGCCTAAAATTTTCCACGTATGACCAAAACACTACTAGACAGCAGCAGCTCGCATACCCCACCACTTAAAAAAACTTATATTCAAAATATTCAATAATAAACGCGTAGTAACCTGTCCTTGACAATACGGAGTACTGTTGCTTCCCTATGGATCTCAGCCAATCACAGCGCGAGTCAAGCCGGCCGATATGTAACAAAAATATTATAATATAGTATTTCGTAAATGTTAAATGATAAACAGTCTTACAAATATAAAATAAATAAGAAAAAAAAAAGAAATATCCAATGCCCGTTTGGGTGTTTCATTTTAATATGGCTAAGCTCATGTTAATTCGTAGTTGCAATTAAAAATTTAGGGTCGTATTCCAGAACTCTACTCAATACTGCAATATTCGAGTCAAGACTTGAGTATTGCAGTGAGCACTGAAAATCATACTCAAGTCCTTGCCATTAGGGTCGTATTTCCAGTGCAATCCTGACTTGATCATTGAGTAGAGTTCTAGAATACGACTCTAAAACTACAACACTTGCATTCACGTTGTCGTCAGTTCGCGATACGAATGTTTGTTTATTATAATAAACAAACTTTCCTATTGCGATGGCAGCACAAAATGTAGTAACCTATAGTTATTTTATGTATGGACTTAGGTAACCAGTGAAATGATGTGTACAAGTATCTTGTGTGCTAATAAGTATTGTGTTTAAGTGTCGCCAAGGCGCCTTTTTAACGCGAATAGAAGTTTTTGTTAAAGTAAGTGTTTTTGTTTTTACTCCGGCTTTACTAACGACAATTTCACGTCTCGCCACTCTACTACACTACTATGCCTATCATTCCATCTCCAACCTTTTTTATAAAATACTTTTGTCGTGTTGTCCTTGATATGTGCCACAGAAATTTTATGTTACCTACAATAATATTTAATGTTTTCAATTTTTTATATTGTGTAAATGACGACTGCACTGCGAAAAATATGTATAGTTTTATGCACATTGTTTTGTTTTGTTAATTGTAAATTGAAAAGTGTAATAATAAATAAGTAAAATTAAAAAAAACCGTAATTTATTTCAATTAATGTTTTTTCTTGAAACCGTTGAGGTATTAGAACGTCCTAACTGCAACAAAATTGAAAGTTTAGACAGTTTGGATATTGTCGCCACACTTAGGGTCATATTCCAGAACTGTACTCAATGCTCAAGTCAGGATTTGAACAGCCTTGAGTATGATTTCAAGCACTGGAAATACGACCCTAATGGCAAGGATTTGAGTATGATTTCTAGTGCTTTGAATCATACTCAAGTCCTGAGCATTGAGTAGAGTTCTAGAATACGACCCTTAAAGTTCTGTCATAATGAAAATAAATATGCGACACTATTTTACGTCACAACAGCCTTTAATAGAGTATCAATTGTTCTCATATACCTCTTCCAACTTCATTCTACTTCATTGGCCTTACTATCATCATCCTAATAGGTTCTCGACCCCCCTGTATCTAAACCAATGGGATCCTCTGGTACACACACCCCAACAGCTCTTCCTCTGCCACCTCTTCATGCCTCCTTGTACCTTCAGCACAAATAGCGGGTTTCTTTCAAAATCTAGTTACTAGTTCGTGATACACTATATTCAGGCCATCTTAACAACAAATACTCTGTCTAACTGTAGTGCCAATCAACCAATGTACTCTCAGCCGACTTTATCTCACCTTCAGAATGTATAACGCCTAAATTGCTGGGTTAGTTCCCTACTCTCAGGTATCATAACAGACTGAATTTGTTAATTCTGATAATACACAACTAATACTAAATCGCGATTTAATTCGCGTTAGACACATTATTAGATATTTCAATAAATACGTTAATAAATGTTGATGTGAGGTCGTCCCGGATTAAATAGTTTCTCAATAATATTTATATTGATTTGCTATAGAACCGATTGACTCCTAAAATTTCATTTTACAAAATAGTTCACAAAGTTACCTACTTAGGATCGGGTAACTGATGTGATTGTCTCGCACATTTTTTTGCCCATCCACTCCTAAAATAAAAAATTAAGCGTAGTCATCTTGCTTTAGAGGTGAATTGGTGATGGCTTTACGATTCACACTGGAAGTTGCTGCATACTGCGTTCATCCAAGGAAAAATATATGGTCGATGTGATCACCCATACGACCATGATAAGTAACAACTTTTTGTTCATTCTAGAGAGCAAGACTCCGCGTGTCGCTAAACGTCGCCATTGAAGCGCAGGAGGAAGCTGTCCGTGAGCAAAATTACGCGCTCGCCGCTGAGTGCAAAGCCAAGGTTTATTTATATTTTATATATTATATTTTATTTACTTTATATGACGCATTTATCATAAAATACATTAAGTTCAATATTATGATTTTTCAGAATGAGATTATTTTGTTTTCAGATCTACATCGTATACATTTTCTTTTTAAACAAACCAACGTTTCTGGCCCTTCACAGGTGCCATGGTCAATGCTCAAACGACCCGAAACGTTGTTTTGTTTGAGAAACAATATAGCGATTTAGAGTCGAAAAAAATTAACATAATTTCCAATAATAATAATAATTCGTTTATTTGCTTAAAACATGGTATAACACAAGATGTTACAAGAGACAGTGCTAGTACAAACATGTTTCGCATATATTAAATAGCATGCAAATGTCTAGTCATATAATGTCAGTCAGACTACCAATGTGTAACAATCGCGAAAACTTAAGAAATTTTGATTTTGTTTAGGTGGAAGACATTCAAAAGAAATTAGAAGAGCTAACTATACAGCCAGCACCACCACCACCACCACCCGCCCCTGTACCGGTAAGTAATAACCCTGCTTTATTACGTACAACTAAAAAAACTACTGTAATCATACCATATTCACACTTGCACATGCTTTTACATACTTAATATGAATAGGTTAATAAAACGTACATGTATCGCCACATTTAGCGGCAGAAAAAGTGAGAACATAAAATAGTTAATTAAATAAGAATTAGACATAAAGTAGCAATTAAATTGACATCGACTTAGTACAGCCTTACTCAACGAAATTAAACATTAAAAAATTATAACAGTTTAACATTGATTAAACCATAGAACAATGGCGATTCGAATTTTTCAAATTATACTAAAGGCCAGTCTAAGTCTGGAAATTAAATCATATTGAAATGAAACCCGAATCACTAATTAGTATGTAACCGGACTGATATGTACAACAACAGTACAAACAAATTTTCAATTAAAGTTAATTTGTTGTGTGATATTAGTTAATAAAGTGTTTACCATGCTATCTCCACACTAAACACAAAAATTTTTACAAATACACTAAAAATAGTCTAAAAACTTTACTTCACCAATAAAATTTACTCTAAGCACATTTGCTCACTACATCCGAGACTATATAAATCTAGAAAACTCGGACCCACTTCGAATGTCGCTTGTGCACTAAGTCCGATTGCAATCCGAGAAAATACGTATATCGTTGTGCACCTAGAGATAGAATGATCCCTGTGACGTTGCGGACCGTCATTTCTTGGATTCGCAAACGCGCTAACTCAACAATATGCAAATACAACGATATACAAACATTACTCTTACAGACTATCAAGGAGAAGATTTCGGACGCAGACACATTGAACAAATGTTTGACAATATTGAACTGCGTGTTGGACACACCGCAACTCAAGAATGTAACGCCTATGCTTAAAATGATTTTCGAAGAACTAGAGGTATTTATTTTATGATCATGATGTTTGCAGATGTCATATTTACGAGTGAATCAAAATCCGAAAAAATAGTTTCACCTATATATAAGCTTGTTCGTTTTGAAATATTTATTTATATGGGGATTGTTTTTATCTTATTTGATTTGTGAAACTCCTGTTAATTATTTCAGGTAGAAATATTTCAAAATCCAGATATTCTAGAGACGGCTCTCGAAACTGTCGCGCTTTTCGGAATGTTGGACAAGGACATGGCCAAAGAAAATAAGGCGTTCTTTTTCGCTAATGTAAGTTTTTTGTAACCCATGAGTCTTATTTCGTCTTCGTCTTCAATCAAAATCTACTTAAATTAGATGCTAAATTAGAGGTTTATAAGTTTATCAAACAAGGTCCGAATTAGGGTCTCACCCCACATGTCGACACGCACTCGTATGAAGTCGGCCAAAAAAGCTTTGTCTTTGTAATTTTTATTTCGTTTTTGCGAAAATTATGTTGCGCAGTTAGCGAGCGGCTACAAAACGCGTAGCGTCTTTTTCGCTCTTATTGGATAGACATAAAGCTTTTTCTGACCGCCTCAGGGTGATCGCGTGTAGGGTTACCATCCGTCCGGATTTGCCTGGACATGTTCGGCATTTTGAATTTTTGTCCGAATTTTTCGGCTTAGGGCATTGACTTACAATTATACGGACGTCGGGTCCGCGCTAAAAAGTGTCCAAACTTATAGGGCGATAAAATCGTATTCAGAGCGCCATTCACGCTCTAGTGTTCGTTTGTTCGACTGACAGCGAAGCAAGCAAAATCAGACAGTACTGCGATGACATTACAATTTAAATTCAACGTTTTAGCTTTTTCATATTCCTTGACATGTCACTACGTTTAAATAGGTTGACTTGGGACATTTTTTTCGTGGTTTTTGTATTAGACCCGTCGTCCATTTATTTGTAAGCCAATGGCTTAGGGTGACAATTTTCATAATAAAAATTAAAATATCCACCTCGCAATTGCGACACTCGATTTATGACAAAAATTTTGTTCATTCTGTTGCGTTCAATCTTGTCCATCTCTGGTGCCGCGTGAGAATCGGTTGTCCGGATTTTCTTGCAAAGGTCAGGCTTTTTATCCCAACTATTCAAATTTCAAAATGGTAACCCTAATTTCGTATCGATAAATGTGGTGATTCCCTTATAATGCACCGTTTGTTTGCGCGATCAGTGTTATTTTCCCTTTCTCTTGTTAAAAGGGTGAAAATAAGCAAACAACATTTTTACTCTACAAGATGTCATTCATTAAAATAATCAGCAATTAGGCGTATATTCTACTTAAAACCAGTGCCAATCTTTTGTTTCCAGCTAATAGATACATCGAACGAACCTATAGTATCAACGGTACTAAAATGTCTAGTAGATCTACTATGCGTACACGGAGCGCGAGTCTTCGAAGATGACAGTAACAATGATACGAATAAAAGCAAGAATACTACAAGACGTTCGATGGACATTAATCACGATGGTTTGTACATACTTGCCGTAAAGTGTCCGATTAGAACTCTTAAGGACCTCGGTGGCCGCACTGTGACCGCTTTATAAGGGGATCCCAGTTCCTCGTCATCTTAGTGTCTAGAGTTGATTCCGTTGCTCTTATATAATCTTAGTACAGGGAATTCTCTAGTTTGAGTCCAGGTCCTCAAGTCTGGTCATTTTTAAAATACATTATTATTATAATACATTATCAGTGGCTAGCCATCGAGCTACTATTCAACTTCCATTGCATTTTTTTTTGTATTCTGCTCTTCAATGGCGATTCGACGACACGCCGATGGCGTAGTGTGTTAATATTATATATCGTCGGTGATTGTGGAATTACGCCTAACTAGCAATTGATTATGAGTTTCCGTTTCGGTAATTTAGTGTCAAATCAAAGCCGTGTATCGGTGGCGACCAAATTAGCGTTAAATCCCTCACCTGTAAAAATTTGGTTTGTGCAGATACGCGCCTTTTACCAATGCTACATACGCGGATTCGCACTATCCCCGACGATATATCTAATTTGAAAACTAAATTGTTGTTTAAACGAGATAAAAAATTATGACATGCGTAGTAATTTCCATAGAGGTTTTAGTAAGGCAAGATCGATCGTTAGTACTTGAATGTATGAATATGCCATCACGGACATTCCACTGAGCCTAAACTGCCATTGCAATTAGATTTTAACCGAATAGCAAATATTATCATAATTGCAATATAATCTCAGTGGAATTACAATGACCAAGAACATTAGCAGAATTGGGCCCCGAGTAATTGGTGTAATTGTCTGGCACGTTATTATTTTAGAGAATCAATTGTAAGTTATAATCAGCTGAGAAGTACTCTATAAGTTACTTATAAGTGAGATAAGAACATATATTATAAAAATGATGTAAGTCCATATTTTAAAACACTTAGTTTTTGTTTAAAAGTATCACATTTAATCATAAATCTTTCATTATTAAAGTGAAGAAACTCCAATAATTGTACTAACATCCCATAGATGGCATTACTAGTTTACTCAGAGAACTAAAATTACTACAAATTAATTTGCTAAAAGCTCATTATTTCAAAATTTTATTACAAGGAGTTAATTCACTTTTACAGTGAACGACACATATTATACTGTGCTTGAATAAATCGTACATAAAGAAAAATGATGAAATTTCATGTAATTTATTCGAGAGTTCAGTTATGATAGACATAGGAAAATTACTCCACAATGACGCATAAAGGACGCAGTCGGCAGCTTTTGAGACCAGTCGACTAAACCATGTAGTCCATTGTTTCATTCTCGCCCTAATAAATTTGTATAGTTTGCATTTTACGTCTCTTTTTATTTTTAGGTACTGTCTCCGAATCTGTGATATCAATGTCGCCGGACCACAGCACGGTTATCGAAATTTTACTTAAAATCATGGATGTCAGCGTAAGTTACCAAATATAAAGTAATAATTATATAAATTTAAAAAAGAAGTAATAATTTTCGCTAAACCCTAAAACGAAATAGTCCATATAAACCACGTTTTACTAAGTAAATATGCACAAATCATTCGACAATAGTTGATTAAATGCGTTTATGTGAGTACAGTGCCTCCACTATGACTTTATTGTGACAGTGCAAAATAAAATAGTTTACAATACGACGTGTGTGGTGTTTTGATAATACACCTTTATTCGGTATTTCGGATTTTTTAGTGGTGTAAGACCAATATTTGCCACGATCACCAGTAATAGTGCTTGCGCACTATACAACCGATTCGTGTCAGTTCCGAATCTGAGAAATGACGGACCGAAATGTCACAGGTGTCCGAAGTGTCATTTTATCTAGGTGTACAAGTAACAAGCAAGTACAACTGTAAAGTATGATAGAAATAGTAGTTAACGATTGAACGACTACAATCAACCGTATAATTCAATAGTATGACAAAGGGTGGTGCCTCAAAATGTTCCAGGACTTCGTTATACAATATCGTGAACGTGAGCGAAGCTTGTGTGGGTGTACCATCGAGTATATAACCAGAAATAGAGATGAAATGTCATTTAACTTGTTTGAAAACTATTTTGCCATATTGTTGCTCTGATGACTGCACTCCGATTGGCCAACTCGAATTCGAAACAATTGACGGGTGTCGTCAATTGTTTCACTTCAAATCGACCAGTTAACTTTAGCTTTGCTAAAAAAGACGAAATATGCAAAATTACATATAAAATTTGATTGAGTTGTAATTTTTTTAATTAGTTGTTTTACTGTTTTTCCCCACACCACCGAATGGAACAGCACGCCATTGTTAGAGATATTGTCTTTGTTACAATAAATACAAAAGATTTTTGGAATATACAGAGACGTACACACAGGTCATTTGTTGGCGCTGTACTATTTCAGTTTTCTAATTTGTAATTTCAGTGCAAACGAGAGTTGATAATTTATAAGTGATGTATCACTGATGAGTTACCAGAAATATACGGCCTTATTTCTTCTCTATTTCTGGTTATATACTCGATGGTTTACGCTCGCTGCGCGTCGCGTACGGACGCACATTCGCACTCTTATTCACCATATAATTCTATTGGTTTTATTATACTGTGCTAATACTTTCTCTACTATATGTGCAAGCAAGACTGTAATAGTTTTTCACACTATGCATTGCCGTTGCCAATGTACGCTAATCAAACAGATACACCAAGTGTGTGATTTACATTAACATTGACATAATCAGCTAAACACGCAAAAGTCTGCCTTTTTTATAATTTAATAAAATATAATTGTTGTTTTCAGTGTGCGGCGTATAGACTTATCATAGTTGAGGGTCTCTGTCGACTGTTGTATTTGGGACATCTAGAATCGCCCACTATACTTTGCCGACTGCTGCTGCTTTGGTTTAACCCTGCTACAGGTTCATACACTATTTATGGAAAATATTACACCTTCGTTGCACCGAAATTTTAACAATTATTTTAAAAAGCGTGACAGTTCGTCATCTCACTTTCGACTCGTATCTGAAGTACAAAGTAACTGAAATATAATTACAATTTTCAGGCTGATTTCACATCACATTTCCTTCATGTTCACATGTTGGCTTTTACCTATTCTTAAAATAATGCATACAAATTTCAAATTAACACCATTGATAAGAAATTAAAAATATGTGGAAGTTTTTGCCATCTCCTGAATAATCACTCTTTATAAGATACGTGTTCGAGAAAGTAAGGCATCGAAATTATATTTGCATTTATAGATGCTGTGAAAATCGTGAGAACCATATTTCTTTTTATATTTACTTTGAAAGTGGATACTAGCTCAACTTCGAAGTCCAACAGTAATTTGTCAATCTTAAACAAACTTCCTAAAATATGAAACTGGCTTTTGTTTTGCAGTTAACGTGTGATTTAATTTTTGATTTTTCTATGTGTAGTTTTCATATACAAATGTTTGTTTTAGTGGAAGAAGACAATCTACGTCAAACTATAGGCGTTTTCTTCCAAACTTTCCCTGCCTCCGTGGATGGGGCACAGGATCAAATACAGGTAAATGCACTTTGTGTACAATTATATGTAGGTTTTGTGATTATAGAGGTCAAAATGCCTTAATAATTATTTTTTTGGCAACATCACGTTAACAATGGCTATCTGAGCTATATGGCGGCATATGCAGGTGCAAAAGGCTGTGCTCTAAGACATAGGGGCCTTATAGTTGCTACTAAATTCCCTTCAGTTGACCTGACTTTACCTACAGAATTTAGTTGATTACTTCGTCACTTGACACTTGTAAACCAGCCATTACATGAAGTCGAACCAATCAAGTAACAGCTTCTCGGGGCGACTGTGATAGCGCTAACTTGCTACCAAGCTTCAGATGATCCCGTTGCATGTGTATTATTAAGGTATGCAAAACTGTTTTCGTTTTTATACAGAAAGCAACATTGCCCATACTACGTGCTCTTGCCAACGCTCCGTCGAGCTCTCCATTAGCTGAAATAGACCAAGAAGCTGTTGTTAGATTCATTGTATCTCTAACCAGAGTCAATCATGAGGTATGTGTTCCATGTTGCAAGATTGTCTTGTCATATTGTGAAAAAAATCTGTACTTATTATGTGTAAAACTGAATCTTTAGAATAGAATTCTTCTAAAAATATCCCAATACTAGGCATATGTAAAGTCTGCCGATGCCAAAGATGTATCATGCAGTAACTCAATCTCTATTTCAGTTGACAGATAGCCAAGGCGGCATGGCAATGTTACTAACAAACAGCCTCGCGCGACGGCCTACTGCGGCCGAAGCGGGTCTCGTTTGTCGCATGCTCGCGTTGCTCTCTCCGCCGAGAGAGGCAAGACTCGCTGCAGAGCTGGCCAACACACTGAGAGATGTTTGCTTGGTCAGTATTCAGAGTTGGCTTGTGAAATGTACGTTCGTACTATGAACTTATATATCGTGTACGCAAGAGCTTTTCAATTCAATTTCACCTTCACAGTGCCCACCTTCGATCGACTTGAAAGTCTAGAACACTCCGTCCTAAATTGTAACTTCATGAAAGCATGGGACGAACAAGTCGTGTGCGCCGTGTTAAGCGACACGCCTGTCCATAGCACTGGTATGGCAGTGCCACTCAGAGCTTTAAATCGCAAAGATCTGAGGATCACTGCCAGTGCACCCTTCACCCTGAAACATAAATTGACAAGTCGCATGTACCTGTAATTTCATCAAATGAGAACTTTGAGTAGAGCCTGCTCCCAACGATCCTGTCGTGACTTGCAAAATATCCATGTCTGCAAAACTCTGCACCGATTGATGTTGGATGCGTAAGCAGATATTTAAAAATTTACGAATGCAGATACAGACGTCTGCAGCATCCCTACTACAAACGGTTAAAGTATATAACATTTTTTATTCATACGTGTCATGATGCTGCAAATTTGTGCCAGCAATATTTTTAATGATACAGAAGGCTTGCTAGAAGTCATCTAATAATTATATTATAGTAACTGTTTTATTATTAAATATAGATTGAATGATAGAAAGATTTGCTTTTCAGAAACTTCCCGACAGGCAATCGAGCCGAAATCTTACACGTTATTTAGGCGCCCTGGAAGCCATGGAGCGAGCTAGCCTTAACAAGTTATCTCATACCGGTAGGTTATATTATCGGGAATAATAAAAGTTGTGGTTTGTCAATCGCCATAATGAAATTATTTCCAATAAACTTAAAAGTAACTTCATTATTTTTTTTCTATTAAAACACGACATTTTGTTTAGCTCAAACCTCAAAATTACCTCAGCTCGATTTAATTTTGTTCTCGTACTAATACGGTTCATTTTGCTTGAGTCGAGCAGTAGCGACACTGATTTTAATTCGGAATTTATTTTTTTAAAAACGGAATTAAAACCATTTCACTGTAAATCGTATAATCTGCGTGTTCTATTTAGTTCTATTGATATAAAAAAAATCATTGTAAAATACCTATTGAACACTGCGGTTTTCTTGTAAAATTGCGAAGTAACTTTGGTTTTTTTTTATCGTGAAAAACTTTATTAATCGTGTTTTAACACCGTATACTAATCAGTGTATATCCTTAATTTTATTATATATTTTTTCCAAAGTGATTGTTTCAACACTCACTGTTATACGGAATGAACCAAAGCCATTTGACGTCGTATAGACTCTTAAGAATAAAACTGAAACTAAATAAGAATTAAAAACTATGGCTTATAGGGAGTTGTTGTTTCGCTAATTCCAGATACTCACTCCATTTCGCTAAAAATGTCGATTGCGTTAGTCATGATAAAGAGGGCAGAGTTGAAGAAATTATATTTGGGTAATTCCATAGCGCATGTAACACCCGTTACTTTGGCTACAGGTTGCATTTAGAAATTCTGCCGGCTAGTTGACCAATGCAAAAGTCAGACTTTCGACAAACAGGTTCTGTCTTTCAGGTTCAGTTACTATTTAAACCCCTGTTTCTACTAATTGTTCGTCAAAGTAAAAGCTTGAAGTCACCATTTGTGCTTATAATCTGACAAACTTTACAATTTTGTCATTTAATTCACTATTTGTACTCATTTGTGGCTCTATTGAAAAAGGGGTACAAGTCAAAAAAGCCAATTTTACAAGGAAACGCGATAAGCACTTAACGTTTAATTACGTAGCTTTAAGCTTTAACTGTTTTTCGCATCTCCTTGTAAAGTTGGCGTTTTTGACTTGTACCCCTTTTCGCTAGAGTCACAGAGATAAATTATTTTTCAAACTCTTGATAGTATTGTCATTTAAACATTGTTTCTACCTATTATTTGTGAAATTAAGACAGCGTACTATTTAAATACTACGTTTACATCTCCAGTTGTTATTATAAACTTATTTAAAGGAAGTTTATGAAAGGGTGCAAGAACCGTGATTTTTGTTAATGACCCATTTACTGTTTGTAACAGGCATTGTCGATGGCACCATGCAGAATGAAGATACGATGTCCATTGGCCGCGCGACCACTTCACTTCGTAAGTACACTACAAATTCACTTATTTAGTTGTGTCAGAAGTTAGCTGTAGGAATAACGCGAATGTTTCGGTTAATACAAATCAATTCTGTATTAATCTGAAACACCTAATTCAAAAGTGAGTTAATAATGAACACACTTAACATAGTCTTGTACTAGAGGCAAACTCTGTGGCGCGGGTGCCATGGACACACACATAGACAACCACAAATTACACCCAAACTCACGAGAGAAATAAATGTAGGCCATACAAATATTTCTCCCAGTTCGGGAATCGAACCTGGGACCTCTGCTTGGCAGTCCGGTATGGTAACCGTTCGGCCCCAGAGGCAGTCAAAATTAGGAAGTACTTAATGAAATCATTATTTTGTTAGGTGTAACCTCCGGTACGCTTCGTTACCGGCCGACGAGTCTTTTATTCCAGTTTCTTGCAAGTATGATATATCTAAAGTTTGTTTTTTTATTGAGTCACACTACATATTGCCATTTAAAAAATATTTTGATGTTGAATCATTTGTGTAGTTACGCATATAACATTGTTTTAATACAGTATGTACATTTTTGAAATAAGCACTTTTGAATACGTAAAATCACTATTTGAGATTCATTGACATCGTTTATTAGTTTTTATCAAAGCCCAGCAAGCGGTGCTTTCTTGCCACCCACCCAAGAACAGTTCCCTTATTTACAAAGCATTAAAGGGTGCTGGTGAAATTACAGGCACTTGGGACTTGTCACCTTATGCCTCACGGGCTCAGTGGCAGTGCCGTTCAGATTTTTGCGATTTAAAGCTCTGAGTGGTATTTCAACTGTCATGGATAGGTGTATCGCTTACTACCAACTATACGACATGTTCGCATCGTTAATAAAACATAAAAAAGACGCATATTTCCGAACCATAATGAAATATTATCATGTTAATTATCCGATAATTATCCTTGCTGATTCATAGTTTTATCTCTCTAATTTTTCAAACAGTGTGAAAATCGAATAAACGCGACGAAAAATCTTTGGGAAAACAATTTGGTTTAGAAAATTTATATATTTATACATTTGACACGTTTGGATACACGACGTTGATAGCGGTAGCATTTTATTGTTCCCATTAAATAATTTATAAAGATATCAAGTTATCCTGTTAAATAAGAAAGGCTACTGCGCTGCGATAGGGAATCAACATTCCGCCTAGGTAACGTTGTGTTTACTATTGTATTCATAGTATGCACCAAAAATTATCCAAACACATTTCTCATTTAATTTGCACAACTACTTCGGTTGTTATATTCAAGTAATTACATACTAATTATTATTAAGTAATTACTTTGAATTTCAGCTCAACCTATAGCCCGCAGCACTCATGTGGTAATCAATGAAACGGTAGAAGAAGAGATGGAAATTGACGAAACATCACCCGTAGAGCGTATTTCCAAAATAAATAAAGGTACGTCTCCTTATTTACTATAAATTATAAAACTAAGCTTATTACACCATCCCTCTTTTAACCTTCTAAGGCCCTGTGTACATCACAATGTACCATCAACAGCACCTCAACCTATACACTTTTATACGAATATGGCGTCCAGTGCACGGAACAAGATCCGTCAATGTGTAACTTGATGTGCACATAATATTATTATGTAAAGTGATTCAGGCCCCACACAATATTATTCCTGTGATCACATAAACGCCTATAGTTTGTATACTTATACGTAATATTAAAGAATGGAATATAATTCGTTTAGACCGTGACCCATAGTAATGGTAGTAATACTGTAATTTTTTGTGCTATGTTTAGTACAATACAAAATTACTTAATGCTAGAGAAATGCCACGTCTAGACCACTACGCGTGTTGTTGCACCCAATGTTGTTGGTAGGGGCAGTCCAGCCTGTTCGTGTGAACGTCTAGGATGGTATTAAAACGCTATTAAAAATATCGCATTCCAATTTAGCGCTATACATATGTTATATGATCATAAGGTATCTAAAATAATTCTTTAAAAAGTCCCGGTTGAGGTTTTTATACGTGAGGCGCCCTATAAGTTTCCGGAATGAATAAGAAAAAAATACTATAAATGGTCAGAAATGAATTTATTGTTTCTCAAAATATTCTCCGTTAGCGTTAATGCACTTTTTCATACGAAAGAACCAATTTTGAAAACATTTATGCCACTCCTCCGTGACAATCTCTGAAACATATTTTTCATACTCTTCGACAGCCTCTTCAGGTGATGAAAATCGTTGACCGCGTAACTGGTTCTTAATTTTTGGAAATAAATAAAAGTTTCGGCTCATCTCGAAAGACCCTTACGCTCGATTGCTGCTTTGTTTTGGGATCGTAACTATAAATCCATGTTTCGTCATCTGTTACTATGTCCCACACCAAATTTGACGCCCCTTCGTTGAATCTGGTAAGCATGGCATTGCACCAAGTGACGCGATCCGTTGTTTGAGCCTCAGTCAAATTGTGTGGGGTCCACCGAGAACACAGCTTTTCACACCCAAATGTTTGTGTAATATTGATTGTATTTGACTCATGCCTATGCCTAAAGATGCCCGAATCTCATGGTATGTCACATGCCTGTCTGTTTTGATTATACGGCGCACAGCATGGATGTTTTTGTTGCTCACAACAGTGGACAGGCGACCATTACGAAATTCGTCACTGAGATTCACACGACCGCGTTTGAATTCTGCAAACCAGCCAAAAATAGTCTTCTTGCATGGTGCTTCATCGCCAAAAGCAGTTTGAAGCCGAGCGAAGCTCCGCTGAGCAGTTACATTACACTTAAAGTCGTAGAAAATCATACTACGAAAAATTTCACGAGTTAAATCCATATCTATGGTTAAATCCATGGTGATGTAGACAACCAATTTCTAAAATGACGCCACAATGTAAGAAATGTATAATGTACGTAATGTATATAAGAAAGTGGAACTCAATGGCTGTATTCTACAGCCAAAGAGTTCCACTTTCAAATGTTGTAATTACTTTTTAAATATTGTTTATGTAGTGGCCAGTTCCGGAAACTTATAGTGCGCCCTATGTACAAAACTGAGGGCAAACTTGCTTCGGTTTGAAAAATGTAATTTTATTTATATATTTAGAACATTTTATGCACATTGGGCGTTTAAAGCCCTTTCCATTGTAGTTTTATGGGTCTTGGGAGATTAACGTCGGAACACCAGATTTAACTAGTTACACAGTTCCAACTACATGTCAAAAGGTTTCTAATCATTTTTGATGCTGCACACCTTTGTACCAAAGTTTGCTTAACCTGTACCTTTTTTATGGTTTTCAATAACAACCGCCGTTGTTATTGAAAACCATAGGAATACATAGCCTGTTCGTTAATTAGTAATTATATTGTATTGTTTATTTATTGTTTTATAATTTGTATTTGTTTGCAATTTTATTTTTCATTGTATTGTACTAACCTTGTTTCTAAGTTCTTTTACTAACAATTTATGAGTAATTGTTTTTGTCCAAAAATAAATAAATTGTCTATTTTTGGGTAATGTCTTTCCACTATTAAGCTAATATTAAAACCAAGATCAAAAATAAGCCCATCAACACTAATTAAACAATACAGTCTAGCTAAACAATCTTCAAATTATAATAAATCTGAGGAATTATTAAAAATCGAAGAATGAATTTAAATTTATGTACAATTTTTTGTATATTTATGTAAGTACTTTTGTATTGGTATATCTCAATAATTTCTTTTAATTAATTATGTTTTTTGCATTGTTTTATGTAATTATTATGTTTACCTTTGTTTTATTCTTTATGTTATTATTTTATACCTTACGTATGTGTGTATACGATTCATATGTATGCTACATGTTATAATCACTTTAACATGAGATAGATTCTTGTTTCCTTCTCTTTTCTACATATCTACCGCACAAAGAACCAATAACTCCTGTAATACTAGTTTTTACTTAGTTTAGGAGTTCACTGACCTGTGTTTTGGCGACAGTAATCAGTTAGATCACTGTACGACTTAAACATGTCAAAAATTTGTACTGTTTAAAAAAATACATTGTATTTGTACAATATATTTATTTTTTAGTATTTATTATTATTGTAAATTATAACTCTTATTTAAAGAAATAGGGCAGACTATACCTGAGGAAAGTCCGAAGTCGCCACTCAATACTTCCGGTTCGGACAGCGCAGCAGCCGATGCGGCCGACGTGCCTACCGATTCCAGTAGCGGCATTTCACCTGTCAAAAAGGCTAAGGTCTCCAAGAGTAAGTTCATTTTATTTTATTTATCCGTGAGAGTAAACATGGTATCTTTGTTATTACCGTTGCGAAGTGGTAAAAGTGTTCCGTATTTGACAGTTTGCGGAACAGAGTAATTACGCAAAAATAGATGTTAAATTTTGACGCTCTAGCACGACTACGGAAGAAAAAAAACAATGGAAGGCCTTATGCCTCGATTACCATCAGAACCGCTGTCACCAAAACTGACACATTCATAATTTGAACCACTATGAAATCTTGATAACGATTAGTCGTAGTTTCAATTAAAAAAAAAAAACAAATTCTGGACTGTTAATGTATTTTAAACTTTATTCTGTTGGCATGTCGTTGAAAGTTCAAAAATATCATTTTATATTGAAATGTGTGATGGAGATGTTTATTTAGTTCTTCAAAAAATAATAAACAAAAATACGATAAACAGACAATATAAAATGTATTAATATTAAATAAAAGATTAATTAAATTAAATAATTTGGCCAGACCGGCAAAATGATAGTGACGGAGTGAAGATATTTGTGTTTTCCATCCGTTACTCTCATCTCTGGACTGTATTCGCACTTTCCATCAGGCGCGGTGCAGTCATTTTGCCGAGACACAATAAAAAAAAATAAAAAAATAAAAAATAAGACTTAATGATGATACGAAAGACCGCCATAATTATAAAAAAAAAATGTAATGATGTAACATTCTCCTGACCGTTTACGGCTACGGCAACTGCTTCAACTCCGCTGTTGGTAGTGGTCGTGCGCTCTCACGTGGATCACATAGCCAATCTTATTAGTAAAGACCCGTGCACATAGGGGGCACGTGAGCACACCATAAACGAAGTGGTGAATAAAGTTATTTGTTATGCGAGGCTGCAAAGTTGTTGTTTGACACAAGTGTTTGTATTGAAACCTGAGCAAACGTAGAAAGCTAAGATTAAATAGATTCCTGAGCGTAACGAGTCACGAGACGTAAGACAACTTTGCTGCTGAGCGAAACGCACAACTTTTCACATTACTATAGCGAGGAAAATGGTAGATGAAAGGAAAACAGTTGAACTATAAAACATCAAGTTCTTAGGTTTTTGCGATTGTTACACATAGGAAATGAAACTATGTTTCCGGATTTAAATCGCGTATATTTGTTTTTTCAAACAAACCGACGTTTCGGGCCCTTTACAGGTCCCATGGTCACGGTCAATAGTTTCATTTCCTATATAAAACATCAGCTTTTTTTTATCAAAAGAAAAAGTTTATCTTCGGATGCGTTCTAAATTTGCACTTCATCAATTTTTATCCTTGCTTGTACTTATAATTTTGTGTGACTATGTGATTATTGAAATTATTCTAGTTCTTCAATTAATTACAATAATTTAATAAACACAATTAGTTATCATTGTCCTTTTTAATGTCAACAAGAATAAGAATAAAATATGCCAACGGATTTATATTACATAAATCAATCCATATATTCTTTTTTTTTTTCATCGAAACAAAAAGATGCACCGCAGTCAGTGTTGGGCAAAATTTAATTGTTCTGGCAATTAAAGATTG
>NW_020653711.1:2308019-2613645 GCF_003589595.1 Hyposmocoma kahamanoa
TAAAACATCAGCTTTTTTTTATCAAAAGAAAAGTTTATCTTCGGAAGCGTTCTAAATTTGCACTTCATCAATTTTTATCCTTACTTGTACTTATAATTTTGTGTGATTAAGTGATTATTGAAATTATTTTAGTTCTTCGACGAATTAAAATAATTTAATACTAAAAACTTATTCCTCAATATTACAAGTGTCATTTTTGCACTCCAAAGTAGTGAAATGAGGCATTTTTCTACGATTTTCGAGTTTTTGCGCGAGCTAATTGACACGACCATAACGTATAAAGCTAAAATCGTGGACTGAGCTCAAGTTGGGCAAGCACTTGTACTGTACTTATGGTTCTGTGAGCCCGACCATCTACGGTGATCAGCTACCACTTCGTTTATAGTGTGCTCACGTGCCCCCTATGTGCACGGGTCTTTACTAATAAGATTGGCTATGTGATCCACGTGAGAGCGCACGACCACTACCAACAGCGGAGTTGAAGCAGTTGCCGTAGCCGTAAACGGTCAGGAGAATGTTACATAATTACATTTTTTTTTTTCATTTGTATTGTAAATTTGACCTAAAATGATAAACCAACAATTTACCGACGTCCCAACGGTTTGCATTATGGTTGGATTGGATGAGGAGATCCCCGGTTTGAATTGAATTTCACAATATTTGACCATCACGGTATTCAATTATTTTTGTGAAATTACTCGACTAGTTTGTAATAATTATTTATTAATACAAAGATCGTGTTCGACTTAGAAAAAAATCTTTGATCCGGCTAGATTCGAACCAACGTTTTCCAGCAAACCGTGCCAGACGCTATGCCAACTAAGCCACAGAACGAACTAGCGGACCTTACGATTACAATTTTTCTATGTGCTTGTGGAAGAGCTTCGTTTTTAGTTTTTAACGACTTTCTTGCCGTAGCGCCATCTGTGCGAAATCTACATCTTTCTAAATTAGTTTTGGTGTGAGTGTTCCGAGTAGTGTTCCAGTGAATTCCGTTATTCTGGCACTCATAGAACAGAGAATTCCCTGTTTTGAGACCAGGCAATTGGTGTGGTTGTTTGGCACATTATATTATTATTTCGGATATCTATTTTAAACTCTCGCCTCTCCCATGGCCTAAAAGATTAATTTTGAATTTTTAAATGGGAGAGGCGGTATTCCCCGTCACAATGGCACAGCCGGGGTCAGGGACTCAGGCTCAAGAATCGGCGAAAAATACGGGCCGTATCGTGCAGGACTGCTTTCTGAATTTGTGCTGGAAGCGACACGCTTCAAAAATCCAACCGCCTTATTATTTTATATTAATGAAATAATGTCAACATGTACAGGCAAGAAAAAGAAACTATCACCTACTCCGAAGTCCTCCGAAACGGATAAACAGAACCAAGAGAAAAGACAAGAGAACAACGAAGGAGGAGGCATCAAGAGGAGCCGGTCGCAACGCTCTGTAGTTGATGTCGATAGAGGTAGGTTTTATCGCGTTTAAATTTTCATTGAATATCAACATCGTAGTTCCCATCACAATGTCGTTATTCAAATGCTCAAAAGCGGATCGACATGAATATTATTTTATACATTACAAGTATAGGCAGTGGTTGACATTCAAACCCTATCAAACTAAAGTGTTTAGGTTATTATCGAAAAAAAACGACAATTCTATAAACACCGAAATAAGGGCTCGAATATCTTTCCTTATTTCTCCTATTGTAGTAACTCCTGCCAACTTGCCTTATCCCAAACTCTTATATTCACAGCACGTAAAGCCAAAGCGGAGGCGACAACCAAGAAACAGCAGTCCCCACCAAAACAAAAAAAATCTCCTCTAGAAGATCTAGACGTCTCCAATGTAACGATCCGGAGATCTGGCAGAGGCGTACCATCGCAGTCCAGTACTGATTCTAAAGCTGGCAATAAGAAAAAAGGCGCTGGTAAAAAAGGGAAACAGCAAGGTAAGAATATGATCAAAGAATATAATGCTATGAATTATAGAACGACCACCCCTTGCCGAAACGAAATAAACTAGCAAACATCGCCGTGGAATATTAATCAACACACACTAAGCATAGACTTCTCAGGTTTCTGCGACTGTTACAGATGAACAATGAAACTAGTAAACAAACTATTCCAATAACTTGCTGTCACAACCCAAAAGTTAATAAGTAAACGTTGTATTGTGTTGTAAATACAAAACAAAACCATACAATTGGCCTTTGAACTAACTAAGAATAAGAAAGCAGTGTTGCCAACCAGACTAAAGCAAATATCACTAAACAGAAGGTTTAAATGTTGCTAGATGTCGCTAAAACTGTATTTCCATTCCATATGGTACCCATTATATGGTCCATTTAATTTGCCAGAACTTTATGGTCATAGCACAGCACCAAATTTTTTGTCGCTAAATAGAAAGAAAATGACGCTTTTGATATCAAAAGGGTAAATGTAAATGTCAATATTGGGTCGTGAAACACGGAATTTGGGGGTAACAAAATAAAATACCCGATATGTAGTAAAATATCAAAGAATGAAAGAAGAAACTGATGGGCTATTATTTGCTGATCAACGACAGAGAACAACGACCTTTTAAAAGTACAATATGTGCTGAGTACCTCCTTGTAGTTGTCTCCAAACAGCTGTTGTTTTTATATATTTTAGGGTTGACAACACAACTTTTCAAGCAAATCTTTGTCATTGAATAACTCGGAAACTATTACACTTTAGAGCAAAAAAACTTTTAATACAATGAAGTCTTAAATATATACTTAACAGTTTTCGGCTTTGTCGGTCATAACCAAATTGACTAATGAAAATAATTAGATTTTGCGTTTTTTTTACTATGAAAAGTCATTAAAGAGCTCAAAAATCTCAAAATCAAAACATTATGTAAACATGTTTTAAATATTTTATACTGATATTTTCTTGTCGTAGATGTTCTTCCCAATCAAACAAAAATGCAATAATCTCATTTTTTTATCGAAATTACGCTTAGTGACATTTACCTTTCAACCGTCGATATAAAGATAAAAAATATTTTAAAAAATCATAATCGTCACAAATAAAAGATCCCGTATTTATCGCAGAAGCAAAGTCAAGACCTGCAACGCGAGCGTCGGTATCATCACGCAGTAGTGCAGGCAGTGTACACTCCATGTGTGATAATTCGGCCGATGAAACCGAGCTGCATACTATCGTTTATGAAAATGAATTTGTAAGTAATAACATGCTTTATTTACAACTTCCACATCTACAAAATGGCCTTACGCTACGAGTCGCGTGGTTTGGCGCCGCTAATCTAACGCACACACTTATAACCCCACGCTAAACCCACGCTATCCACGCTAGTATAGCGAATGCCATGAACCTACACATAACACAATCACAAATTCACCCAAACTCACGCGAGAAATAAATGTAGCCCATACAAATATTGACATTACTGCTTGGCGGCAGAAACAGGTAAGGTGGCAGTGCTACCCTGGACGAACTCTTTCACAAGGAGCTCTACTGCTACTACTATCATGGTTCTAATATCACGTAATGGAATCGAATAACGAAAATAACGAAAAAAAGAAAATAACTTCGGAATGGAATCGAATTTTTGTAACCATAGCATAATTAACTTATTGTCAATTGTGTAAGGTATAAAACTCGAGTTGAGTAGTTTTAAGCTGTTGTGTTGGTCTTTTTTATGATACCAAGTGAGACAAGACAAACAAGTCGTGCGCCTGGTAATAAACAACACGCCTGTGTTCCTCTTAGATAAATAACAAGACGCGCGTTTTTCGGAGAATTCACGCATAGTCTAAGGAACTTTCCCAGCTACCGTATCGTATCTAGTTTATACGTAACACAATTGACATGAAGTTCATTATGCTATGTACATTTTTATTACAAAAATTCGCTTCCATTCCGCTCCGCAGCAATGTAAATTTAGCCCAATGATAACGTTTATTTCACACATTAATAAAAAATTACATCCGTTGCCTAAGTAAAAAGTTACTAGGTAAATAAGTAAAACATCTGTGCCTTAGTAAAATAGTGTTTAACGTATTAACCTCTTACATTTGTTTGAAATGTGAGTTATGAAATTACTCTTTTATTTTAGGAACAAGAAATTCTCAATGACTCCAGCGAGCTGTGTGATAGCAAATGTAACTCGAAAACGAACGTTACTGTACCCGAAACTCCAGAAGACTCAGAAGAGTAAGTAATTTAACTTATTCAAACTTCCATAATGAGAGCCTCTATGTAGATTAATGACGCAATAAACTTTAGAGTTTATTATTATTTTATTATTTTGAGTTTTTAGTCGACAGATTTTAGAATCTGTCGAAAACTTTATATGTTAAATAAAGTTTTCGACATTCTTACAGTGTGTACTTGTTATGTCGTTTAAAACTAAGAAACAATCTTACTGGACGTTTTCAGACTTCTAAAAATAAAGCCCTATCAACAATTATCCTTTGTTCTCAGATCTGAATCAGAATCAGCACACGAACCAACAAAAACGAAGAGCAAAAGGAGTGGGAAGAAAAAGTAACTAGAGTTATCTACAAATAAAATAATATAACTTATAGTTCATTAACAATTAAATTTATTCTTACTTGAAGCATCTTTTAATTCAGACGTGCAATACATTCATTATAAAAATAATGTACCACCTACTTACAAGCAGATGATTGCACTCATCTGAATAAAACTAGTTATGCTTACGCCTAAAGTGACTTCCCACGATCCGTAATATTACGGATTAACACGCACGAGCACACAACAGCGCACCATGATAAAGAGGCTCGACCATGGTTACAAAGACTCGTCCACATGGAGTTGGTAACTTCAAAGGTATAATGCGAGATATTGAATAAATAAGAGCTGCAGTTGCAGCGATACATTTTTTTTTCATTTCACATTTTGCGATGTCAAAATAGCTGCGAATCACGCACCCACACAAACGGACATGCACAGATGGAAGAACCTTGATACGACTCGTGGGTGCTCGAGTTCGTCGGCGTGGTATCTGTGAAATCACGCACCTTAGGAAGCCACATTTATACATTAAAATTATCGTTAAACGCAAAGGTCTGACTCTCCAACATACCATTTTTTTGTAATGTGAAACCAAAGATAGAAGGAATACATTTGAAAGTACCTAACGGAAGTTCAAATAATATTAAAAAGTTACTGTCTAAAATTATAAAGTATGTAAAGATATATCGAGTTCTTAGGTTTGCGCGATTGTTACACATAGGAAATGAAACTATTTTCCCGGTCACAAACAGAGTAAAGAGCCCGAAATTTCGGTTTGTTTGAAAAAACAAATATACGCTGTTTAATACCGGAAAAATAGTTTCATTTGCTATGTAAAGATATATTAATTTTCTTATTAATGTTCTTGTTAATTAGTAGAACTTTTTCTACTAATTTACTGTCAAACTACTAATTATCCAAACGTCAATGACGCGACACGGTTTCAGGACTGAAAATTAACTTGTACGATTATTATATTAGACAACGTCACCTACGTTGCTCTGATTCCAAAGTAAGTAGCTAAAGCACTTGTGTTATGAAATCGGAAACAACGACGGTACCACAAACACCCACTACCGTTAAAAAATTTAGTTTTTCTACACTGGCCCAGCCGGAGATCGAACCCAGGACCTCAGAGATGACACCATGTAAATCGGTGTTCAAGCCACTCGGTAATGCAATTAATAAATATATTTGTAGTTTGTAATCAAATCACAGCCCATGACAATCCTTACGCCGGGTACTCATTACTGTAAATTGTAACGTGATAAATACAGTAACGAGGTTCTATAGTCTGTCTTTTTAGAAGACGGAGTAAAATGACATTTGGGTTGGCAGTTTTCATAAAATTTTAAATAGTTATGTAGTTGTTGTCGATAGTTCTATCGACAGAACGTGAAAGAAGATAAAATTTTGCGAAAATGACTGAATTGTGAATGTTACAACATTCTAATGATTACTAATTACGTTATTGCCTTCTATAGTCTTATTTTTACAAGTACCTACTAGAATCGGTATCAATTTTTACTCATATATACATTATGACAAACAGCCTCATTTGATTATCTATATTAAATTCAAATTAAAAACAAAACACATCTCCTCTTTGTATTTTTCATGAACATCGTTCTAAATACATTGTATGTATGTATGAACTTACAAAAATTGTCAATTCAAATGAACTTTGTATTCAGTAATTGGATGAATAATGGATCGAGGATGATTCAAATGAAACAAGTTCGACTATTTATTCCATAAGCGTAACCAATATTCAGTCGATAGTCAATATTTTATTTACTCGACTGCAATCACTAGCTGCTCGCAAACGGGCAACACAATGAACTGTCATTTTACTTCGTCTTCAAAAAAGACATAAGTACCTGGTTATCGTAACCACGAACACACTATGATTTTTAGTAGCATAACGTGCAACGGTTACAGCTTGCTAGTAAGTACCCGGCTTAACACCGACTGGTCTTCCTGGCTGGACTGGCAGGACTTATCCCGCGAGGCCTTACTTATCCCGTCTGGCCTTCCTTATCCAGATAGAAAAATATAATTTTTCATTGTGATTTAGCCACAAATACATCTAAAAGTGTCGTTCTAATAAATTCGCGATCTCTTAATTAAACTGTCCAAGCCATTTTAATATAAACTAGAAATGAAACATCTATCTGCTGTATTGCGAGGGATATTGTCCATTCTTCTTATCCCAATTGTTATTCTGAGGGAAATCATAAGGTTTATGGTTCCATTGTTGCCATTTCTGATCCCAATTTGGGCGCCAACTCCAGTTTGGTTTATTCGATTGGTTGTCGTCTGTTAACTTGTCATCCTTGGCCTCGTTGCTTTCGTAACCTCCGAATCCCCATCTGTGAATGTGTTTAAGGTCCTATTTAGGAGCTTTTTATTGTTTACTTAAACAATAAAAATTTAAATCATTCTTCTCTTTTATATTTTAGTCATGTAACGTAAAAATTGGAATCAAATAAAGCAGCAGTTATATACATACATACTCCTCCAAATAAAATCAAGGCCTTTTGAAAAGAAAATTTTAAGCGGGAATATTTTTTGTGTATGAAAAGCATAATTATTTGACGAGTAACAGTAATGAAAACTGCATATCTTAGAAAGTATGGTTTAAGATATTTATTTCTCAAAATAATACTAATTCACTTAACGAGAAATACAAGGTATCATAAAACGTCTACAGAGAGTACGTGCTAACAAAATATTCAAATGAAGGCTTACAATTAAAATTTGGTGTTCTAATATAATAATAAGTAAAACAAAACCAAGATCATTTCTATAACACCAAGTGACGTGACGAACAAGTCTTGCGCCTGATGGTAAGCGACACGCCTATCTATAACAGTTGCAGTGCCACTCACTTTAAATCGCAAAAATCTTTTGGGTACTGTCACTACGCCCATCGTCCTGAGACATAAGTTGACAAGTCCCATGTGATTGTAATTAAAAACTGCCTCCGTGGCCGAACGGTTACCATGCCGGACTGCCACGCAGAGGTCCCAGGTTCGATTCCCGGGCCGGGAGAAATAGTTGTATGGCCTACAATTATTTCTCTCGTGGGTTTGGGTGTAATTTGTGGTTGTCTATGTGTGTGTCCATGGCACCCGCGACACAGGGTTTTCCCTAGTGCGGGGCTATGTTGAGTGTGTGCGTTATTAAAAATAAAAAATTGTACCAGGTCATAATCAAGTATTGCATAATTGCCATAGTGACACTTTAACAGCAATTACATATAGAAATAAAAACTGGGAATTAATTTATTTTTTAATAAAGTAGATTCACATAACTCTTCGAAGACGAACTATGACTTAAGGAGACCTGTACGCAGCAGTGGATCGTATTGGAATAAAAAAATGTATAAGCGTGTAGAATTAGTCACCTTAGTTCACATAAGGTTTGCACTATTTAAAGCCTTGCATGTGCATTTTGACTATTTACTAAGTATATAATTTATAAGTGTGGTGATAAAATGTGCTATTGTAAACTGTCGGTTACCCGCACAGGATCTCGTAGGGAGTGAGCTTACGGAGATGAATCTTTTCGATGTACACGGAATTATGACGAAGTCTGTAACGGGATGTTCACAGAATCTCGGGGAAGGTAAAATCATAGTAGGATAAGACCAAGTAGGTTAACTATCCATGTCGTGGTGAATATGCACCGACCCCACGGCGCGACTCAACCGGCGGGAGGTAAACCCAGGGAGGGAGAGTCCCCCCATAACCCCTGAGTCTCCCTGTGCTCAGGGGTATCTATAAAGATTTCCCCCCCGTAAAAAAAAGGTTAACTATTCACAACAGTTGCAGTGCCACTTAGAGCTTTTAATCGCAAAAGTCTTAAGGGCACTGCCACTGTCCCCGTCACCCTGAGACACAAGGTTGACAAGTCCCGTGTGCCTGTAATTTCACCAGCACCCTTACCCTTCCAAACCGGAAGGTGAGGTGGTAGTCATTCCCTGAACGAACTCTCACAAGAACCTCTACTGCTAATATCAATATGTAAGTATAGCATATAATAAAGGTTATGTCGTACTATACTATAAAAACAAGGTGATGAATACCTTTTTTTTTTTTCAAATAATGTCTACAACTTGTAAGTACAACTAAAATAATAATGTGACAACCCTAACTCAGCTCCTAGCAGACGGGTGTTGCCCTACTTGGTCTTATTATGCTATGGTAAAATATTATTCACCATACTGGTGAAAAATAAGAACAATAAGAGACAGAGCTGCATATAAGCAACCAATAAGTAGGCCATCATTATGACATCTCCACGCCGCTGTATAGTCAAAAAAAAAATTGGTTGCTAAAACACAGCCCTTCTCCGCTCACCTTTATTAGATAATAAAAGTTATTTTATCATTAAAATAGTAAATGATACTACAAACTCTACATTTGATATCTACAAAATGTACAATACTTGATTCAAACTACAACCGTCATCCAACAATCCAGCCAACTACAAATCTACAGATATAATGCAAAATTAAAACAATGACCTGTAACACATAAGTCGTGATAAAAGTAAATATGGAATTGTGACTTAAACAAGAGATAGAAATTGTATCTTACTTATCGCGATTGCCTTCATTATTATTCGCATTATCTTGGTTATTGTTTATATTGTCTTCGTTACTAGCATAGTTTCCTCTATTGTCAGTATCGCTGCTGTCAAAGCGATTGCCCAAGTCTGGTTGTTGTGGCTGGTTCTTTGAGCGTTGATAACGTTTGATAATGAAGTCTGCTGCTCTCTCACCTATCATAATTACTGGCGCTGCTGTGTTACCTGAAACATATGCAATGACCGTTTGTAATAGTCGCATAAAATTTAATTATTGCTAACCGAATTTCAACTTTTTTTTATGATACTAAGTGATAGGACGAACAAGTCTTGCGCCTGATGATAAACGACACGCCTGTCCATAACAGTCGCAGTCCCATTCAGAGCTTTAAATCGCAAAGATCTGAGATGCACTGCCTCTGCGCGCATCACCCTGAGACATAAGTTGATAAGTCCCATGTACCTGTAATTTCACCAGCACCTTTACCCTTCAAAACCGGAACGAAGTAATGCTCACTTTACTGCTTGGAAGCAGAAGTAGCTAAGGTGGCAGTACTTCCCTGGACGAACTCTTAAAACACACACATCCGCACTAGAGAAACCCTGTATCGTGGATGCCATAGACACACATGTAAACAACCACAAGTTACTCCCGAACTCACAAGAGAAATAAATATAGGCCATACAAATATTTTACCCTGCTCGGGAATCGAACCCGGGACCTCTGCGTGGCAGTTCAGCAAGATAACCGTTCGGCCACGGAAGCAGTTGACTTCAAAAAACGAAGAGGTTCTCAATCCGTCTGATTTTTTTTTGTCAATATTACGAGATTACTCTGTCATTTATTAACCGATTTTTGATGATTCTTGTTGGAAAGGGGGCGCCTCAGTAATGGTCCCATTGAAATTTGAAGAAAATATTCCACCTCTATAAGGGTGGCAAATTAGGGAATGAAATGTTAACAGATTTCAATAAAACTTGGCAAATAGGCGTAATTCCAGAAAATTCTAAATTTCGTTTTTTTATAAAAAAAATATCTATTTATTATTTAGAGATTGAGTTTCTCGTACCTGTTGTGACCGTTGGGATTATTGATGCATCAGCTACTCTTAAACCTGCAAGAGACAGTTGAAAGTTATTGTCATACATAACCAAAAAAATATTTTAATGATCTATATACAAAAAAAATAACGATTATATGTAAATAATGAAGAATTTGATATTATCGACGTGTTCATGTTTGCAACACAAATATTATAATAAAGGGTTTTCCAACAAGAACTTTGTGAACGTTAAGTTACACAGCCACCGAAACAATGAATTTATTGCAAATTTCCCGATCGCATAATTTCACGAAATACAGCCATTAAGTGGCTAGCTCGAACATGTGATTTAACATCGCTGGATTATTTTTTATGGGGTTATGTTAAAGACAGAGTCTATACGGAGCCAATCGAATCGATTGCAGCCTTAAAACTCAAAATTCATGGAGTGATTAACGAAACACACCTAGCATTTTATCAAAAAGTGATTAAAAACTTTGATGAAAGAATCGACATCTGTAACTGTTGTGATGGACATTTATCAGATATCATTTTTCGTTCATAATTGCCAAAGCTTACTTTTTTAATACAATAAAAATTTGTATTATTGTAGTCTAAATTTATTGTTTTATTTTGATTTGCAAAACAAAGCTCATGTTGAAAAACCCTATATAAAAACAAGGCCACACTGTTCCTTCTTCCAACTTTAACAAGGAATTATTCTTTGTGTTTGTTCTATTTTTTTATGATCCCAAGTGTAGGAACGAACACGTCATACACCTGGCGGTAAGCAACATGCCTGTTCATAGCAGCAATGATATTAACCCTTCAAAACTGGAACGCAGTAATGCTCAGGTTATCACTTGGCGGCAAAAACACGTAAGGTGTCAGTACTTCTCTGGTCAAACTCTTTCACAAGGAGCTCTACTGTTACTTCACAAACATCTTCACAGTAATAATAATAGTCGATTATCTTACCTTCTACACCAAAGACTTTAAGTTCAGTATCAACAACAGCCATAGGGTCGTCATCGGCTCCCATTTTGCAAGTCCCGACTTGATGATTCTCAGCTGCCGTGTCATGCTTCGCTATACATTTGATGTATTCGTCTGATGGACCTGTACCGCCATCCCCACACGGTCCTTCTGGGTCCGATACAGGTACCATGCCGTATTTTTCACGCATTATCTGAAAAAACGTACATAATTCCAATGAAAACAACATGTTATGATAATTTTTAAGTTTATTGAATGGGACGATGTTTTACTACTATGATATTTAATTACTTTTTGTGAAATTACTCCACTACTTAGTTTGTCATAAATATTATAACAAAAATCGAAACATTAAGAAAAATTCATTAGATCCATCTGGAATCGAACCAGCATTCTCGGGCAATGCCGTGTTAGATGTTCCGCCAATTGAAACCGGGTTTACATTTGTCTGACGTGTCGTGACGCGACAGAACGCTATCGGTTTCATACATTCAGCACAAGTCAAATTGCGACACACTAATATAAATGTAACCATATTAATGAAGTAATTCATAAAGGCTTGTGGTTTAGGTGCTCCCAGAGATCGCTAAATTCCCTGCGCGTCCAATATAATAACGTGTTAAGGATGATGTTGAGACTACCCCAGCACTGCAGCGCCTCCGAGATGTTTGCTTTGGCCAATAGGAATTGCTTTTGTACCGTTTTGTTTTAAAAATTAGCACCGTTTGTTAGAAAGCTCCGGGGGAGTAACAACAACATCCTGAAGGTTGTGGCAGAGAACCACAGAGCGCCTGTACTGACAATACGTACGGACAATATTTCCGCACGAGATGTCTCGTAAGTCCAAGACGTTTTAGATCTTAAGAATTAAGTAATATGTTAAATAATTTTCCTACTAACAATAGCCTATAAGTTTTTTCCCTGTTATACTAACACCAATGGGTCCAGTTATCTGAAAAATAAATATTTTGAATTTAAATTTTAATTAAATGTATGAAACCGATATCGTTCTGACGCGTCACGACACGACACGTCAGACAAATCTAAATCCGGCTTAAGACACGGAACTAACCAGCGTCTGTTGGTTCGTTAGGTGAATTTTAGTTTCCGTAGTGGTTTTTAACGACCTTTTTTCCGTAACGCTATTTGCGACAAATTTATTTCTTAATTCAGAGAGGTATCTTTACAGCGACTATCGCTTTATAGAGACGTCACTTTAATCATTTTCATTTTTAGTTTATTGAATGTCACAAATGTTTTACTACCATCTCATGGTAATTTAGAGCCGATTTGATGATTGAAATAGCAGACAGATGAGAGGAACTCCTCAACAATATGCAGCAGCTATCTTGTGTTTGGGCTCATGTGATTCATTTTGACGTTGAGACCGCGGGAACGAACACAGCGAAATTGGATAAGCAAACTTTTAGTTTTTTTTTTATTTATTTACGTAACAATTTGGCTGTACAAAGTTTTCGAAATATCTTACCGTTGAATTGGCCAATCTGTAAGTGATCTTAACCCCTTCTACCAAGATGTCGAAATCACGCTCGTCATAGAAATAGTTAGGTTGCATCACTGGGGCAACCGTAGGGTCTACAGATTTGATAGTGAGGTATCCACGACTCTTGGGCATTAGGTTTACTACGGAGATCCTGAAAATTGTAAACTTTTCAAGTCTGATCTGTGAAGTTTGTGATAGATAAAATAGATATGTATAAAGAAAATCAAATTTTTGTAAACTGTAAACAATTTATAGTTTAGCATTATAATGAACAATAAATATTAAAAGTAAATTAAATCTGGTGGAAGATGTAGCGTCTGTCCATACAGTTGCATTCACTCATGCACTCGTGAAAGAGTTCGTCCAGGGAAATACTGCCACCGTACCTATTTCTGCCGCCAAGTAATATTATCAGCATTACGGTGTGAGCTGGTGAAATTACAGGCACATGAGACTTGTCAACTTATGTCTGAGGATGACATGCGCAGTGGCAGTGCCGTTCAGAAATTTGCGATTTAAACCTCTGAGTGCAACTGTTATGGACAGGCGTGTAGCTTACCATCAGGCGCACGACTTGTTCGTCCCGTCACTTGATATATATAATAAGAAAAAAAATTGAAAACTAGTACCGGCGCTAAAGTTCAACCTTGTCTTGAAACGTTCCTCGTAATATAATGTCTCGTAATTTTAAGACACAATAAGTACGACTATATAAATAAGACACCAGCACCCTTATACTTCAAAACTGGAACACAGTAATGCTCACATTACTGCTTGGCCGCAGAAATAGGTAAGGTGGCAGTACTTCTCTGGACTCACTCTTCACAAGGAGGTCTCTACTGCTACTAATACGAGTAGATAGATGTCTCTCCTATTTAAGTTTAATATCATGATGTTATTGTTTTTATTTATATGTATATATTATTTTTATCACCATGATATTGATGTTTTTTGAGAAATTACTCCACTAGTTTGTTATAATTAACCAACTTAAAAAAAAAGGAGGAGGCTTTCAATTCGACTATATATTTTTTTGTTACATACAAACGCGATAACTCCGATAACTTTGTAAACCGATTTTGATGATTGTTTTTTTTTTGTTGGAAAGAGGGTACCTGAGTAGTGGTCCCATTTAATAATATTTTACCTCTAAGGGTGGCAAACTAGGGGATGAATGACTTTTGAGGTCGGTTTTTTAGTATTCTGTACTGAAAAATACGAACGCAGAGAAAAATTCCCCGCCGTCGACTAACTAAAACGAGGCTAAGTGACAAAATATTTTTTTGAGATATGATAATGATATAGATAAAAAAACCATAACCCAGTTTTAGAATATTGAAATTGTTTAATGATATTTCAGGTATGCATCGTTAGGGAAGTTCCACACGATAACTAATTTTAACTGTTACAAAAGAATTTTGTGCTCTATCTTTTGTTATTTAAAACGGATATTTGACCACTTACGAGTAGCTGCGTTTCATTAGTGGACGGCAGTTCCTTCGTTCTGACAGAATTCGAAATTGCGTTTGGATATCAAACAAGGGCTACATTGTCAAGACTGTTCCGTATTTCATAGCTTGTTTTAGATTCTTTACTTACTGTAAGTCCCTGCCTTTGTCGCCCGGTTCATTGTGAAGTCCGTCGCTGCAGTCAGCACTGTATCCATAGAAGAAGAACTGTAGATCAGGATGGCGACCGCCGGCTGGCGCATATTTAGAATTTACCAAACCCGTCAACTGAAATAGACACAATACTATGTTGTGATTTGTTCAAACACAGAAATCAAAATTTTTAGAACACCTCTGTTTTGCTATTTTGATCGCATATGGATTTAGAAAATGAAACTATTTTTTCGAATATAAGCCGCGTATATTTGTTTATTCAAACAATCAACATTTCGGGCCTTCCATAAGTGGCAGTATTTCCCTGGACGAACTCTTTCACAGGGAGCTCTACTGCTGCTAAAATATTGGCATAAAGTTCATTAGGTACGCTATGTACAATTTCGTTATACAAAATCACTTTCATTCCGCAGGAACATAAATTAAGCCTTAGTCCTTGCAGATAGTTCGAAATTTTAATAGAAATTATGGTCAACTTCCTCCATCTGTTAGGACGCCTTCAAATTGCACGCTTGTAAAAGCGCTGCAGTGCCGCAACTGTGGCGCTACAGCTGCGCTTCTTAATTTTGCCCTTATTTTTAAACGCATTCAAAAAAGTAGGAGGAGGTTCTTAAACCGATTGTATTTTTTTTGTATGTATTTACGCGATTACTCCATTTGTGCACCGATTTTGATGATCTTTTTTTGTTGTAAAGAGGGTATATCAGTATTGGTCCCATTTAAATTTGAAGAAAATACTCCACGTCTAAGAGTGGCAACTAGGGGATGAATTTCTATAAACCTTGGCAAATACATCTATTTCGCGGCTTTCTTCCTGGAATTACATCTAATTCCAGAAAAAAAGCCGCGAAACAAACTTTTAATAGTCGGTTTTTTTAATAAAAAATGTTATATTATAATCATTGACTTACAAATAAATGGACGACGGGTCTAATACAAAAACCGCGAAAAAAATGTCCCAAGTCAACCTATTTAAACGTAGTGACATGTCAAGGTATATGAAAAAAGCTAAAACGTTGAATTTAAATTGTAATGTCATCGCAGTACTGTCTAATTTTGCTTGCTTCGCTGTCAGTCGAACAAACGAAGACTAGAGCTTGAATGACGCTCTGTATACGATTTTAACGCCCTATAAGTTCGGACACTTTTTAGCGCGTACCCGACGTCCATATAATTGTAAGTCAGTGATTATAATTAAGAAAAATAATATCAACTATACACTAGCGTCACAGTACATCTATGAAAATGTAATTTATGTTAAGAGGAATAGTAGGTAATCTCTTTATGAAAAATAGTGACAGACATAACACTAATACGAGGAATAAAAATAAACTAGCTGTTCCTGATAGTCGTCTTCACAAAGTCACAAATTCATTTAAGTAGTAATGTATTATACACTTCTGTAACAAGATTCCGGTTGTTATACAAAATTTGCCATTCATGAGATTTAAAACTATAGTGAAACAAAAACTTTACACTATAGGTTATTATACAACTTCTGCTATACTTGGATGACAAAAATCCGTTGTAGTAACCCGTTTAGCTCATGGAGGTAGTCTTGATCCAAAGATCGAATTTCTTTTTGCTTTCAAACAGCAGAATGTTTCAAAGGATAAAAAAATATATTGTAAATGTTGAATGCGCACAAATGTTATTTACAAAGAGCAACCCCTACAGTTTCTTGCTCTTTCTCCTCAGGGGAATCTGCCTTACGTATGAGCGGTAGAGTTTAACCAATGTCATGAGTTCAAGTGTAACAATGCTTACCTATGAAAGGAAGATTATTTTGATTTAATTTGAAAAAAAAACTTTTATTTTGATCCACGTAATCAAACGTCTTCATAAATAAAAAACAGGCTCTTGCGGATCATGTCGCTTCTTCCTCGATTACCTACCTGAGACATTCCAGTACTAGACAGGGGTCCTTCTCTCTTCAACATATAATCCATGGCAGTAGCCCAAGTGAGCTCTTGTAAATTAATTTCTTTAGTCAAATTGAAGTTAACTTTCACACCGACATGATTCTGCAGGTTCTGTCCTACTCCAGGAAGATCCTCAATTGTGGGAATATGGAACTTGTCCAAGGTTTCCTTTGGACCGATGCCTGAGAGAAGCAGAATTTGAGGGGAGTTTAGGGCTCCTGCTGAGAGAATTACCTAAAAGAAAATATATAGATAATTTGTATTACATGATTCCGTTATGTTACATAGTATTGCACATATATTTGTTGCTTATATCTTCGAAGAAAGATTTTCTAATGTAGTGTAAGTTGGAATGACGTCGAATAGAGCCGTGTCTTGCAGGGCAATATTAGCATAGATTGTATGTAATATAGCATTCTATTATAAAAGCTTACGTTCATCAGAAGGATAAAGAAACAGTCTTAGACTGATATATCATAAAACGAACTATCGACTTCGCTTAAGTAAAAATCGCGAGCTAAGTTTTCATATTTAAAAACGAACTTTACCTAAGTTTAATTGCCGCCGCCGTAATTCCCTGCTTAAGGTATGCAGAGTTCGTTTTGTAAATACGAGTACAAAAACTTAGCTCGCCATTTTTACTAATCGAAATACTTACTTAGTTCGTTTTGTAAATCTCAGCCTTAGTACTGTAACTAAAATCGTTTGATGATGCCGTTTATAGCCTAGGTAGCCCAATTAGTTAGCATTGTGGACATATAATGTCGTAAGTAATTTCCCGTAATGACGATGATGAATTTAAAAATACAACTTTTATCATTCCATTAATCATAGCACTGAAAAGTACATGTCATAAGTATCTTTAACATAAATAAAGGTCTTATGTCACATATTTCTTGAAGATTCTTGTAATTAGAGAAAAACATTACAGAGACCAGATAAACAACGCGATCGATATTTGAATAATAATGTCTGGCTCGTTTATTCTTCTTGTTAATGACGAACGAACTTACTTCTTTATTAACATTGACGATCTTCTTCTCTCCTCTGTTATTAATGTACTCCACGCCAGTGGCCTTCTTGCGTACAGGATCCACGATCACTCTGGAGACGAGCGCTCTAAACACGACGTGCAAGTTCTTGCGATGCGATGCTGGCCGAATGTAACCACGGGAGGTTGTATAACGAGAACCGTTACTGAAAACGTACAAAAATTAAATAAGTTCTACGTTAATTCAGATTATATTTTAAGTAAAAGTAACAAAACAAACAACAGAACCGAACGAACAATATGCAAAAAAACATTGACACAGAGCAATCAAAAAAATTAAATGTAATAGTTTATTTATGTCTGTCAGGTCAAATGGCCGGTCCGTAACAACCATAGATATAACAACTGTCAACTTTATGTCTTAGTATGACGGGTGCAGTGGCAATGCTCCCCAGATAGGTACGTTACGGCATTAAAATAAAGTTTATTATACTATATACAATTTCGTCACAATATCTTCCCTTCCATTCCGTTCCGCAGCAATGTAAATTGAACCTTTATTTTTCGCATTATCGTTCGCTCGCACTTGCATGCACAGTAAGTAGACTTCTTGGTAAACTCGTTTTTAAAATTACAATCGGTTACTAAAGTTAGAATAGATTACTAACTTGTTAAACGTCTGTGCAATAGTAAATCCAGTGACATTATCCCCGTTGAGGTCAGTCGTCGGAGGGTAACCCAGTTCAATAGATCCTGATACTATGTCATGTGCTAACCTTGGCACATAGGGGAACTGTGAAGATAGAAGGAAAACTATAATAATACGTAACTATTCTAAAATGATCCAACCTACAACATCGGTTAAAAGAAGAGATAACTATATATTTTAGAATATTTCTCTGAAAAATTACTTTTGATCGATTGAATTATTTCTCCCAATGGCAATTTTTTTAACCCAAAATCTCTCATCTCGGTATTTACAAGGCCCACTTGCATACCCGTCTAACTGGCATAGGTCCACCAGTATTATGATGCTCCTGTGAAACGACAGTCCCAATCTCCTTGTTATCTTCACTCATGAGGAAGTAAGGCATTACATCACTCCAAGACCACCCTTTAGCTCCGTTCACAGCCCAGCCGCCGTAGTCGGCTGGATGACCTCGCATATACATCATTCCGTTTATCGCTGAACATCCACCTAGAATAATAAGAAGGACACCATTTTACGGTCAATCGCGCAATCAAGCATGATCTCGTTCAAAGTTTTCAGTATATCAATTTCAAACTGCCAATTGTTTTTAGACAAATTTCTCAATTTCAATCAAGGCTACCTTAAATTTAATAATCAATTCAATAGAAATATACTTTATTGCATCCACATAAGCAAATATAGTACAAACAAACACAACAATAGCAATGCAACAGGCACTTTACAATACAATACAATACAATACAATACAATACAAACATTCTTTATTGTACACCAAAAAAGGAAACAAATACAATACAATTAAATTAAAAAGAAGCGGTGGTACACTATACTTATTAACAATACTAAATGAAGTTGAAGCTGTGCCGCGACAGCGCAGGCGAGTGCCACAACCGAATTTATTGGCGTTTCCGAACTCAATTTAGGTCAAATTTATGTAATATTTTTAGTTAAGTAAATTGGTGGTTTGTAATATATATTTTTTTTAATGAGTATTAGGGTTAATGATTGTTATCAAAAATGAAATTATACAACGAAAGTTTATATTAAACGTTCCATAAATTAAGTTAATTATTACATGAAAAAAGTTTATATTAAATAAAATTATATTAATTGAGCGTTAGGTTGAAAATATACGATTCATTACACACCCATTATCTACATTTTGATCTTTTCGCCAATTGTGTCTAATGTATCGATATGTATGTATGTTGTTAATTCATGCTATCAATGTTAAACTTAATTTTGGAAATATCCTTTCCTATCGGGCTATAAGCATACCAGTAACAAGGATACTTTGAGTACCTGCGAGATACTGGTTTCTTTAAACAATGTTCTGTACTCGATTTATGCTGCAACTAAATGGTGTTTCTTGGTTTTGTAAATCAATTTAAATGTAACGTACTTGCACAATTCGTTGAGAAATAAATTACTTACCCAACATTTTAGCTCGGGGCCAGTAGCATTTACCACCTTCCGCCCCACACGCCTTCTCCTGGGGTTCGGTGTAATAGTTCCAGTCTGTATCGTTCCTTAGCCAGTACGACGTTATGAAATGCGGTACAGAAGTCGGTACTGGCTCGTCGCCTCCTGCTTCCAGCACTAATACCTGGAATAAGGCAGATTAAATTTTACGTGACTCAAGCTTTCCTAGCGTAGCTATTAGGTACATAATAATACATAATAATAATAAAATGTTTAGTTCAGTAATACAATTAACATTACATTAACAGTGGATGGTACCTCCTATTAAGCTTATCAAGCCTGTGTCAAGAGGCACCACTCTTCCATAGCTACAAATGCTCATTTAACATTTTTAACTTGTATTTAATTTAGTGTTTAATTTACACATTTCCAAACAACGTCAAAACAAACAATTTTTTAACAATTTTCAACATTCTTGACTTCTAATTTTAAATTTAATTTCAATCTTAAACCGTAAATACGTATGTCTGTTTTTCAGTTGAATCAGAGGGTCTGCTCTCGTTCTCCGTCCGCCATCCGACGGAAACAATTATTGTCGAATAAGTAATACTCGACCAAATTAAAAGAAGACAAAGTGTGTTAAATTTTAATTACCTAATGCTAAATCGACTAGTCCAATCATAGAAATAAATGGAGAAAAGTTAGACCTTGTTAATAAAGCTGTCTTTTTGGGAGTAACCTTAGATAGTAAACTTCAATGGTTTCCACATATATATACGCAGTCCGCAGAATACGTGAGATTATCGATGTTGCTACTGCTAGACCAGTTTATTTTAGTTACTTCCATAGTATAATGTCCTAAGGGATTCTCATGTGGTGTAAAGCGGCAGATATACAAACCATATTTGTGTTGCATAAACGGGCGACATAATTTCATTAAGAAAGAACATTTCCATACCTAATATTAATCTTCGAACGAAGTCCAAACTCATGGTACCACAATTTCGTTTAACTAAGGTAAACGATTCTTTTATGGGGAATTGTATACGTTTTAACAATAAGATTCCGGAGTTTATATTAAGGTTAGCATTTCCTTAGTTTATAACTTACATTAAACGTATTTTAATTGAAAAGTCATATCACAAAATTGAAGAGTATTTGTTAGATAAAGATGTATGGAAAGACAACATGAGTCTAGATTTCACACAATTACGAGTCAAAGTGTATTTATTCCATAGCATATAAGTTTATTAGAAAAGAGCAATCCCTAGAGTTTCTTGGTCGTTCTTCTCAGGGAGGTCAGCGTAATGAGTGGTAGCTTAAAAAATTACGTTTTCGAGTGCAAAAATTTTACCTATGGAATAAACATCAATTCAATGAAAAATGAAATTTCTAGTTGTTTACTAATACTTTTACTTAGGCTTTACTATGAATTTATAGAGGACTACCTATATAAGACTTAATTTGTTTATTACCAAAACTGTTATTATATATAACTACAGCATCTGACCTACTGCCGTAGAAAACTCATCGAGCATCTCGATGGGAATAAATGATTATTTGACTTTGACAATGTCAAGTATGGAGCTTCACTCGCATAATGCATGTTTTAAGTTGGTCGAGTATTACTGATTTGACAGTAACTGTTTCGAACAAATGTCGGACGGAGAAGGATAATAGGTAATAGATAAGGGGCAGTTTAGAAATCGAACATTTTTGATTTCGATTTTCTGTATTTTATGCCTAGAATAAAAATTATATAATACGTAATGACACAAGATATCCGAGAGTGACTCCTTCACGCGTAAGTCGTGTATTGGATTTTCAGTTGAACCAGCTTACGTATTAAAGTCCGCGGACCTTTCTTAGTTGAATTTTCTGAGTACTATCTAGCGCTGAGATTTATAAAACGAACTGATTGATTGATTTGGACTAAGCAAGCATGGTGAGCTAAGTAAGTTTTTCGTATTTACAAAACAAACTTTGTCTAATTAAATTTTTATTGAATGTCAGAATGATTCACCATGATATTCAATTATTTTTTGTGCAATTACCCCACTAGTTTGTTTTTTTTTTTAATAGTTAATTATTAATACAAAGATCCAACACTTAGAAAATATTCCTTCGATCCGGCCGGATTCGAACAGGCGCTTCGGCTAAAAAGTCGTTGAAAACCAAAATACAAAAGATCCGACAACAATCACATAGAAAAGTTTGTGAGATGCGCTGTTTCATTCCGTGGCTTAGTTGGCTAAGCGTCTGGCATGGTTCGCTAGGAGACGTCGGTAGTGGTACGACTGATATCATCTTTGTTATAATAATAAATAATTTTCCCAAGTTCAAGCAAGAAAGTATGAAGTAAAAAACTTTAATTTTATTTAATTTCTTGCTCAAAACTTGGGCAATGTTCGTTTTGTGAATAAGAAAAATTTGCTTAGCCCTCCATTTTTACGTAATCGAAGTCCATGTTTGTTTTATAAATCTTAACCTAAGATTATGTCTCAGACCAGAATCATTTGAACAATGTAGACAACCCCTGATAGTACTAAATTAATAGTAACGAATAAATGTAAAATAGTGACTCTACTTTCAAGGTAATAGTCTAGTCGAGTAGCCTTATTTTTTTATTAAGATTTTCGCTTGAATACAAGTCCTTTGAGCCATGTCTTCGTTTCATTATCGGGATCGTCCGTAATATTTTCCATTGTGGTTCTAATACATTATGTTTTCACTTTCTCTTAAATAACTTAGTTCACTTATTTGGGTGGTTTAAATAGTCTCAAGCGGCGGGAGCCAATATTTATGTTTTCACTTGCACTTAAATCACATTATCTTCTATTACTTTGAACAAAAGCTTTGAATTCGCAATTATTGGAATTTTTAGGATAAAGTGTTCTGTAATTTGGTTTAAAAGTTTGGTGTAAGGAATGTAGTTCTAACTTTCTTTATCACTATTTCTTTCTTCGTTTTTTCTTCATTATATACTTAAAATAAAAATAATCTTTGTAATAGCTGTACTTGTAACTTCAAAAGTCCGCCATTTTTTTCAGCAAGTAGCGTTGTATTTTTGCGAATATTTTTACTCTAGCACTTATAGCACAGGGGATCTTGCTATATCTCTCCGTAAAGATTTTTTTTATAATATTAAGTGACGGGACAAACAAGTCGTGCGTCTGATGGTAAGCTACACGGCTGTCCATAACAGTTGCAGTGCCACTCAAAACTTTAAACCGCAAAGATCTGAGAGGCACTGCCACTGCGCCCGTCACCCTGAGATATAAGTTGACAAGTCCCATGTGCTTGTAATTTCACCAGCACCCTTACCCTTCAAAACCGGAACACTGTACTGTAATGATGACATTACTGCTTGGCGGCAGAAATAGTTAAGGTGGCAGTACTTCCCTGGACGAACTCTTTCACAAGGAGCTCTACTGCTACTAAATAACTCACGTAATTAAGTCGAATTTTTGTTCGATAATGTTTCGAGCCTGTCTTTGGCTCTTTTTTGGTCCTTAATCACGAGCTTCTGTGGCGATGAAAATTAAATTTAGTGTATTAAGACCACATAAGCAAAAATACAACTTTTCAGGAAAGAGGTTTAAATATTCTACGAATTAAATTAGTATGTGATTTTTTTTATACTTAAGTAGGAGAGTTATAAAATTTCACAAATACCTACATATTATATTATTTCTACACAGAACTATTTTTATGACTTTTACACGATAAAAGCAGTTTAGACATATGATCAAATGTTGTAAACTAAATATTGTATATTTAGTTTATCAAATATTAACGTGTCAGGCGAAAACACTTAAACTTAGGGATTTCCTAAATTATTTTTAACCGAATTTAGAAAGAAAGAAAGAAGAAGAAAGGAAACTGCTTATTACACAAGCACAGACGCGCGTATAGACAAAACAACAAAGGAACAATAATAATATATATTTAATACTAATAATAAATTGATACTGTTTACTGAATTAAAATAATTGATAATGCAGTACCTAATTCACCGTCATGCGTGTCGCGGCTGGTGCAATCGGGACTTGCTCAGCTTTAGCCACAAAAAGGCTTTTTTTAAACCGTTTTGTAGCGCTGATTTTCAGCAACTTTAAACAAAGAGAAGGTTCTCAATTCGGCGACTGTATTTTTAGTGGGTATGTTACGGGATTTTTGCGGCATTTGTGGACCGATTTTAATGATTCTTTTTTTTATAGAAAAGAGAATACCTCAGTATTGATCCCATTTAAATTTGAAGAAAATATTCCACCTATAAAGGTGGAAAACTAGGGGACGAATCCGGTTTCACGCACTTTCCGTTAACCGATTTCAATAAAACTTGGCAAATAGATATAACTCCACGAACTTTTGAGGTCGGTTTTTGTTATAAAAAAAATATAGTTATTATGCGATTAAATGAGTGTCTCTTTTCAGAACTTCTTATGTATGAGAAAGTTTAACTTTGCCTCGAGTCATTAATTGCGTAACATATTTTATATAACCAGCTAGTAGATTCCATAAAATAACCGGCAAAACCGACAGTATTTTTCATATCTACATTTTTAACCGACTTCAAGAAAAAGGAGGATGTTCTTAATTCGACGAATTTTTGACGCAGTTTCTTTTTATCACGTCCGAAACAAGTTTTCGCAATAAACGCATAAATTCCGTAACAGTGATGCCTGACCACATCTAATAACATTATCAGGGCAAAAAATTCATGCAGACATTAAATATAAATTACCTAAACTGTTTTTAGACAGATAAGTAATTATTTCGATTTAGTCTTTTTAATGTTGTACATCGTCAACCGCGTGTCATACCGCATTCGTACATCACATCACAAGACTCAGCCCATGGCTTAAAAAGAAGCATTAATTCTAGTATCGTATTTAAACAATGTTTAGTAATAGACAAATCAAGTTTTAATTGTCTATAAAATAAATGAACAATTTCTCATAACAAACATGTAAGTATTTAGTAGCAGTAGAGCTCCTTGAGAAAGAGTTCGTCCAGGGTAGTACTGCCTGGGGTCGGGGGACCCCTTCCACCAAGATTAAGGGTGCCCGAGACACCCTCCAAAGGACTGGGCCCGCACTATGCGGGCCATCCTCTCGATGCTCCCCCGAGCCGAGCGGTATGCGTAACACATTTCCCAACAACAAAAAAAAGGTAGTACTGTCACCGTACTTATTTCGCCGCCAAGCAGTAATGTCAGCATTACCGTGTTCCGGTTTTGAAGGGATATAATATTAAGTGACGGGACGAACAAGTTGTGCGCCTGGTAGTAAGCGACACGCCTATCCATAATAGTTACAGTGCCACTCAGAGCTTTAAATCGCAAATTTCTGAACGGCACTGCCACTGCGCGCGTCACCCTGGGACATAAGTTGATAAGTCTCATGTGCTTATAATTTCACCAGCACCCTTAACCTTCAAAACCGAACACAGTAATGGTGACATTACTGCTTGGCGGCAGAAATAGGTAAGGTGGCAGTACTTTCTTGGACGAACTCTTTCACAAGAAGCTCTACTGCTACTAAATAATAACTATAATAAGCAAGCTAAAATGGCAGCGGATTGGTCATATTTGTCGAAGAACCGATAACCGATGGGGGCAACAGGTTCTCGAGTATAGACCACGGTTCGACAAACTTAGTGTAGCTATGACCAGATGGACAATTTGCGAAAGTCTGCTGGCTACACAATATAAGAAATAGCACACATTGGGAAAGGCATATGTCCAGCATGCAATAGTATCCCAGTGTTTGGTAAAGGCCTCTCCTCTTCGGCCTGCCGTGCCATCTTGTGGTACCAAACATGTCCACCTCTCTCAGCCTTATGGGTTTTTGCCTACGACAGCTATACAAGCTTTGGAATGCAGCGTGGTGTTTTGGATCATTTCCGTTTTTTTATAGATCGAGGACATTACAATAAAATTCTCAAAAAGTTCTGTCTTGGACTAATGACCTTACGCAAAAGAACAAGGTCTTTTTTTCTTTCAAATTAGGCAATTTTTTGTACCCGTGTTCCAGAATAACTACTCAAATCGTACAGAATCAAATTAGAAAAATTTATCTTACCGCGAATCGAACAAAAGCAAAGATACACGGCATGTATATTAACGTGTTTCTCCTCGACAACATTTTGAAAAGCTATTTCCGGGCCATTTTCATTCAGTGTTTTCTACCTAATTTCAGTGGCAATGTTTGTTACTTAAGTATTCTTGAATATCAACATTAAGTATTATTTAATATTTCACAATAATAATACTCTAATACTTAAACAATCAACATCGCCAAATTAGGTAGAAAACACTAACCACAAAATTACCATTTTGATGGTTTTACCGATTTTAATAATATTTCTAAACAATATACTATATAGTGATGGAATGAAATTGAATAAGCCGTTACGACTCTTTCCAATCAACTATTTCCTAATTAAATTATCCATCAAACACTACGTAAAGCATTTAAACACTACATTACGTCACTTAACATTGCCATCATTGGTACAAAAACAATGGTCGGATTTACGCGTCGACGCGACACGGATGGACAGGCACCGTGAATGGGAGGCCGACAGATGTCCAAGCCTTGGAGCATCTTTGATCGGAGTAAACGCAAGATTCCCTTTAGTAGATCATCTAGTGTTACCGTACGCTACAGAGAGAGAGATCTGCCCGATCATGTCCACCTTTGCTCTCCTTTTCAATAATTTATATTCCTTCTGTAATCTTTTTGTTGCAATTATAAATATAAGTAAAATAATTGTACTAGAGCGACAGTTTGTCGGTAGATATAAAATCGGTAAATAACTTTTTATTTTTATCTCTTATACTCAATTTATAATACCGCGGAAAGGAATCAAATTATAAGGGTTCTATTATAAGCAAACAGGTACACTCAAATACAATATCGAGTTGTGTCACTATAGTCTCACATAAATAAATTTAGTAGCAGTCCTTGTGAAAGAGTTCGTCCAGAGAAGTACTGCCACCTTACCTATTTCTGCCGCCATGCAGTAATGTCACCATTACTGTGTTCCGGTTTTGAAGGGTAAGGTTGCTGGTGAAATTACAGGCTCGTGGGACTTGTCTACTTATGTCTCAGGGTGACGAGCGCAGTGGTAGCGCCCCTCAGATTTTTGCAATTTAAAGCTGTGAATGACACCGTAAGTGTTATGGACAGGCGTATAGCTTACCATCAGGCGCACGACTTGTTCGTCCCGTCACTTGATGTTATTAAAAAAAAAAAGTTAGATAAAACTGGCTTACCTTTGCCAATACACAGATAAAACACTCATTCATGTCGTTTCCGTGCACAGAGTATGCCTAAAGAAAGGAGTCGGTTCCAATGGATTTGCTAGAGACGGGGGCGTTATCGACTTTCAGTGTCGATGTAGTCATCGAAAATATAATACATAAAATAATAATATAAAAAATTTGCTTCTTTAAATATAAATCGAGACTATTTTTTTACGACAATAACCATTGACTTACAAATAAATGGACGACGGGTCTAATACAAAAACCACGAAAAAAATGTCCCAAGTCAACCTATTCGAAATTTAAATTGTAATGTCATCGCAGTATCGCGCTGTCAGTCGAACAAATGAAGACTAAAGCGGAGTTTGGCGCTCTGTATACGATTTTAGCGCCTTACAAGTGCGGACACTTTTTAGCGCGGACCCGACGTCCATATAATTGTAAGTCAATGACAATAACGGATAAAAGAGTACACATTACCTTCCACTGAGGATTAGCTGACAATCGTCCAGCAACAACCGCGCCTGCCGTACCTCCACCAATGACGATAAAGTCGTAATTGTCATCAGCATCTTCCCGATTCGGCAACCGCCTACACGGGTCAGCCAAATCGCATCGTCCATTGATGAACTGTTCCAGGATTGTCATGAAGAGCATCAAAGTCGATCCGCCGTTGCAGAAAACGTGCGGGAACATTGATGTCTCGATCGGTGTTATGGGACATGGACATGCCTGAAAAAAAAACGGTTTGATTTAAACATGTCTTCAGATTGTATTGTTGATTTTTTTTTGTGCGCTCACTGTACCAAGCCTATTGCATCAGCCTTATAACATCATGATATTGCCGAGGATTTTTAAAGCGGAGAAGAAATATTAAGACAAATGAAGAACAAATTCAGAGCTATGTCACTAGGACAAAGCATTTAAAAAATGTATTGAGCATAAATTAAATATTGTTGATTGTGACGCACTGTCCTCCAATATCAGTACGTGAACTTATTTCATAAATTATCTGTAGAATTTAAGATTATTCCTAACATAAAACTGTTTAAAAATAGACAGAGATTTACTATTACAAAAATGATGTTATTCGGTAGAATTTTAAATTTGTTGTACATTTTATAAATTATTGTTTTTAATTTGACGAGTTGTATTGTGCAACACGTTCTAATACTTTTAGTATCTGTAATAAGAAATAATATAACAAAAATGTATCATGAATATCGTTTTTTTACAAAATAAAAATATCCACTTAGATGCATTAGTCAAACGGTTTGTTGGGGAAATAAAAAACGGGAAAAGAATAACTTGTCAATATGTCAAAATAGTAAAACATTAAATTGTGTAATGAAAAAAACCGTAACGTATTTTCAGACAAATGAAACAAAATCTATTCAATAAAGGTTATTGGAGAAACAAAATTCTGTAAATCATGTTTCTAACTTGTGATAGGTAACCATTTGTATGGCCTACATTTATTTCTCTCGTGAGTTTGGGTGTAATTTGTGGTTGTCTATGCGTCTGTCCATGGCGCCCGCGACACAGGGTTTCCCTAGTGCGGGGCAATGTTGAGTATGTGCGTTATTTATTATTTTTATTGAGTTTTTTGGCTTTCGACGCCATAAGCAACATCTATGAGAGATTTTATAAACTTTCTCATTCAGCCGGTAAGTTTCCAGTTATATTAAAAGTCTCATGTAACTGTACTTTACCAGCACTCTTACCCTTCAAAGCCGGAACGCAGTAATGCTCACATTACTACCTGGCGTCAGAAATTAGTAAGGCGGTAGTACTTCCCTAGAAGAACTCTTTTACAAGGAGCTCTACCGCTACTACAAAATTTGTAGTAACATTTAATGTATCAAATTACTTCATGGCTTAAAAAGGTTCAGTTCAGCCAAAAGGATTCCCAATAATTTATTTATATTCAATTCTAAATAAAAAACTTTGTATATAAAATACTTTCATAGATTTCTCATAGATGGCGCTACGGCTAAAAAGTCGTTTAAAACCATATACAAAGATTCGACAACAGGCACATAGGGAAATTCGTGAGGTCCGCTGGTTCGTCCCGTGCCTTAGTCTAGCACGGTTTGCTAGAAGACGTTGGTTCGAATCCGGCTGGATCGAAGGAATTTTTGTTCTGAGTGTTCGAACTTTGTATTAATAATTATAACAAACTTTATATACCTATACAAACTTCCAAAATTGTTATCCAAAGTTTTCCTCATGACTTGTTCTATTTTCCTACTATAGTGATCAGCATATCATCGAATTGTAATGCGAAGTCAACAGTTTTTTTCCGTCTGAGAGCAAAGTAAAAAAGGCTCTCATTAAGCCCATTAGTCGTTTTAAGAAACCCTGTATTACGTAATGTAATTAAAAATATTAAAATATTTTTTACAAGTACTCTACCTCTACGTAGAAGTTGTGGTAGCCCAATAGACGTACCGCCTCTCAAAAAGAGGCCGTGGGTTCGCATCTGGACACGCACCTCTGTGTTTCTCGGAATTGACGTGCGAAATTTAATTTGAAATTTACTATAAACTTTTCGGTGAAGGAAAACATTGCGATAAAACCAGCGAAAAAGGTTCACAATCCTCGGAAAACGTGTGGAGTACCCAACCCCCATTGGGCCAACGTGGCGGACTATGACCCAAACCTTGGTATGAGAAAAGACCCGTGCCCAGTAATGGGGCGTGAAAATGGGAAGATGATGTGGAGAAATATAGACTCTAAAAATAATACCCCAAGACTAAATTTTAATAACGGGGAATTTGGAAATATAGAAAGAATTGTTCTAAGTATTCGACTTTATATAAATAATTACAACAAAGTTATTATTATTATTTTTATGTATTTCATATTATTATTTTTTATGTAGAGTAATTTCACATAAAAAATAATTGAATATCAATTCAATAAAAAGTTTAAATACAGTGAATAGCGACATCTCTAGCTGGGGCTGGCATCTGTAAAGGTATATAACTGGGTGACGAAATACTATCATAGATTTCTCATAGATGACGTTACGGCTAAAAAGTCGTTGAAAACCAAATACAAAGATACGACAACAAGTACATAGATAGCAGTGGGTCCTATGAAAAACTGGGTTGATGATGACCTCTACGTACACAAATTACACCAGGAAAACAACTTTAATAGCATTTGCTTGATACCTTTTTTCATTAACAAACGATCGCATTCTATTGTTACTATACCGCAACAAAGAATCAAATGCGTAATTGGTATTAATGACATTAAATCATTTGCAATCGACATTCCATTGACAATCGTGATATAATTGACGAAAAAACTTACGTATATGTACTCGTATTGTTATTATTTATTGCATTTGTCTAAGTGGAATCTGTCTGTTGCAATATAAATAGATCTCTATTCAGGTAAACAATGCCTATTATGTGTCTTTCAAGTTCATGATCAAATGTGAACACTGTTTGCGATAGACGAATGCCCCTTAAGCTAAAGAGGAAAATATACAACCGTGATTAGACCTGTCGTACTCTATGGATCAGGATGTTGGGCGACGAAAAGCGAGGATCAACGAACTAACTTGAGATGAATGTGTGGAGTGGATATGTCGAGTGGATAGATTTGGGAAGGCCTTTAATAACGAAGATGTCCTACAATTTGAATGGGGTTTGACTATAAATAGGAAACAAAATGATCATCGCTAGTTTGTAGGTTTTACCACAAGATAAGACGCAGTACTAACGTGATAAGAAACTTGTAACAAGTGGCAGTCATTTGGGGAATGAAAATTAGGTAATTAACTTCTTTACAGGCCTATGTAATTCTTTATAGATGCTATAAATTCCATTTATCGCAAAAGATACATTTAAGCAAACTGCAAAATTACCTATACAACACCAGTAAGTAATTTGCTAACCGCTGGGCCTGACATGGATGCCATTGTGCGATACTTTGCAAAACCGATACGGCTGTAAATGCTCTGTTTTTATGTTTTTCTTTTTTATTTTAAAATTTCATTAACACTTACTTCTCCAAGATTTTATTGTTTTATTTTTTTTTACTAATACTTTTCTATGGATCTAAGTTGAAAATAAAGATAGATAGGTAGATAAATGTACAAATTTATTTTTTACGTCCACTGTGTCGCCACCTCTGAAGTCCTGGGTTCGATCCCCGGCCGAGTCAATGTAGAATAACTAACTTTTCTATATTGTCTGGGGTCTAAGTGTTTGTGGTGCCATCGTTGTTTTTAATTTCCGTAACACAAGTGCTTCAGTTACTTACTTTCGAATCGGAGCAACGTATGTTGTCCAATTTTTATTGTTTACACACAAAAACCAAACAGCGTGTAAGACGCATTGTGCATTGTAAACTTATTTTATTTATTTTCTTTTTTAATTAATCAAGTCAGCCATAAATTTACCTTACGTTACCTGAATAAATTATTTTTCTATAGCTAGAGATGATAAATTAGTACATAATAAAAACATAATGACGGGAAAAACAACTTCGTGCTCTATAATAATAATTATAGTGAGTCCCGATTAACCGCGAATGTGTAATTTAGTCACGAGTTATACGTTAGTTGAATTATTTATAAGCATTATAACTCCATCACACTGGAATAGGCTGAACTTACGATTATTCACACATGTTTATCTATTCCGGTTACTTTTGACTTGGCCTTTTTTAAGGAAATAACTAGTGATCGTGGTAGTCTCCTTACAAGCTGTGTGGGGTGGCGCTCCTTTTCTGGTAATCACACAACAGGACTGTGTTGGGATAAGGGGGAACCAGCTAAACCAGGGGAGTAGACGCGAAAAAACTGTTGCACTATATTTAAACATTTGCCGTTTGAAAATAAAATATATATTTACTCTTACTGTAAAATAAGCTCTACGTAAATAAGCCCTGACTGGGAGAGAAAATTTCATTAAATTATACTAATAACTTAGTAAAAATGAAAATTTTTCCAAAGTTTGTGATTTTTTAAATCGAGGTAATTAAAGTCAATCGTATTTTGAGGTTTGAAGTCTATCTTTTGTTTTCGTTATCAATTAAGATAAAAAAGTACGCCGAAGCTCACGAACATAGACTACATCAACACGTGAACATAGAGGCTATACAGCTGTTAGATAATACAAATATAGTGCGTAGACTACATAGAACCAAACCTTTTGAATTAGTGTACTTAATTATAGTGAATAAAGATAATATTAGTGCCAGTGTTAACTAGACTATGAACACTTAAACAAAATGTCTTCCCTTTACTTAATTAATGTAAAAGACATTTTGTCAGTAATAATAATAACGCACACACTCAACATAGCCCCGCACTAGGGAAACCCTGTGTCGCGGATGCCATGGACACACATATAGACAACCACAAATTACACCCAAACTCACGAGAGAAATAAATGTAGGCCCATACAAATATTTCACCCGGCCCGGGAATCGAGCCTGGGACCTCTGCGTACCATGGTAATGGTTTGGCCACTTGAACGAAAAACGAACTATGTGAAAACACGTATGCGGGGTTTTCATTCTAAGGCGACGATTTGCAAACCGATTTCGAATTCTCATTCCCATTCAAATTTGAAAAAAATATTCCACCTGTATGGGTTGCAAATTAGGGGTGAATCCCGTTTATTGGATTTCACCCACTTTCAGTTAGCTTTTAAGGCCGTTTTTTTATGAAAAAGTTCAAATTAAATCACACGTAGGCAGTTTTGGACAATTTCTTTATATAAGTTACTTTTATTTTAGGAAATTATGTTAAATTAAAATTGCTTATGAGTCTTGTAAAATGGCTAGATTGCAATTAGTTATAATGTTTTGTTTTGCTTTATAAGACTTTAAAAAATAATTGAATTGATTTTATTTCAATTTGTATTTTTTAATGTCGAAAAACCGTTTACGTGTGGTCGAAATACGACATCTATTTTGGGTCTCACTTCATCTTAAGATCATTTATTCCACGGCTGATAACGCAGTTACAATATTAAGAATTCTTGCTAAGTTTCTTCCGGTTGTTACGATTTTCCATCAAAAGAACCTTATGAAAGTTTGCGGAATCGAATACCGTATTAAATGATTTTCATGTCGAAGCTATGATTTGGAAATATAAAATTTGTAGCGACGGCTGCATATTGAAATGAAACTATTTTTTCCGAATGTATTCCAAAAAATACTTGGAGTTTGTTAGGAATTTTAATTCTTTCATCTTACTTTTGTTTCTTCACATATAAAGTACTTATGCCCTTCAGTCGCGCATTATTACACAACGTGAGCATCCATTTAAGTATTTTCTTCTTCACGAAGTAGTTATATTACGTACTTCTATGCTTCTTGTTATAACTGCCTCCGTTATATGCTCATGATCTGTTTTGTAGAAAAATTATTACATTCGTCATAATTATCTTCGCCCTAACGAGTGCGTAAATCAATAGTCACTGGAAAATTATCTTATTGTCCCTGATCTCCGGGAAACTTTATTACAGGTCAACATGATTTCGTACATGATACAAAAAAATTTTTTTTTTTTCACCTCACTAACTCAGAAAGGCTTTCTTTCTCTTTAGAAATTTGCGCGCAAAAGCGTTTTTTGGGCGCTAGCGTGGAAAAGGTTTTCGAAATTCGAACTTGACGATGTACTGTGGTGCACCTAACTTTTTCTTTCGATGAAAAAAATAAGATGATGACCCGTTCAATTACGCGATTAGTCGTACATTACTTAGTTAGATAATATAAATCCGTTGGTATATTTTATTCCTATTATTGTTGACATTAAATTGACAAAGATAAATAATTGTGTTTATGAAATTATTTTAATTCGTCGAGGAACTAAAATAATTTCAATAATCACTTAAATACACAAAATAAAAGTACAAGCAAGAATAAAAATTGATGAAATGTAAATTCAGAACGCATCCAAAGATAAAGTTTATCTTTTAATTGAAAAAACTGATGCTGTATTGTTCAACTGTTTTTCTTTCATTTATCTTTTTCCTCGCTATAGTGAGGTGAAAAGTTGTGTGTTTCGCTCGGCAGCAAAGTTGTTTTGCGTCTTGTGGCTTGTAAACCTCGCTACGCTCGGGAATCCTAACTTCCTTTGCTTGTTCAGGCTGCAATACAAGCACTCGCGTCAAACAACAACTTTGCAGCCTTGCATAACAAATAACTATTACGTAGTTGATAATACTTTTCAGTTTTCACCGACTTCAAAAAAGGGGAAGATTCTACTGTTATGTTTTTGATTCATCGCTTTGTAAATTAAAACAAAATCAGTAATCATATTTTCCAGCTATCTGCGCAGCTCTACCGCTCTGATACAAACATTTCACCATTCTTGACAGACTTAAAAAATTAGGAGGTTTTCAATTCGGTTATATATATTTTTTTGTGTGTATGTTACGGGATCACTCCGAAATTTTTGAACCGATTTCGATGGTTCTCTTTTTCTTGGTAACGGGGTGGTACCTAAGTTGTGGTCCCATTCAAATCCGGTTTATTGGACTTCACCCACTTTCCGTTAGCCGATTTAAATTAAACTTGTCAAATAGATTAGATGTCAAATAGATTCCACAAACTTTTGAATTTGGCTTACCCAGTTGTTATTTTCTAGAAACAGGTACCGGTAGTGCATACCTAACATGACCATACGTCCCACTTTGAGCGGGACTGTTCCGCTTTTAAGTTCCGTGTCCCGCTCTCTCTAAAATACTATAAATGCCCCGCTTTGACAACAGCACACGTGACAATAATTTTTTTTTTCTTTAAATGGCGCGAAAGCGAAAAATATCTAAAGCCAGCACATTGGACGACACAAAATTAGTTCGTTCTTAAAATTTTTATGATCATTAAACGTTCTTAATCTTCCTCGTTTTCAATTATTTTAATCGTTACGCATTTCGTAACTATCACAAACATGTGTTTAATTTATTTTATTGTATTTAACTGCCTCAGTGGCCGAACGGTTATAATACTGGACTGCCACGCAGAGGTCCCGGCTCCCGGGTCGGGAGAAATATTACAAATTCATCCAAACGTGAGTTTGTTTATGTCCATGGCACCCGCGACACATGGTTACTCTACTGTGGGGCTATGAGTGTTACATATTTGTTACTTTAAAACAATAATAAATTTACAGACGTCCCGCTCTGAGGGAAAAAAAAATTTGGTCACGTTAAGCATACCACGAATATTCGTAACCGTTAGGAAGGAGGAAGCTAAGCGCTTCGTGCGTATTGAACTTCAATGACACAGGATGGGGTGTTCCGGTCTCTCTAGTCGACTGAAGGAGGAACGATGAGGTGAGAACTAACTCGTAAAATTTTTATAAGAGAGAAAATCGACAAGCAGGCCTCTTTCCTGCTCTGGTCGAAATTCCACAAGAGAGACGTTGCAAATAAATACGCACTCGCAATGCAATTTACGTGCAATCATGCCGACTACTTTCTGACTACATCCTAAGAGCTATTCCGTTACGATTAAATCTACGCACTTAGTATGTTAAGTTACTTAAGTGCCAGTAAACAGTAAAAAAATGTTATAAGAAAATCGGACCAACGTTAGGGTCAAAGTAGAGTTCAGACATTTGCTATTATTTACAGTAGCAAATCTTTTAATGCGTAATTTTCAAGGCGGTTAGTATCCATTTTCAAAGAATGTTATTGTTTATTAGAAGTGCAGTAACATTTTATATTGCCTACAGATACCAACACGTCTATAATAATGATGATATAGATGACAACAATTCTTACCCTTGGTATAATAAAGACACATGTGATCATAAGTAAAAAAGTGCTTATAATATTCATAGTATAAATATTTCGGATCTGTCAAACGCATGCTTTTATCACACGGAAAGTCATAAAAATAATATGAACTAAAAGAAACATTTCTTTTTATAATTCAAGTGACGGGACGAACGAAGTCGTGCGCGTGATGGTAAGCTACAAAAGCCTGTCCATAACAGTTGCAGTGCCACTCAGACGTTTAAATCACAGAGATCTAGAAGGCACCGCACCTGTCACTCTGAGACATAAGTTCTCCCACCCTTCAAAACCTTTGGCGACATGAATTGGTAAGGTGGCAGTACTTTCCTGGACGAATTCTTTCACAAGGAGTTCTACTGCTACTACAAATAACGCATAAGTGAGCTTTTAAGTCTCCTATTTAATAAGCATGAAAGTTAGTGACTAATTTTGTTTCTACAAATCTTTACACATCTCTCCTGGAATGTTGTCATTTTACAGATGTGGCCTTATTACACCAAGGGTGCGAAATGGAATGAAAATGCTTGCATATTTTTCGTTTTAATTATTTTTTAGTTACGTAATAATTATTTTACTTACCTCTGGTGATCTGATGAGAGGTATCGACATCCTTACTAATTCATATGATTATCTGAAAAGGAAATCGATATTAATAACAAGAAAAACCAATCATTTATAAATCTTTTGGTTTATATATGTACATTACAGGCGGTAAGCAACGCGCCTTTTCATAGCACTTCCATTGCCACTCAGAGCTTTAAATTGCAAAGAGAACAATGCCACGCCCGTCAGCATGAGACTTAAGTTCTTAAGTCCCATGTGTCTGTAATTTCACCAACACCGCATGCTCCCAATCACTTCGCTTGGCGGCAGAAATAGGTAAGGTGGTAGAATTTCCCTGGAGGTACTCTTTCACAAGGAACTTTACTGCTACTAAGTACATCAATAACTCGTTCTTGATAAAATTTTTCGCCTTTTCTTTCCCGAACTATCGATAATTTTTCTTCTAATTCTTTGTAAGAATGGAAATGATTCAGAAAAGATCTAGTTACCTAATATTTAGTAGCAGTAGAGCTCCTTGTGAAAGAGTTCGTCCAAGATAGTATTGCCACCTTACCTATATCTGCCACCAAGCAGTAATGTCAGCATTACTGTGTTCCTGTTTTGAAGGGTAAGGGTGCTGGTGAAATTACTGGCACATTGGACTTGTCAACTTATGTCTCAATGAGGGTGTAGTGGCAGTGCCCCACTTTGCGATTCAAAGCCCTGAATGGCACTGCAACTGTTACGGACAGCTTGTTCGTCCCGTCATTAATATTATTTAAAAAAATTGCTATTATAACAAACGATTCTGTAAATGACGTAGACTCTTCCTTGTAACTATGTAAGAAAATCGTATAAGACTGGTTAAAAGCAAAATACTACTGTGAAATTGAAGATTTTATATCTGTTGTTACATAATACGTAATATTAATAATAGCTAAGATGCTAGCTAATATAATTAAGTATTCATGTTTTATTATAATTTATTAATAATGAACAAAACACGTTGACTAATCATCAAGCTATAATCACCGATTTGGATACCTGAGATACCTACAAGTAAACAATTTTTCTTAGTTTAGATATCACCTAGATTACCTTACACTACTAACCTTAATTGAAGTTATATACAAACATACAACCAAAAACTGTTTGTAATAGTCTGCGCATATATGTACATAAAAGGTTATTGTTCTTGTATTTAGGCTAAGTTTTTATGCAGAATAAATTTATCTTATCATAGATAACCAGACGCATGAGCTGTTCGTCCCATCATTAAAAAAAACATTAATAGTCTCAAATAGGTAATTTTATATGACACCAGGCGCACACCTACTTACAGGTATTATTATATATATAGGTATTATGCCCTAGGTTTGTATACTTAAAGTAGGTATTATACGATTTCGTGTTTCACAACAATATGTATGTACAGTTCTTGGAATACATTATCTGTTTAGTATTCTCGTGTTTTACTAAGCACTCCCAACCAATACAAAAAGTACCGTTACGATGTTTTCTTCTAACTACTATTGTATACTTTACAACTTTCGAACTTGTTTTTCTATATTTTAACATTTTGATAGCTTTGTAGCGGTGCTAGAGCATTAAAAAGATGAGGTGTATCTAGCGCTCAAAGTCGGCGAATCGCTCAACAGCCCAATGTTATCACATGAATGGGTACACAAGTGAAAGCTCGGTGTCTTAATCACAACAATATAAAGCACATTATAAGTACAGTTCATTTAGTAGAGTATCTGAGTATGAATTTCTTTATGGTGCGACTATACATACATACAAAATAAACAACTAAATATAAACGGAACTCGTCTCATCGTAGACGCTACCTTTGCTCCAAAATTATACAACAACGTAAAATATAAAAATAATCTTAAATAATCAAATTACTTAACATAATTGATTCTCATTTAGAATTCAATCACCCATTTTTATAGAAGTACAAATGTTTCCAAAATTGTCGGAGAGTCATTATTATGAAAAAAAGGAAGAAAAAGTCATACAACTATGCGAAATTCTATTTTAAAAAACAGTCCACCAAACCAAACACCAAAGTCTCATTAAAGCGGTTTTTATTTGGGATAATAAGTTGTAATTGGCGTACCTAAAAAAACGTATAAAAACTCCATAAAACGATATTTATATTATTTTATTACTATTTTAAAATTTAAATTTACATATACAGTTTTTACATTAATTAATTTTTAGTTGAAGTATATTACGTTTTGAGCTTCTTAATTCTTTGTGATCTGATCAATAAATAAATAATTGTTCTATTAAAGAACGATTCAAAAAGCCTTTGGTGGAAAATGCAATTTCTAGTTGCTTACTAATTGTTTTACTTAGACTTTACTATAATTTATAGAAGACTATATAACACTCAATTTGTTTATTACCAAAACTGTTATTATATATAATTACAGCATTTGATCTTTCTACCGTAGAAAACTCATCGAGTATATCCAGAAATAGAGACGAAATGTCATTTAATTTGTTTGAAAACTATTATGTCATATCATTACGGTGACAACTGCGCTTCCATTGGCCAGCACGAACTCAAAACAATTGACAGGTGTCGTCAATAATTTCACTTCAAATCGGCCAGTTTAACTTGAGCTTTTTTTTTTTTGCTACAACGGACAAAAATTGCAAAATTACATATTTAATATTTAATTACCGATGAAATGTGATTCCGTTTGTTTTGTAATTAGATGTTTTGCTGTATTGTTGCTAGCAACCTCGTAAATTACTTCACAATTTTGTATGGCAAATTATACAGCGCCCCTAGCGGTCACAAGAAGAAACAACTTATACAAACTTTTTACGCGGTCGCTAGCGATTACTGTGACTGTAATCTCATGTTAGAGGCAGATGTGTAGAAAACATGTAGGGATCAATTCACGTGTGAGGAAAATAATGTCTCAGCAGAGTAATTCCGAAAACGACGATTGGGGATAGTAGAGAACGGGATATATAACAGGCATGGTCCTATGAAAACAAGGCAGAGTGGTCACATCCTCTGTCGACATGGGAAAAATTTACATTAATTTGATCGATTAAGCTTCGAATGCAATCGATAAAAATACGGAGAGATTTCAATAATGTATGATTGAAACCGCATTTTCTTATATATTCATCATCAAACTTAGAGTTATACTCTTGTCGGTGCTAGAAAAAGTGTTTAATATACCTTTGACTTTGATAGTACACTAAGGACGTTTGTGAACTACGTCCGATTCGTATCAGGGGGTCTACTCTCGAGCTCCATCTGACATCCGTCCGAAACAATTACTGTCAAATAAGCAATACTCGACCAAATGAAAAAACGCGTGATGCGAATGAAGCTTAATACTTGATACCTGTACCTTGAAGCAGAGGCCGTAGATTTGAATCCGGACTCTGAGTTTCTCAGAACTTAAGTGCGAAATTTCATTTGAAATTTACCATGAGCTTTTTCGGTCGGAGAAAATTCACAACCTTCGGAAAACGTGTCTCAAAAAGTCCCCAGACCGCAATGGGTCAGCGTGGAGGACTATGACCTTAAACCCTCGCCTGAGAGAACCCGTACCCAGCAGTGGGGCGTGAAAATAAAATTAGTAGATGATGTGGAGAAATATAGATTTTAAAAATAATACCCCAAGACTTAACGCGACTAAACTTTAATAATAGGCAATTTGGAAATAATCGAAGGATTTTTTTCTAAGTGTTACAACAAACTAGTGGAGTAAAAATAATTGAATATCAATTTAATAACAAAAAAATAGTTTAAAGAAAAACCAAAAACTTATCTCTTTCAAATATAATATCAGCCTATATCAACAATTGTAATGATTTGTATTTGAAAGTAACACAGGGTCATCTATTATATTATTTACATTTGTTACCTAAAATAAAATGATTAGTGTGGAATATCGACAACCGCTGCGGACGAAGGTTTAGTGCCCTACAATGAATAACGAACCATAAAACTGAAGCGATAAATTTTAATTATTGTTTAGTAAAATTCTATTTATGAAGTAGGTTTGTGCGATTGTTATACATAGGGAATGAAACTACTTTTAACCGACTTCAAAATAGGAGTAGTTTCTCAATCCGACTGTATTTTTTTGTATAATAATAATAATATTTAATGACGGGACGAACAAGTCCATAACGTTGCAGTGCCACTCAGAGCTTTAAATCGCAAAGGTCTGAGGGACACTGCCACTGCGCCCGTCACCCTGAAACATAAGTTGGCAAGTCCCATGTGCCTGTAATTTCACCAGCACCCTTACCCTTCGAAACTGGAACATACTACCTGACCATACGACATTACTACCTGGCGGTAGAAATAGGTAAGGTGGCAGTATTATCTTGGATGAACTCTTTCACACGGAGCTCTTCTGCTACTATGTATGTATTTATGCGATAACTCTCTCTCTATTTGTGAACCAATTTTGATGATTTCTCTTTTGTTGGAAAGAGGGAACCTCCGTATCCATCTCATTTAAATTTGAAAAAATATTCCACCTGTAAGGGTGGCTAATTAGGAACAACGAATCCAGTTTCGCGCACTTTCTGGACACCAATTTCAATAAAACTTGGCAAATAGATGTAACTGCACGAACTTTTAAGGTCGTTTTTTTATTAAGAAATTACAACTATTTCAGATCTGAACGTATGTTTGTTGTTTTTAAACAAACCTAATTCGCGGGTTCTATGTTGGTGGATGAAAAATGACATGTAATAATTATAACTTATTTGACATTTTGTAATTAAAACTATACCGTGAAAATAATTTCATTAAGAAAATTGTATGCCATAAAATTGGCAATATGTACTGACACAACAATGTTATATAAGACCTAGACCTAGACCTACGTACACAATAAATGATTTGATTTCATTCTTTTTTTCATTCAACGATCTTAAAACTAACTGAAAGTGGATGAAATCCACTAAAACGGATTCATCCTCTAATTTGCAACCCTCAGAGGTGGAATATTTTCTTCAAATTTGAATGGGAATGAGAATCATCGAAATCGGTTTACTAATCGTCGTCTTAGAATGAAAACTTCGCATACGCGTTTTTACATAGTTCGATTTTGCTGATTTTAGTTGAAGAAAAAATTATGAACTTCTTGTTCAAATATCAACTGCCTCGGCGGCCGAACGGTTAACATAACTGCCACGCAGAGGTCCCAGGTTCGATTCCCGGGTCGGAAGAAATATTTGTATGGCCTACATTTATTTCTCTCGTGTGTCCATGGCACCCGCGACACAGGGTTACCCTAATGCGGGTGTGTTGTATGTTGAGTGTGTGCGTTATTATTATTATTTATTATATACAACGACTGTGAACTGGCAATCGGTACTATCTCAATTTTGACTACTTCACAGGACGAAGGAAAAAATTGTTAGAGTCATTTATATAACATCTGATTTATTACATAAAAATACGTACTTTTTAAATATTTTTATTACACATACACTACATATTTTTATTTAAGAAACCAGATAGATATTTCGAGATTAAGTTTTTGCGATTGTTTGACATAGGAAGTGAAAGTATTTTTTCGGACCTAAAATGCCAATATTTGGTTTTTTCAAGCTAACTACCCTTTCGGGCCACAGGACTATACAATTAATTTCAAAATTGTATTTACTCTTCTTAAGTACTTTGCAAAGTACCTAGAGACTGAATCGAAAATTAATCACTCTTACTTAACTAAGTAATTAGAATGTTCTATTACTTAAACATTAATATATTTGTTTAAGAATATTACCTATATTAAGTACGCTTAATGACAAATTGTATATGCAATTTAAACAAATAATATTCAAATAACCTACTTTGTTGTGTAGATTTTAAAATACGACATATAGATACAAAAAATATACCTTTATAACAATAAAAATCACACCACAATCACAGGCACTTAAAAAAAATATAAAATTTAACTGTGGACACGCGCGCACCGTGCGATGCGCAAGAGACGACACGGAATGTGCGATCGTCACTTGTTTATATGGAGATGACCTGATCGCTTTAGAGTAGATACTACCTAAGATCAAATTCAAAGATTTCCCGTACTAATACGGTTCGTTTTGTTTGGGTCGTGTTTCAGGAACACTGGCTTTATTTCAAATTTTTGTTTTACAAACGAAATTAAAACCATTTGAAAAATGTATATATCGTATAGTATACGTGTTCGAATTTACTTCAGTTGATATAAAAAAATCATGGTATATGTAAAGTACCTATACAGTGGTTTTCTTGTAATAATATAATAACGCACACACTCAACATAGCCCCGCACTAGGGAAACCCTGTGTCGCGGGTGCCATGGACACACACATAGACAAACACAAATTACACCCAAACTCACGAGAGAAATAAATGTAGGTCATACAAATATTTCGCCCGGCCCGGGAATCGAACCTGGGACCTCTGCGTGGCAGTCCGGCATGGTAACCGTTCGGCCACAGAGGCAGTGTAAAATTGTGTTTTTTTCTAAAGTGAAAATTTTTAGGAATCGTGTTTTCACACCATATAGTACTACTTCGTTGACATGTATCCCGCTCAAGACCGTAATAGGGATTACGGAGAGACTGAAAAACAGCGCTGCGCGGTCTTATCGCCGTGCCAGCATAAGCTGAGCCTCTGCTTTTTGTCTCAAATTTATTTATTTTGTTGTATTTGATTAATTAGTAGTAGTAGTAGTAGTTTAAGGAAGAAAATGTTACGAGACAATAAATTATGTTTTATTATTATTATTATTATTACTTACTTGGTGTAACGGGCTGGTGTCCGCAACTCGACGTCAAGGCGCCTATTTTGCGTGTGCACCATATAGTAATCAGTGCATATCCTTAATTTTACTTGACAATTTTCCAAAGTGATTTATTCACTTCTCTTTCATTGTTATGCGGAACCAACCAATGCCATTTGAGTTTTTTATAGACACTTACATCAGACAGCGTCGCTTATTTATTCAGGTGCAACTCGTTGTCAACTGTTAATACATTTCAAATTCGCAAATAACCGAAATTTTGTCAAGCGTATCTAAAATATAATCTAACTGACTCGGTGGCCGAACGGTTACCACGCCGGACTGCCACGCAGAGGTCCCAGGTTCGATTCCCGGGGCGGGAGAAATATTTGTATGGCCTACATTTATTTCTCTCGTGAGTTTGGGTGTAATTTGTGGTTGTCTACGTGTGTGTCCATGGCACCCGCGACTCAGGGTTTTCCCTAGTACCGGGCTATGTTGAGTGTGTGCGTTATTATTAGTATTATTATTATATTAATATTTTGCATTAAATACAATGTAATTCATAGCGATTATTTATTTCTATTTCTAACTTATTTCCCACGAGGATGTCGCGGTCCCTCATTAGTTTATCTCTGACAAATCGCTAAAACGTTATGCTATGCGTTTATTACATTCTTGAAAAAAAAGGTGACATCATCTTTCTTTCAAATCGTCTTTATTTCATAGGTAAGCAAATTACACTTGAAATTTTCATATGAAAGAGTTCGTTCAGTGTAGTACTGCCATCATACCTATTTCCTCCGCCAAGCAGTAATTGTGAGCATTACTGCGTTCCGATTTAGAAGGCTAAGGGTGTTAGTGAAATTACAGGCACATGGGACTTGTTAACTTATGTCTCAGGGTGTCGAGCGCAGTGGCAGTGCCCCTCAGATCTTTGCGAGTTAAAGCATTGAATGGCATTGCAACTGCTATGGACAGGCGTGTCGCTCACCACCAGGCGCACGACTTATTCGTCCCGTCACGTGGCATTATAAAAAAACTGTGGTCTATTCTTGGTAAAGAAGATAAGATTAGAGTTCTATAGTCTATTTAAAATTAATTAAATATTATTATTTATATTTGAACTCCCATCATGTTGTAAAAAACTTTTCTGAAACCACCTATTCGTCAATTTAGCCGATGAATTGTTTTTGGGGAGGATAGAGACAATAGAAAGGACAAAAACTGTCTACAGCACATTTCATCAAGGTCGGTGTTGGGTGACGACACACTTTTTATTAGTATTGTATACGTAACGGATCAATGAATTTGGATTAAATGATGGCGGTGATCGTGTGATGGTGTGGATCGTATGGTGTGGCGTGTGTGTTTGTCTCGGATTCGAATATAAAAAACTTATCTAAATATATTGCCACTTTTAAAATGTACTAAAATATATATGAAGGTATTAAACATGTGCTAGCAGCCAAGACCTTGTAGTAATAAAATCACATTATTATATAATATCAAGTGACGGGACAAACAAGTCCTGCGCCTGACGATAAGCAACACCATATCCATAACAGTTGCAGTGCCACTCAGAGCTTTAAATCGCAAATATCTTGGGGTGATAAGAGACTGACTGCATGTATGCAGTCGTTATCGAAGACCTCGACTGCATGAAGTTGATAACGACTTCACGTATTAACTGCAAGTCGATCTCAATGCAGTTAATGCGTCCAGTCGTTATCGACTTCATGCAGTCATTATCAAGTACGCATTAACTGCAAACAAACAGTCAATCTGTTTGCAGCCTTAGAGATATTGCCAGTGCGCCCATCACCCTGAAACATAAATTGGCATGACCTATGTGACTGTAATTTCATTAACACCCTTTCCAAACCGGAACGCAGTAATGCTCCAAATTACAGCTTGATTAAACTCAAAATCGATATTTTTCAGGAAAGGCAAAAAACCATACTTGTATTGATTATTGGTTGTTCGCATTTATTATTAGTACTATTTATGATTTCTAACTTAAGGTATTCATCTAAGCTTTTGTTTGATGGGTATTCGTAAAAAATTCAATTATATTTTCTTTAAATTTTTTTTTTGAGTTGCGTCCTTGTTTATGGGTGCTTAACGTTAATAACACTATTTATGTTAACAAACTTTAAGACATAAAACAACTTATTCCCTTAACTGCGACTGTTCTATGGTTATAACAATACTTATGATTCTAACCACGTCGATAAAATATATAAAATCAGTAAAGGAATAAAACGACAAGTTTTCGTTTGTCATCTATTAACCAATAGCAACACGTCGCGGGAATGACCAATCGTGTCCAGTGGAACAAACGGAAAGCTCAGTTATACCTTTATGGACACTGTGGAATAAGGTAATAGTCGCTTTTAGTCCTACTTTTTTCCCCCGTCATTGTGGAACAATACGAAAAGTGTCTTTATGTAAAAATATATTTGCAGTTATTCGTTAAAACGCGTATGTATTTTTTGTGTTGAGAGCACTTGTACCTTTAGACTCTTAAAAAATGCCCGATAACTAAAGTTATGCCTTTAGAAACAGTGAGTTATGCCCTTAGTGCAATAAAAAAACGACGTTAGGAGACTACTAGAGAGGCGTCCTTTTGATATGTTATGTAATCGGACTCGCTGAAGCCAATGGTGCAATAAAAACAAAAGGGCTCTTATTCCGTTTTTCACCGGAGGCACTGATATTCATAATTGGTTTCTCGTAGTTCATATAAATTGTATGATTTTCATGTAATAAAAGCACTTTTGACGTATCACATCACTCACTTTGACGTAATTGTGTTTGAAGAAAAATTGATAGTAATTTTAAATTTATATATATTGTAAAAATACACAAGGTTTTATTGACACGTCATAGATTTGAAATAGAATTAAAAAATCAATTCCAATCATTTCCTACAACATTCCCCATTGCCATGCAGATATCACTGCCTAGCACATGTTACGATCTTTCAACACGCGTCAATGCTTTCTTACACGCTCGTCGGGTAGGGGAACTTGACCTAACCATTTTTTAGGACGTACTTAATTTGGTATATATGTATATGTATCATAATTATCTTTAGAGTAACATAAGTAGGCAAGTAAGTAAGTACATTATCTTTTTAGGAAAACCCACAGATATCTAATTATTTAATCTCTTAAAAATCTTGTGCAACAATTTACATATATTTATAAATAATACAAGTAGCGGTGGCTAATTGGTTATTCTTATTAAAAAAGCAACTGTAAATTTTTAAACATTTGTGGTCAAATACCAAATTTTAAGTAATATTTCCCCAATAAAGGTACTTTGAGATGGTAAAGATAATGATCTCAGTACAAAATACTGAAAAAACCGGCCACAAAAGTCATTCATCCCCTGAATGCCACCCTTAGAAGTGGAATATTTTCTTCTTAAATGAGAGTTTTACTGAGGTACCCTCTTTCCAACAAAAAAAGAATCATCAAAATCGGTTCACAAATTGCAGGAGTTATCGCGTAACATACATACAAAAAAAACTGTCGAATTGAGAACCTCCTCCTTTTTAAAAGTCGGTTAAAAAAATAAACACAAAGCTTTATTTAACTACCTCCGTGGCCGAACGGTTACCATGCCGGACTGCCACGCAGAGGTTCCAGGTTCGATTCCCGGGCCGAGAGAAGTATTTGTATGACCTACATTTATTTCTCTCGTGAGTTTGGGTGTAATTTGTGGTTGTCTGTGTGTGTGTCCATGGCACTCGCGACACAGGGTTCCCTGGTGCGGGGCTATGTTGAGTGTGTGCGTTATAATTATTATTATATTATTATTTATTTGTAATGCTAGCGAAAACGAAAACACCTGATATAAAAAAGGGATGGATGGGAAAAGTATAAGACTGATTGGACACTGGAGAAGCAGTAGTAACAGTAGAGCTCCTTCTCCAGGGAACTACTGCCACTTTATCTATTTCTGCCGCCAAGCAGTGATGTCAGCATTACTGCGTTCCGTTTTTTAAGGGTAACGTTGCTATTGTAATACAGACCATATGGGAATTGTCAATTTATGTATCAAGTTGACGCGCGCAGTATTAGCAGTGCCCCTCAGGACTTTGCGTTTTAGAGCTCTGGGCAGCACTGCTTTGAACCCTTACCACCAGGCACACGACTTGTTCGTCCTGTCACTTGGTACCAAAAAAAAATACACCGCCATTGGAAAATATTATTGAAACCTTGTGCTCCAAACAAATAACACGTTTTACTGTACAAGTTCCGATTCTACCAAATCGTGTTCGCGTGAGAGCGGTTGCTATTACATTAATATCTGTTTAATAACTTTAGAACCTTGAACTTGAACCTCTTTGTCGGCAAGCAGATTGTTAGGTAACTCAATTTGAATGCAAGGTTGCATACGTATACAAAGTATATTGGAATGATTATTTTTAACAGCCGACTTTTTTATTTATTTACCATATAAAACATTTGAAACCACTAAGTTTCGTCGTAATGTGAACCATATTCATAAAATACATTATGATCAATTTGCTAACTAAATATGCATTAATAATATTTAAGTCATTTGTATAAATGATCTATCATTAGCAAATAAAATGTTACTGAGACGGTATTGGGTAAATACCGATACCTCAGACGCAAGTAGGTTCCATGCTTGATTGAGTGACGGTCGCGGTGGCAAAGCCCCTCAGATCTTTGTGTTTTAAAGCTCTGAGTGGCACTGCAACTGTTATGGAAAGGCGTGTCGCTTACTACCAGACCCACGACTTGTTCGTCCCGCCACTTGTTATAATAAAAAACAACTATCATTTCTTGCTTAGGTTTAGATAAAGTTGTTTTAGAAATATGAAATCTTGGTCAACTCGCCATTTTTTTGTTAGTCGTCAAAGTTGTTTCATGTTTCTCAGCCTAAGGATATATTCGACAGTTAATATATAACAGCATTCATGTGCAATGAATAAAACAAGCGACTGCAGAGTCATTTAGAATGACCATGATCATCCTAAATGACGAATGCGATCTAATGCTCAATGCTCAATGATTCCTGTGGCCGGAACAATGAAATTAGTAATGGCTTTGCTCTATTTTGAATAATGCTTTCCGGGTAAATTTGCAAATGGCGATTTATTTCCTTACATTACGGTTTTAATGTACACCCAGGAGCACGTCATGCGATATTACGACATGAACATTCTAAATTGTCAAGCTGGACGTGCTCTGGACTGAAACCCAAATCTTTGTATCATTAGTAAGCAAATTATACTTGAAAGCGTCACATTGATTAAACTGTACTACTTCTAAGGCAGATTTCCCTGAGAAGAATGAGTAACAAACTCTAGGGGTTGGTTTTTGTAAACAAATATTTGAATAAGACAACTTTTTTTCTTATTTTACGCGGCGGAAATCTTTATAGGTACGCCTGAGCCCAGGGAGACTCAGGGGTTATGTGGGGACTCTCCCTCCAGACTGAATGGCCTACTCCCCTAACCCCCCCCCCCCCCCCGTTGACCTCCCGCTGGTTGAGTCGGCGCCGTGGGGTGCACATTCACCACGACGCCGCCCGGCCGCCCTAGCTTGCAGACGAGTGACGCCATGCAACGGGGCTCCGGAGTCCCTGTCCAGAGCCCGCTAGCCTCACTAGGGAATCAGGCGAGCAGCGAACTGCCTTCGCCTTCTCCCCGTACGTCTGCGCCGAAGCGGGTGCGCATCCGCCGCGTCCTCGTGCACCCGCTCCGCAGCTTCCTTTTTAGACATAACCTCTCCTCAAAAGGAGGCCACCGCCCGGCAACGAGAGGTCCTGCCTTATTGTCCCCGTCAGAGTACGGCGCTGCTCATTCCACCGGCTGCACACCTCTAGGGTGTGCTGCGCGGTGTCATCCGCAGCGCCGCACTCATGGCACGACGGGGACAGTTCCCTCCTTGCCACCTTGTGCAGGTAGTTACCGAAGCCGCCTTGCCCGGTCAGCACCTGCACAAGGTGGTACAACAGTGTCCCGTGAGACCGGCTCACCCACTCTGCGAGGACAGGACCGACCGCCCCTATGGTACGAGTTCCATAGGGGGAATCCGCCAAACCCACTTTCCACCGGTCCCGCATGCGCTGCGCCGCGAGGCGGCGCTCCCGCTCGACCTCCTGGGGAGCGGGGCACTCGCCTCGGTCCCTCATTCCCGCTGGCGTGGACCTCCGCCAGGACCTCGGCATCAAGGTCCCACGGCGGAGTACGCATGCGGCAGCGTAGGCCCTGCACATTCGCAGGACGACCACCCTCTGAGGCCTCCTCAGCAGAGATTTCGTCGCCGCTGATAAGGCCCCACTCCAAACAGGAGCCCCGATACGGCGATTCGCCGATACGGCGCCCACTATTCGGGGAGCAAATTACCGGAAATGCTCTCCGAAGTTCCATCGCCGGTCCAGGACAAGGCCCAGATATATAGTAACTGGGACCTGACTGGGACCGATACTCCCGCGAAGGAGATGTGGTCGCCTGCCGGCACCGCCCAACCTTTGCCCCTCCCGCCGAAGACGGCCACATCCGTCTTCGGTACGGCGACCTCGAGCCCCAGCAGTGGACCACCATGTCCGCCGCTACTAAGGCTCTTCGGGCCACCTCCTGGAAGGTGGTCCCCCGGACGGCCACCAGCGTGTCATCGGCATACGCGATGACCACCGTCCGGGGGAGCAGCGCGCCCCTCAGCACTAAATCGTACCCCAGGTTCCATGGTAGTGGTCCTAACACGAACCCCTGGGGTACTCCGCACCTCATAGGGCGCTCGGCGCGCCTCCCTTCCCTCGTCTGATAGAGCACCACCCTGTCCTCTAGGTAGTGCTCCACCAGACGGCTGAGGTACCTGGGGATCTCGTGGTACCTCAGCGCCTCCCTGATAACGGCGAAGGGGAGAGTGCCGAAGGCGTTGGCTATGTCCAGAGACACAGCCACTACACCCTCCCTCTCGCCGTTAGCCTCCTCCACGATGTGTCGCAGCGACTCCAGGGCGTCCAAGGTGGAGAGTCCAGCCCTGAACCCGTACTGCCGCTGCGACACATCGGGGTCTGTCCTCCTCAGGTGTTCGTTGATCCTGGAGGCGATAACTCCCTCCAGGATCTTCGCCACCTCGTCCTGCAGGACGAGGGATCTGAACCCCGAGGGGGAATCTGCAGGTCGGCCCGACTTGGGTATCAGGACGAGCCTTCCCTCCTTCCAGCATCTCGGGAACAACCCCGTCCTCAAGCAGTTGTCCATGATTTGCTTGAGGCGGGACTCGAGATGCTTCAGGCGATGCGGAGGACTCGTCCCGGCACCCCGTCTGGGCCAGGGGCCTTCTTCCGCCCCCGCAGCCGCCCCACCGCCCACTCCATCTCCCCCTCGATGATTTCCGGGGGGGTTCCTCTGTCTGTTCCTCATCTGCTCTGGGGGGCACCATGGCCGGTGGGGTGAAGGGGAAGAGGCCTTCCGCCACAGGAGATCCAGCTCCAGTGACTCCATGGTGGATGCTCCGTACATTTTGTTGCGCACAAGTTTGTACGGCCTCCCCCATGGGTCCGCGTCGCAATGTATGTAAATAGTACAATCAGTTTCAAATCATATTCACTAACAAAGTGGTTGGCTTTTAAGTTTGAATGTTAATTAAGAATACAGATCTCAAATGGCTTTGGTTGATTCACATGAACATTGAAAGTATTGAATCAATAACTTTGGAAAAAATATTTAGCAAAATTGAGGATGTGCACTAATTAGTACACGATGTGAAAACACGATTCCCAGATATTTTTACGATAGAAAAAAACTAAAACTTGTCTCGAAATTTTACAAGAAAACCGCTGTATTCAATAGGTAACTATACATATACCAATGTTTTTTTTTTATATCAACTGAACTAAATAGAATATTGATGATGACGTATAATATAGATGGGTAGTTCACGTGAAATTCCGAAATTCGTGCTTTCGACATTTATGAAAATTATTAGGACGAATTTGTATTTTATTTTTTGTATATTTCAAAGGGGTGACTTGCTCAAGGTCTCTACGGGTTTTCGTCACTGCGACCTGGCACTTGATTTAATGCGATCATAATATTATTTATGTATATGATCGAACTACAAAGATCCGGTGAGTTTTTACAACAATAATGTCTGTTCATCGTAAAAAACAAACTTGATAAAAAACTATAACTGCTTGGGAAGGTAGGTATTTAAATTTTTTTGTAGTTGCATAACAACTATTAATAACAGGTTATAAAACCCCAACAATGAAGCATTTTGTTTTTACTATATTATTGTATATAATTTTTATTAGTGTACAATGCAGTAGAGCTTCTTGTAAAAGATTTCGTCCAGGGAAGCATAGCCACTTTACCTATTTCTGCCCCAAAGCAGTAATGTGAGCATTACTGCGTTCCAGTGAAATTACAGACACGTGGGCTTTGCCAAGTTATGTCCTCTTTAATTATGCACCTAAGATCTTTAGATAAGTGGCAGTGCAACTGTTATGGACTAGCACGTCTCTTACTACCAGAAGCACGACTTGTTCGTCCCATCACTTGGTATCATAAAAAAAAACCACAAGTGACGTTTTTTTATGTGGTGACTCCACCCATGATACTGAACAGCTTTCCCCAAAGAGCCTATAACGCACTTGTAATGGTTAATTTTGCCATTTACGTTTTACATTTACATGCAGATTATTGGACTTTATACAAAAAGATTTCCTTTGTCGGATATAAGTTTTATAATAAACGTTTCAGATAAAGTCGCTCTATATCGCACCCTTTTTTATTACAGAATTGTATATTTGCATGTAAGCAAATACGCGTATATTTTACTTTGTTTCAAACACCGTGTTATAGTTAAAAATAACCAAAAATCCCCGTTATTGTCCAAGTGTGAACTCGCAGGACCAGAATTTGGATTCGATTTCACATCATTCTAGAACATTCACCTTTGCCTTACTACAAGTATCAAGTGGTACAAATTTTATTTACTTATAGTATAAGTACGTTTTGGCGAATTCAAACAAAGTTTTATAAATCTACCCCGTTACGCCAATAATATAAGTATCCGCATACAAGTAGTAATTAGTTCCTTGTCAAAGAGTTCGTTCAGGAAAGTACTACTATCACCTTACCTATTTCTGCCGCCAAGAAGTAATGTAAGCATTACTGCGTTTCGGTTTTGAAAGGGTAAGGGTGCTGGTGAAATCACAAGCACATAGGACTTGTCAACTTTGTCTCAGGGTGATGAGCGCAGTGGCAGTACCCTTCTGATCTTTGTGATTTAAAGCTCTGAGCGGCACTGCAACTCTTATGGGTAGGTGTGTTGCTTAACAATTCATCCCGCCTTATGGTATCATAAAAAAGTATATAATATAAAAATAAAAGTAAATATAAGTGTTTTATTTAGAAAATCAAACTATTTTGTAGTGGCCATGTGGCCATCGAGCATAGAGATAGAGACAAAATAAGGGTCATCCATTCCTGGCAATTGATCAGGCAAATGGGCCTTATATACTTTTAAATACCAAATCTTGTTTGTGCTAAAATCACAAATTAGAAAACTAAAATAGGACAGCGCCATCAATTGACTTGAGTGTAAGTACGAGTACGTCTCCGTATATTCCAAAAATATTCTGTATTTATTGTAATAAATATCTCTAACAATAGGGCTGTTCCATTCATGTGGGAAAAACAGCAAAATTATAAAACGAACGGAATCACATTTCATCGGTAATTAAACATTAAATATGTAATTTGACAAATTTTCGTCCATTATAGCGAAACTCAAGTTAAACTGGGGGTTCTGAAGTGAAACAATTGACGACACTTTAATCAGACAGCCATCCAAACAATATAATTATATATAATATATATTTATATACAATATAATATATAATTAGTGTCTTCTAGTTCACATGAAATGCCCATTAAAATATATAATAAATTACCTAATGACGTAAAAAACGAAGAGAACAACTACAAATTTATTGAAGTACTAAGAAAAAAATTAATTGACAAATGCAATTCATAAATATTTTGAAGATAACGAAATTTTAGAATAAAATTTAATCAACTATTATACAAATACACTATTTAATCTTACTTTGACAATTTGTAATAATTTCTATGTTTTAATTCATTTAATTTTAAATGAAATATAACGAATTACCCGCTAACAGACTGAGATAAAGTAAATAATAATAATAATAACAATAATAACGCACACACTCAACATAGCCCCGCACTAGGGAAACCCTATCTCGCGAATGCCATGGACACACACATAGACAATCACAAATTATACCCAAACGCACGAAAGAAATAACTATAGGCCATACAAATATTTCTCCCGGCCCGGGAATCGAACCTTAAACCTCTGCGTGGCAGTCCGGCATGGTAATCGTTCGGCCACGGAGGCACACAAATTCCATCCACTAGAAAGTTAATAGCTCGAAGAAATTGACGTTAATTTTTTTCTATATTTTCACTATATTTATTATAATACGGATCCCCAACTGCACACGCATATTCAAGTTGTGAACGCATTATGGTTTTGAATAAGTAAAGATATGTAGTGGGTTTCTTAAAGTTTAAATTATACAATAACATTTGTTGAATTTGTTATCATTGTTGACACAAAGATTGAACATAAATTCCAACGATTACTAACTAAACTTGATGTACGGCTTAGTTCCGCTTACTTTGCGTCCTACTTTACGCGGCCATTTGTTTACCTGTGCGCATAAGTAGGCAATCAATTTAGTGTTTAACGAACGTTCAGTCAATATAGCCATTTAATAACTTAACTACAACGTAAGAGATACACAGCCTCATCGAGTTTGTATCTTTACTAATAAACCTTTTACAACTCAACTTATCTATCTATTTAAACAATTAGGCGTCAATACTATATAGCTTAGTATAGGCCCCTACACTTGTACCAGTGTCAGAACCACCGTTCTTAAGTAACTGACCTACAGACCGCATCAGCAGACGTTACGAACTCCTTTATGTTTAGGAAATGAAACTATTTTTCCGGATTTAAATCGCGTATATTTGTTTTTTCAAACAAACCGACGTTTCGTCCTTTATGTTTGCTAAAGGTCATTGGAAAGGGTTTGGAGACTTCGCCATGATAGTAAAACATCATATTCAATAATAAAAAGTTTTTAGATTTACCCTGTAATTAAACCATTTGCTTTTTGTTTTACCATTTACACACAAAACATTAAACGCTATTTATTCAATGACATAAAATTACACCAATTACAATTTCTGCCGTCCACTAACTAAAACGAGGCTAAGTGACAAAATGTTTTTTTGAGATATCATGAAAAACCATAACCCAGTTTTAGAATATTGAAATTGTTTAATGATATTTCAGCTATGAATCGTTAGGGTATATATTCCGATAAGTCGAACACGTAAACTAATTTTAACTGTTTTCAAAAGAGAATTTTGTGCTCTATCTTTTGCTATATAAAATGGATATTTGACCGTTTGTCACTTAGCCAGTTTAGCTTTAGTTAGTAGACGGCAGATTTACAACATGAACAACTACTATTTACTGTGTGGCAAGGGAGCAAGTTCAGCACACACAATGTAGAGCATATGCATTATTCAAATGGGCTGCGCGATAAAAATGACACTTACTGCAGGGAAGAGAAAATGGAATCAGCATTTAGGGAGCTCTGAAATGTGTGGCAGCTCTCTATAGATTATTAGTGTCCAAGCTTAGATTAAGATCCGTGGGTATGAAACTACCATACGGTCAACTGACTCTGAAGAAAAAAAACAAGCTCGTCGCCGAAAAAAAAATTTCCGTAATATTTTGGGACCGACGCAGAAGCAGGATGGACATTACTTCCAATATTATCAGAGAAATCATGTCCACAAGACTCTTTAAGCTCGGATTTCACGATAGGAGCCAGATCATAGCGCGGAGAAAAGAGCCTACATGGGTCGTCCTAGTCTCGGCCGAAATACCGTTGGAGGGACGAAGTGGAGAAAGGCCTCCGCGCCCTGTACACAGAGAACTAAGAGGAGATCTTACAACTCGTATCGGAAAACAAGACCCACAACGAGTCGCTGAGCAAGCTGAGTAAGTAAAGCCCTGACGCGTTACTTCGAGTACACCATCCGAATTCATGTTCTTCTTTTCACAATGAATTGGTAATGATTTCATTCTGATAGAAGGCAATAATCACGCACATACAGCCAGGCCTACTCAACGAGAACTCTCGGATGCAATTATTGTAATTTTCCCATGGCCAATGATAAGCCGGCCTTAACCCGTTCGAGTATCCAGAGTTACCATATTAATGCTTTTGAACCAAAATTGCACCATGTAACACGATAATTGTTTCTAGGTTATCACTATCATTTTCTAATAGGTTCTATCATAAAAACATGAAAACTTTATTTCCCGGCGAGAATTTTGTTTTTGTGGTCGGGACAACGAAAAGGAAATGTACAAATTTTTGTGTTTCTCTTTATTTAAAAGACTAAAAGGGAACATTATATTTCAAATTCATAGTATACTTCAACCAATATTCTACAATGGATGACAAAGAACCTAAAAATGTGTAGTTTTATGAAATTGTGTAAATACCACTATGTAGCTACGTAAATACCACTGTGACAGCCACAAAAACAAATTTCAAGGGTGTAGCTAATACTCTTTTCTACATACTTGCTGTTCAATTAAACAGAAACAGAGCAAAAATAAATCTATTTTGAAAATTTGTTACCTTAGTGTTATCATACACATTGTCTCTTTGTGAATCCCAACCGGCCGCAGACACTCAAAGTTTATCCTCGTGTAAGAATGACATTTCAATATCTATATCATCACTCAGACAACTGGTAATCCCACCATTAGAGTAAATGCCATGATGACGCATTAGAACGGTAAATGAATCATTCAAATCTAAGTTTTTTTTATTGTAAGCAACACGCCTGTCCTTAATATTTATAATGCAGCTCAGAGCTTCAAATCAAAAAGATCTGAGGAGCACTGCCACTGCCACCGCACCCTAGGACATAAATTGACAAGTCCCAACCTTACCCTTCAAAACTAGAACACAGTAATGTGAACATTACTGCTTGGCGGTAGAAATAGGTAACGTGGCAATACTTCCCTGGGCGAAGTTTTTCACAAGGAGCTCTACTGCTACTTATACAATTACATTTATTTATTGTCAGCTAAATTTGAAAACCTCGTAACTCCATGTTTAAACGAAATCCCTTTACTAAAATATATAATATAAATTATATATTTTAGAAAAGTCTATAAAGACCCTTTTTTAAATACAAAGTGAAGATATAATCAATCATTATATGACATATAATTATTTCCAGTAAGAATTCTGTTCTCAATTCGACTTTTTGTTTGGTTATGTTACGAGAAATCAACTCCTCTCAGATCTGTGCGATTGAAAGATCTGAGCAGCACTGCAACTGTTATGGACAGGCGTGTAGCTTACCATCAGGCGCACGATTCCATCCGTCCCGTCAGTTGACGAAAATTTGTACGTTTCCTTAATGATAAGCAAATTTCAACTTTCGTTGTCCCGACCACAAAAATGAAATTTTCGCCGGGAAATGAAGTTTTCATGTTATTATAATAGAACCAAAAAAAAATATTTGTGAACCGATTTTGACAATTCCTTTTTTGTTGGAAAAAGGGTACCTCAGTATTGGTCTCATTTCACATCTCTACGTCTACGTCTCTCTCGTATCAAACTAGCACTTTCCGGTAACCGATTTCAATATAACTTGGCAAAAAGATGTAATTCCATGAACTTTTGAGGTCGGTTATTTTTATAAAAAAGTTTTTTATTTATTTTTAGAAGATTTACATCAAATTTTTAACTATAAATATATGTAACAATTACAAATCTCCACAAGTAGCACAAAAAATACGTAAAGGTTTTAGTCACCTGAAACTAAAACTTTATTATTATAATGTAATTAACATAATATTATTTTACACATTGAGATCAGGTACACTTACCAATATAGGGAAAAAAAAGGAAAAATATTAAACCATATATACCCCATCCAACAACACAATAATAACAAGTTATTGTTGTTTTGTGCCTATTTGTGCCTAAAAGTTCATATCAATGGCCGTTACGAGATTTACGAATTTAGTCGACGTTATACAAATAAAATAAGCATCTACGTATTAAATAAATAGAGGTACATTGCATACATAAATTGTATACCTATCTATAACCCAATACATACATTATTTTGACATGTGACTCAAACATAACACTTCATAGACAATGCGGGTAGTACCATGACCTAGATATTGCAGAACGGATTATTATATTTGGATGCGGGCAGTCCAGCACGCCCACTTATTCTGTAAATCTATTTAACACGAGAATATGAGTATGATAAAAAATTTAATGGTCCCGAACCCTTTATAAGGGTAGGATACAAACAACCTGCCAAGGCTTACTCTGCTGAACGAGAGCACACACGCCTTCCGAGAAGTGTGGCTACAGAGTAATAGTCTTGAGCATTCAAAAACCCTGATAGCTGCCTACAGTGCCAGTTAGGAATATAGATAATGAAGATATTTATGTTTTCCATCCGTTACTCTCATCTCTGGACTGTATTCGCACTTTCCATCAGGCGCGGTGCAGTCATTTTGCCGAGTCACAATAAAAAAAAAATAAAAAAAAAAATACAAATATCTTTATCTTTATTTTTACTATATATGATTACAATAAAGGTCAACATTCACAGTTAGGCTAAGAACAGTTATTCAGAACACATAAAGTACCAGTGGCTACCACACTACGGAAACCCTGTATCGTGGGAGCCAGGGGTTACAAAAAGTGTTACGATTTAATACGATTGGGTAAATAACAACCAATGGTGAGAATTAATAAATATAAATAATAATAATTCATTTATTTGTGAAAATGCAGGTTATATAGAAGCTGACATGTAATATGAATAACGTCGATAACTTCCAATGTCAAAAATTAGACAATGAATATAGGGTTTTATCATTTAAAAATTCGGACACTGTATTATAGTACATTTCATTAATCAATAACTTGTTTAATTGTTTTTAAATGCCATAAGGTTTTTCTCCGACCTTAGTGGTTTCGGTAAATTATTGCAAATTTTTGGGGCCATTACAAAAATACTTTTCTTAATTAAAAGTATTATGATAAATTATTATTATTATATATATTTAAATATAATATAATAAATTTATAAATTAATTAAAATATAAAAGATGAATATGCTGAGTAATAGATGCAGAAACATTTGAACCAAAAGTAAAATGTGAGTGGGGTGTGTTTTTGTGTCTGTGTGATTGTATGTGCCTGGAATGTGTGCGATGATTTGCAGATGGTTAACCTATTATTGGTAAATTTTCTGTGTCTTGGTAGGATAATTTTAGTAACTAGTTGTTGAGCACGGCAATGGCACCAGAATGCTGACTAGAACCTTAACTGGGTATTGTGACTTGAAAAAGCACATGTCAATTATATTGAAAATAGATAGCGTAAATCCTGTCACGAGCCGGATGAAGCTCTTGTGCATCTCCTCACCTAGTGCTACCCCCTAATGGGCGTACGAAGTTCCGTACATGAAGGCACAGGCCACAAACAGAGGACATAAAAACTGACGGAGCCAGGAAAGTCCTTCAGTTCCTTAATACTGTTGGCCTTGGCTCCGAACTGTAATTAGTGGAGATCACAATAGATCAGTTGATGGTCGTAGTGATGAGGGCCCGCATAGACCCTGAATAAAGCCACCCTAATAATAATAATACTAAATTTACTTGATTTCGGTTCGCAAGTATGATTAAAACCAGACAATAGGCGGAGAAACCAGAAATAAAAGCCAAATAATAATTATATGCAATGAAAGCGAAGAGCGTTCAAAGGCGATGGAAAGTTTTTAATATAATACCAAGTGATGGGACGCACAAGTCGTGCGTCTGGTGGTAAGCGACACGCCTGTCCATAACAGTTGCAGTGTCACTCAGAGCTTTAAATCGCAAAGATGGGGCACTGCCACTACGCCCGTCACCCTGATACATAAGTTGACAAGTCCCATGTGTCTGTAATTTCACCAGCACCCGTAGCCCGTACTCTTCCAAATTGGAAATATAGTATGCTCACATTACTGCTTGGCGGCAGTATACGTAAGGTGGCAGTACTTCTCTGGACGAACTCTTTCACAAGGAGCTCTACTACTAATACTAAGTTTATTTAGGTTTATTTTGAGGGATCATAAAAACAATATGAGTTGTCTGGACACGGAAAAAGTGTATATTGTTATTCTTTTTCACAAAAAACATGAAATGAAATCATAAATATCATAAATAACTTTCCTAGAAGATATGTTACAAAAAAAGATTTTCCAACAATTGTCCCACTAAAGAACAAAGTTCGTCTACAATTTTGCAAAAGTCATTGTAGGTGAATAATGTTTAGTAGGTATATCTTTTTTGCAGTTTAGCCCATTCTAATTTAATTTTTTTACGGCCTTTGTGGTTTGTTAATAGTTGTAATAAATTAGTAGGTACATTTTCCATTCATGCAACGTCCCTATGTTTCGATCTCGAGAAACTAATGTCCTAAACAACAAAGTGATTCGTATTCAAAAAGTATTAAGTCGTCTGCTTAAAGGTAAAACCGCATAAGTGACATTTTCTACAAAAAATCTCCAAATTATGTACCAGTGGTAAGAAATGCACCGTCATCGAGTATATAACCAGAAATATATACGAAATAAGGGCCATCCATCCCTAGCAACTCATCAGTCAAATGGTACTGATATTACTTTTAAATATAAACTTTCGTTTGCGCTGAAATCACAAATTAGAAAACTGAAGTAGTACAATGCCAACAACTGACCTGTGTGTACGTCTCCATATATTCCAAAAATACATACACACGTTCGATGTTCATAATTTTTCTGCAGATAAAACTCTTATTAAGTTTATAGCTTTTTTGTTATTGAGTTTCACTTGCAGAAAGATAGTGATTTTCTTACCATAGCTATATAAATGCAAGACTTTTGAGGAAAATGTTACTTATGTCGTTTTACATTTACACAGATGAAATACAACTGGCATTTCTTAGTAACTGTGTACACAAAAAGACAACAAAAAAATAAGGAAAATTTTTACTCGGTCGTGTGTTTGCAATAAATAACTATTGTGTACTTATGTGCTTCGTGCGTCTGATAAGTAATCAGCATTTTTTACGTTCATTTGCTTATAACGAAATCATGACAAATCATGAATCACTTCAGTATCCAAACACACGAAATAAAAGTAATAACAAAAAACAAATAGTAGCAGTAGAGCTCCTTGTGAAAGAGTTCATCCAAGGAAATACTGCCACCTTATCTATTTCTGTCGCCAAGCAGTAATGTGAGCGTTACAGCGTTCCGGTTTTGTAAGGAGCAAAAAATCTTGTTTTTTTGATCATTAACTAATTCTATTTTTATTTTAATAAAATAAACTTAGTGCCCCCAAATTTTTGCCGTGTTGCTAAGGGGTATTACATGCCATATAGTACATACCTACATTACCATAAGAACACCTGTTTTGTAACTATGTGATTTGCAAATAAATAATATGAAAGAACATGAAAGGGTGAGGGTGCTGGTAAAATTACAGGCACATGTGACTTTTCAACTTATGTCTCAGGGTAACGGGCGCAGTGGCAGTGCCCCTCATAACTTTGCGATTTAAAGCTCTGAGTGGCACTGTTGCAGTGTCATGGATAGGCGAGTTGCTCAACACCAGATGCACAACTTGTTCGTCCCGTCACTTGGCGTCATCAAAAAATTTACATACAAATATATGCAATTTTGCCTATAAACATTGACTTACAATTATATGGACGTCGGGTTCGCGCTAAAAAGTGTCCGAACTTATAGGGCGTTAAAATCGTATACAGAGCGTCATTCACGCTTTAGTCTTCGTTTGTTTCTTCTGACAGCGAAGCAAGCAAAATTAGACAGTACTGCGATGACATTACAATTTAAATTCAACGTCTTAGCTTTTTCATATTCCTTTACATGTCACTACGTTTAAATAGGTTGACTTGGGACATTTTTTTCGTCGTTTTTGTATTAGACCCGTGGTCAATTTATTTGTAAGTCAATGCCTATAAAGAAAAAATATATAACAAAAAAATAGAAAGCCGCTGAGGTCAAATAGCTAAAGATAATATGGTTAAAATTTTGGAAAATAATAATGAAGAAAACAATCTCAGTACATGTACTAAAAAACTCAAGCTCAAAAGTTCGTGGAATTACATCTATTTGCCAAGTTTTATTGAAATCGGTTTCCGAAAAGTGCGTGATTCATCCCCTAGTGTGCTACCCTTAGAGGTGGAATATATTCTTCAAATTTAAATGGGAAAATCTATTCACAAATGAAACTATCAACTCCGGCGAGTTTTCGTGTAACACACATACAAAAAAAAGATACTGATGAATTATTCTCAATTCGTCTATTTTTTTCTCCTCCTTTTTGAAAGTCGGGTAAAAAAAGGAAATCCAAAGTCAATTCGTTGGTTTATTTGCAAACTGAGGACTTTTAAATGTGTCTATAATGATCACTTACAAACTTATATATACGTAGCCAATTACATAGTTAGTCACATTTATAATGTATTATAAAATAAAACCAACATAAATTTGTAAACGCCTTCTTAATTCAGTTTAGCAATATTATATAGCGCCTGTAGTTTTTTACACAGCAATACAAACGTTACTCAACTTTAGCATATAAATAAAAATCACATGGCACTGCGAAGATTATGGCGAAATCTATGCTCCCGGTGCCAAATTAATTTACCAGTAAACGTTATGTAGAGTATATCTAGGTCAGCCAGGTCTAGGCAGGTTATATGTTACCACTCCATAGATTGTAAAAGTAGCTGAAAAAACGACATAAGAAAATGTGCTGAACTTTGACAGCCAACATGTCTTTGTGTGTGTGTATTTGATAACATCATTACTTACGTAGTAACTATAAGTAATCTGTGGCATTACCACATGAGTAAAGAAAAGGAACAGAGACAAAGCACCTAAAGAGCGTGCAAAGTTTTTACCTATTTTGGTAGGGTTGACACAAGAGGATATTTTTTACTCATGTGGCATCCCTGCCTGTCATGTATGAAGCAATGACAGTTTTTTTTTAAGATCAGCCGTGTTAGGGGTAGAGTGTAACTTTATGTCCTAACATTCTAGTTATAAAGAATATTGCATATTCTTGTATAAATATTGTAATAGCGGTTGCGTTTTTATGGTATTATTATAAAACTTACATTTACAAATAACTGGGTTATGTAGCAGGTTTTTTTTCTTGTACAGTACCGGTCATACCATGCTGCGTAACCTGGTTTTGTAGCAGGAATAATTTTTCCTCTCCTAGTGCTGTACGGGTAACAATGGGTTCATCGTCGGTCACTCTGAATACAAAATAGCGCAAAAAGTAAAAAAAAAAATGTACGCACCAGCACGTCTAAGAAACTGGGAAAATAGAGGCGGGAGAAAGGAATGTCATGGAGATATAATATGTCATGGAGACAAAATAATGTCACGATCCCATACTGCCACAGCAACGATATTCACAGGGCCACAACCTAGAGCACCCAGATCAGAACCATATTAAAGATCGATTCGATATATTCGATATTCGATATCGTTATTCATAAGCGTTTACGGAGTTAGTCGGTCAAATAGATTATAAGAAAAATGAAAATCATTTTGTACACATTTTGAAGTCTTTAACGGCCTAAAATGTAGAAATGCATTCATTAGTCTTGCATTAAAATAAATTAATACATTTTATTAAACTCCAGACTTTATTTAAAATAAGAAGAGATTTCCAGATTTCCATTTTACTACTTACTATTTTTACTATTTTCCATTTTAAGTAACTTTCATTCGATAACTGTTTGCTGAATAACGTTTGTAGCCTTTGCCGGTCAAGAAGTTCGAGTAATCGTACATGTGTGACGTAATTTCGGTTCGGTTTCGACTACGACAGTTTGACGTTCCATTCGGGTGTTGAGAATACAAATGAAAAGAAATCGTACTACAACCGACTTATCGTAAGGTTCTGAATCGACCCCCAGTACCGTCATTCCGACACGGTCCTTCTGGGTCCGATACAGGTACCATGCCGTATTTTTCACGCATTACCTGAAATAACATACATACTTCCAATGAAAACAACATGTCCATAACATTTAATTTTAAAGTTTATTGATTGTCACGATGGTTGACCACCATGATATTTAATTATTCTTGTGAAATTACTCCACCAGAGAAAAAAATCCTTCGATCCGGCTGGAATCGAACCAAGCCAACTAAGCTACGGAACGAACTAGCGGACCTCACGAATTTTTCTACGTGCTTGTTGCAGATCCTTGTTTTTGGTTTTTAACGACTTTTTTAGAATTCAGCCAGATCGAAGAAATTTTTTCTTAGTGTTCGATCTTTGTATCAATAATTATGTAGTTGTCATTTGTAATGCTGAGAAGTAGGGGGAAATTAAGCTCAGGTAAACGAATCCAAAAATATAATTACAGAGTAACTTACAAGTGAGAAACACAGAACTAAGCGCAGATGTAACGCGTATCATCATAATCTCACCCACAATGAAAATTAAGAATGACAAATATACGCCAAAAAGAGGCACATCATCATTGACTTACAATTATATGGACGTCGGGTCCGCGCTAAAAAGTGTCCGCACGTCTTCATTTGTTCTACGGACAGCGCGATACTGCGATGACATAACAATTTAAATTTCGAATAGGTTGACTTGGGACATTTTTTTCGTGGTTTTTGTATTAGACCCGTCGTCCATTTATTTGTAAGTCAATGCACATCATGCATTTCTTCATTTTTCCATAGAGAAAAATAATACTTTTTGAAATAATACAACATTTTAGAGCTCTACAAAATTTGTACCACATTTAATATGCTCAGTAGCCCTTGACAACAAAAAAAAAATAAAACAATTCGTTTTCTGTACATTTTTGCAAATATCATTTTCAACGGAAGTGTAATACTTAATAGGTTAAATCTGCAAATTTGATATATATTATAAACACCATGACGAAATATTTTATACCTGACTATAACTCATTTTGTTGGGTAATAAATTTTACAATATTGAGAAACTTATTTAGAAAAAATCGTAACTTTATTTTTATTTCACGTCCTTGTATTTTTATTATTTATCTTTTTTTAGTTAAATTATTTTTATTTATATTAATTATTATTGACCTTTTACTGAGCGTTTGATTGAAAGAACAATTGTATGCTATTTAGATCTGAAAAATAGAGGTAGTTTCCTTTCCTATATGTAACAATTGCGAAAAATTCGGCTACGCATTTTTACATATTTTATTTCACCTAATTTTTGTTAAATCCAAATTTGTTTAAATACCTATGTATTTTATTAGACTAATCTAGCATCCAAGAGAGGTATAATTTAATTAATTTAATCTCTAACTACTAAGAACAAGTGCTTACTACTCGTATATTTTACAGCACTCTTTTTTGTTCTTCCTGAAAAATTCGTTCAAATCACATTGGAGGTATTTACTCTGAGGCAACAACACACGATTTGTTATTCATCTGTGATCAGAGATGGCAAGCATCTCAGTTTTAGCCCGGCGCTTTGTTAACGCCGTGTTTAAATCGTTAAAATAATTAACGCCCGAAATCGAGGGCGAAATCTATTTACAACTATATATTTGTTGTAAATCGAGTTTTGTTCAAATTCAATTATATTATTGCAGTCTTTATTGTTTTCTAATCCAAACGATTCGGTTTGCCTTTCGATTGAATCGATTCGCATGAAAATTGCATTGGAATAAATCGATACAAAAAATCGTTAGATCGTATGCACTTGAATCGATCTTCATAAAAATCGAATCGTAGTGTGCGTCCTTATTACTGAGATTCTACAGGATTGCACGGTGGGTATCGTGAGGAATTCTCTTTTTTTTTCTAAAAAAGATTGTTTACGTGGACATTTGCAATAAGTTTCGAATTATTCCGTATTCGCCATTTCTGCTCACAATTTTGAGTAAAAACCCGATAAAACCCGGGCGGGACTAGTGATCACTACCTAATTTCCGTGGCAATTTTTATTATTTAAATATTCATGTATATTATTGTGTAATTAATAAATAATATTTCACGATACAATACAGAAAAATTAAATAATATTGTACGACAAAAAATGGAACACTTAAATAATAAAAATTGCCACTACTGAACACTAACTAGTCCAAGAATGACCGAAAAAAGTGATCGACTAATTTCATTCGTAGAATACTTAAAGCTCTCTTCTGAAAAGCTGTCAGTTTGCAGATGTAGCCTTATTACACTAAGGGTGCGTTTTATTTTTATCTCTATTCCACTGTATATATATATTTTGTTTTTGTATGTATGTTACACGATAACTCCGACATTTGTGAACCAGTTTTGATGATTGTTTTTATGGTGGAAAGAGGGTACCTCAGTAGTGGTCCCATTATAATTTAAAGAAAATATTCCACCTCTAAGGGTGGCACACTAGGGGATGAATGATTTTGAGGTCGGTTTTTTCTCTGTACTGAGATTATTGTTATTCCCTTATCGCAACTACATTGAACTCGTTTACATTGAAGTCCTGTTCAACAGCAATGTACTAATTGAGTAAGTATATGGGTAAAGAAAAACAGCAAAGTTTAAAAATTATTAGATTTTTTTTATTACACATTTTCATGTTCGCTCTACAAGAGTGGCAGTTTGCTAGCTTACAGACATTCAACTTTATATATACAAGATTTTTTTTGGATTTTCGTGTTTTGTATAAAAAGGGTCACGTGAAATAAGTGCACTGGTAGGGTCGTAGAGGTAGGGTTCACCAGGAGCCATGACCGTGAGGTCCATGGCCCCAAGGTTCTTCTGGGGCAGCAGCGGCGGCAGCGGCGGCGTGAGCGTATTGAGCCAAGTGGGCGGCGCGAGCGTGTTGTACCTCAGGTGTGTCCACTACGTATTGACCGTCGTGGGTGAGTTGGATATGGGCCTGTAAATAAAAAGCTTGTTTTAGTACATTGTGTATTAAAGGCAGTAACGAGACTCTATTAGATTACTCCGAAATACATCTACTAGAGACTATTTCGGAGTCGAAGTTCGTAATTCCTGTACCGCCCGTGAAACATATAATGTTTTTCATCACACTTGCATGTAAATGGTAAGATTGCATGCAGGCTAACTTGACTATAATGCCCCAAATAAAACCCGCAGAACTTTTTACTTCTCATTAGAGCCTTGGTCGGTAATGAGAAGAAAAAAGGAAAGAAGAGCTCTACAACAACTAAGATCTTCTTAGACTTTATTATTTTTAGGGGAGTGCACGAAAGGAGCCCCACGGTGCCTATAAAGTTCATTATCCTCGCTTAGCCAGCTCTGTGCTTCCTGGGAATTGTCTATGCACCAATTTTCCAACATTTTATTAAACTAGTATTAGTTTAGTCAGCTCATTTTTGAGACGACCTTGTTTTATACTGTTATAAGCTGAAGTAGACGTAGATATACTAACCGGAGGACCGGTCCATTTTCCGTATCCACCGGCGTAACCGCCAGCGTAACCAAGACCGTGCGCAATTGGCGCAGGACCATGCGCGTAGCCGAGCGGCGCGATCGCGTGTCCACCGTGGGAAGCCGCCGCGTGCGCTTGCAAGTGCGCGGCCTTCAGGTGAGCTACCTCAGGGGTGTCCACGACGCGTCCGTCGTGCGCTAGAGGTGCGGGACCGTATTTGTGAAGACCTGTTATTGGGAAAAAAATCATCAGGTTTTACATTTATATTATTTAATAATTTATTGTACAGGAAAACTCAAATCACATTTAGTAAAATGGAAAACAAAAACAAAAGGTACAGCTTATTAAGAAATTTCTTCCTGCAGACCAACATAAAGGACACAATAATTACAAAAACGGGTTTACGCACACAAGAAAACAAAATTAAATTATGTAATAAAATAATAATAAAAAAAAACAATAGCAAAAATATTAAATGACTACAGACTATTAGACAGATAAATACATATTATTTCGTATTATAATATCTATCAAATAGATAGAACAGTGGATAAGTAGTGATTCTTCACTCTCATTCATCAACAAGCAGTTTGTTATTTCTCACCCTTGGCATACTGCCCTTCTTGTAATAACTAACGCATTTGCACTTCGGTAATTTTCGGGTTATTGGCACCTAAAGTTTTATAGTCACCTAAAAAATGTCAATAAATTATAACTGCCTCTGTGGCCGAACGGTTACGATACTGGACTGCCACGCAGAGGTGACGTGTTCGATTCCCGGGCCGGTAGAAACATTTATATGGCCTACATTTATTTCTCTCGTGAGTTTGGGTGTATTTGTGGTTGTCTATGTGTGTATCCATGGCACGTTTGATATAGGGTTTCCCTAGTGCTATGAGTGCGTGCGTGTTGGTGATCCCAGATATTTTAATGGCCTAGTTCGTTAAAAATGTCGATTAGATCGTGAACTTTAGTTATAATAAGGAGTTTAATAAGTGTAATAAAGTCACATCTGCAAAATGACAACTTTTCAGGGCCGAATTTAAAAAATTCTACGAATCAAGTTAGTATATAATTTTATAATGATTAATTAGGAAAGTTGTAAAATTTCACATTTACGTAATTTGTGTCATGTACTCCGTATTATTTTTATGACTTTCATGTTATTAAAGCACTTTTGACATAATACGTCATGACATCATGTGACTTTATTTATTTAAGGACTGCCAGTGGTAGATACAATAAATCTAGGGAATAACGAAGACTTAAAAATGTATGTAGACGCCACAACATGCAAACAAAACAAAAAGAAAATTTTAGCTATAACAGGGGGCAGAATTCAAAAATATTTTAATTAATATTAAGTAAAGAAAAATAAACATTCTGAGTTACGCCCAAATGGATTCCTTCAAATTTTAGATTTAAAAACATGGAACGAATCGATGAACACATCTATTGTTTGATCAAGTGCGTTAAAAGTTCTTGACAACCTAGCGATAGCGGAGTGATACTTAGGATTGGTCCTAGAAGGCGGCGGTTGGAGTAGTGTGACCGAGTAACGGGATTATATTATAGTATTATATTACATATACTAATAAACTAGAAATTATTAAAAAAGTTCTCGTATTTCGATCAAATCGTGTAAATTTTAAATTGTGATTAGAACTAACCAGCAGCAGGTGCGCCATAATGTCCAGCAGCATAACCCGCGGGTCCGCCAGCCCACGCGCCGCCAAGTGCGGGCGCCCACGCGCCGTGGTGCGTCGACGCCTGCGCATGAGCCGCGTAGTGAGCCGCCTTAGCGTGAGCTACCTCAGGAGTATCAAGCACGTATTTGCCATCTGGACTGAGCTGGATGTGAGCTGGCGGGCCTGCATAATACGACGCCTTAGCCAAGCATAGGGACGCTGCTAAGATAATCTGGAAAAGAAGAGTAAAATTGCTTAATAACTTTGCTTTTCATATCGAGTTTTATAAAGTAGAAATTACCAAAATTAAGATAAGTACTAGTAAAGTGCAGATAATTCACTGTCTTCACACTTTAATGAGCGATAAATCGTCAATGTTAACTAATCTTGACTAAAATTAAAAAAGAACTGCTTTGCACAAAATAGGGCTAAAAACTTTATACTCGAATTTTTAATTCACCTAAAGAAGATTGAACTTAGTATTATGACGGCATTCGCGGTCGAGTGGCTTGCACACCGGTTTTCATGGTGTCGCCATCAATGAGGTCCAGGGTTCGATCCCCGGCCGGGTCAGCATAGAAAACTAATTTTTCTATATTGTCTCGGGTCTGGATGGTCCCGTCGTTGTTTCTGATTTCCATAACACAAGTGCTTTAGCTACTTAATTTGGAATCAGAGCAACGTATGTGATGTTGTCTAATATTTATTTACTTATAATTTATTATTCGATTTATAACGTAAGATCATCGACCTACTGTGGAACCAAACTATCTTGATGATTTTGACGTTATCGACATCGTCGTTTGAATTGTAACAAAAAAGGGTGTCATTTCAGTTGGTATCACCACGGAACTAATCTAGTACTGGTACTATATATCAATAATTTCTTATTAATATCTCTAACAATTGCGCACTGACTAAAGTTAAGTGGAAACATTTAAAAACAGGTAAGTGTTTATGTGCAATAAATTTATTCTAAAGGAAAGTATGCATTTTACCACAGACATTTTACAAGTGACTAGAGTATGAAATGATTGTTAATATCTAGTCATTCAAAAATTAAATATGGTCGTTTTAGTGTAAGATTCAACGTACTGGAAACATTTTTTAAAATAAAATATTAAGACTTGAGTATTACAAAGATTCCTTTACGATTAAGACTGCAGAATTGTGGAACGAACCCCCGTTTTATACCCGACATTCTAAGTCGCTCCCTATTTTCAAAAATTACGTAAATATCTTCTAACACGATCCTAGTCTGCAACGTGTATAATATATTGATTAGGAAGTATAAGTTTATTTAGATATATTTATACATATATACAAATATATTTATGTAGGTGTAATTATCGTTATTATTAAATAAAATGTGATAAATTGTAACGTAAGGTTTTTTTTTAATTTATACAAGCCATTTGTTTTATACATTGGCACACGTCACCCGCTCCGATTAACTTTCCTCTAATGAAATGAAATGAAATAAGGTTTATTTGCATTGATAGGTTATTACAGTTATTACAATTGAGTTAATCTATTCAGCCATTATACAACAGCATGCAAAATTAAATTTTATATTCTAAGTAGTCATTTACACTATAATATTCTTTTTTAACTCGGTATTTATACGGTTCAGTTGTCATTCTTTTAAATGTCAGATTTTTTATTTCAATTGGTAGTCTATTATTAATTTTCATGCACATGCAATATTAACTTTTTAAGTAGAGTGTAGTTTTAGGTATATTTTCAACAACAAGTCTGTCTGGGTTTCTTTTTGCGCGTGGATTAATTTCTATTGATTTTTTAAATAATTTTAGATACTGTTTGACAAATTTACAACCTTCATAAATATACATCGAAGGTAAAGTGAAAATATTTAAGTTCTCGAAAATTCTACCACAAAGGTTGTTTGTCTGTCTTGTTTGTGAGCAATAAATTGTATACCTATCTCTCTAACACTTCTAAATGAAAAAAATGTCGTTATTAATTTGGTTTGGATTTGCTTGGTTTAATACTATTTAAGATTTGTTAATAATTTCATAAGTCTCATAATTACTTAATTGGAAAAACGGTCGCTTTTCGTTGACATTGACCGAACAGTAAATGAGGCATGACGTTGCCGATTTCACGGCGCCAGCACAATCTGCACGATAATTCGTACTTTAAAGGGCATTGCGAAAATAAGCCATTGAGTTCTAAAAAATGTCTTTTTTTAACTTTCGTAATTTAGTTGGGGTTGTTATTAAAACTAATCGCAGTAGAGCTTCTTGCTAAAAAAGTTCGTCCAGGGAAGTACTGCCTTTCCTTACCTAATTCTGCCGTTGTGAAGGGTAAGAGTGCTAGTGAAATTACAGGTACATGGAACTTTTCAACTTATGTCTCAGGGTGATGAATCCAGTGGCAGGGCTCCTCAGATCTTTGCGATTTAAAGCTCTGAGCGGCTTTGTAACGGACAAGCGTGTCGGTTATCACCAGGCACACTAATTGTTCGTCTCATGACCACTTGGTATCATAAAAAAAGTTATATCCACTAAACCCGAAACGGTACGTTGATGTATATTTTTTATTATATCAAGTGGATGGACGAACTAACCTGGTGACAAGCAACATGCCTGACACGACTACCTAATGTTTACGAGCACTTATGCTTTTCAAAGTACTTTCCTGGACCAACTCTCTCACAAGGAGCTCTACTTCTACTGATTATATGTATACTTATGTTTACTTTTTTTTTTATATAATATCAAGTGACGGGACGAACTAGTCGTGCGCTTGATGGTAAGCAACACGCCTGTCTATAACAATTGCAGTACCAGTCAGAGCTTTAAATCGAAAAGATCTGAGGGGCACTGCCACTGCGCGTCACCCTGAGACATAAGTTGACAAGTCCCACGAGCCTGTACTTTCACCAAAATTTATTCTTATGTAGCCGTGTCGTTAACAAACATTATGAATCTGTTGAAATTTTCAAATGCCCGCAGAAAACTACTAATTAATAAAATCATTCCATTAATTGAGTACTGGAAACTATTGTAATTTGCCATTCACCAGCACTCCAACACAAACAATAAAAAGTCACATAAATGAGGCAAGAATAAACAGGACATATATGATTTGCTGCAAACGATATTTTATTTTTATAATATCAAGTGACTAATTCGTGCGCCCGAATGGTAAGCTACACGCCTATTCAGGACAGTTGCACTGCCAGTCAGACCTTTAAATCGCAAACATCTGACGGACACTGCAACTGTGCTCGTCACAATTGACAGACAGACATAAGTTGACAAGTCCCATGTGCCTGTAATTTCACCAACCCCCTTACCTTTCTAACTGGAACGCAGTAATGCTAACAGTACTTAAATTTTATATGATACGAATAAGTTGCTTGGAAATAGAGAAGTTGACCGCAAATAAAATCGGAAAGTTGTGGAATCATAAACGAATGACAATGCGAGTACGACATGTTTAGGCTTGCCAATGTTGAGAAAAGTATGCAAAGCTACCAATATTCACTAATTGAAGGAGGGCAAAAAAAAGAACACCATACACAACAACAATGATAAATAAAGTTTTCATTTACCTAAAGACCACCCACATCGCTTTTATTATAGAGCCACTAATCTTGCCATATTCAGGTGACAAAAATTTAATCAAACACGATCGAATGTGCATGATTGATTTTGTGATTGATTTATCCATTCATGATTGATGATCACTATTTAGAGACGAAGTTCATATTTTGTGACGTAAGTTTGTGAGTAGCACATTACCCTGTTAGCGTGTTAATATTCCTATTAAGAGACTAACAGATAAGTATAACTTTTTTATTAAAAAAACCGACCTCAGACGTTTTCTTATCCATTTTAGCTGTTTGAAATTCAATAAAACGGATTCATCTCCTAATTTAGAGGTGTAATATTTTCTTCAAATTTCAATGAGACCATTACTGAAGTACCCCGTTTCCAACAAAAAAGGATCATTGAAATCGGTTCACATCGGTACACACAGAAAGACGAATTCAAAACCTTCTTCTTTTTTCAAGTCGGTCAGAAAAGATAGTAAAGACTTTCTTTTGTTTATTTTTTTGTTTTTTTTTTAAGTTCAGTTCTGAAGAAAAACTGTCGAAAAGGAACCCTTGTAGCCAGAGTTCGGTATCCGTCTCTTGGTCACGGCTGATTTTCTCAGTAGCCATTATTGCTATCTAAATCTTTAAAATTGCTGTATAAAATGAAAGTTATTGCGTGTTACATAAAGTACGGAAAGCGGTGCCCATGTTCTATGCGAACTTGGACGGATTTTATTAAATTATGGGATTACTTTCTATACTCAAGTATTGTTTTTTTATGTTACCAAGAGACGGGACGAACAAATCGTGCGCCTGGTGTCCAGTTGCAAAGACCTGAGGAACACTAACACTGCGCGTGTCATCCTGAGACATAAGTTGACAAGTCATGTGCCTGTAATTTCACCAGTACCCCTGCCCTTTAAAACAGCAGCAGCAGAAATAGGTAAGGTGGCAGTATTTCCCTAACTCTACTACTACTGCTACTAAATTTTTAATGAGTACATAGCATCTCTAAGCTATTGTAGTAAATTTAAGAAGAATACCTTCATATTGTCTTTAAACGAAGCTAGACAACGGATATTATACACAATCGAAGTCGAAAAGAGTCGAAAAAATTAATTAATTAGTCAGTTTGCATTCCAAACTTAAAAAAGATCGACATACTAATAGTATCTAAGTTAACTCCCATAGAGGAGTCAGTATAGACCGACAAATTTCATTCGCTGTTCAAAAGCTATCAAAATAAGCAATAAAGTCGAAAAAATCTATTGCAACTTGTACTGTCAAAAATGTTATAATTTTAGTTCAATAAGTTAGGTAAAGTAGGGTTTTTATTATTGCAAAGTATTCGAGCATCTGTTTGTAAATGGTTCAAAGTTTATCTGCTATTTGAAATAAATAACAGATCTTTTAGTTTGTATGTAAAATGTTCTTGATTGATTGTTTTAGTATTCCGTATTAAATAACAAATCGCAACTGATGTAATAAGTTCACAAATGACAATTTTTCAGGAAAGAAGTTTAATGATTCTGCGAACGAAATTCGTCGATAAATTTTTATGCTTAAACGGGAGAGTTACAATATTTCTACGTAATTTGTTCCATTAAGTTCGTATTATGTTTTTGATTTTCATGTGACAAAAGCACTTTTGACTTATTATCACATGTGGCTTTGTTATACCAAAGGCATGAATTACTAATGAATATTTCTTATTTACTATTTCAGCATGACTTCTTAATTTGTGTGATAAGCAATCACAACTCCAATTAAATGAATTATTAACCTGTATTATGTTAAAACAAAGATGAGAACAATCAAACGGTTCATATATAACCGCAAATTTTGACATTTACATTTGTTTCATTCAAATTCACACAATTTATTTCCAGTACGTATTCACAGTTTTGTATGACGTTTCGACATTTTCGTGCGAAATAGGGAGTTCAAGTTAAAATGTATATGGTGCAATAAATGTAAGTGTTTGTTAGCCGTTAATTTTACGGTTTCGACAATTTTGGGTCGGATTATATTATCATTATAATGTCAAAGCCATTTTATTAGAAAAACGTAACTTCCAATCGTTGTACATTATTAGTTAATCGTATTTTATATGTTGCAAATTTTCTAACCTTGCTATTGACTATTGACCCCATGTCCAGCAGTAGACCGTACATGGTTTGAAACAAATATTGAACTTCAATATGATTTCAACATTGTTATACGGCATGATATGTGTTTTAACTACTATATTGTATTTTCAACGACTGCTTTAAGATGTTACATAAAAAAAATATATAAAAACCAACCTTTTAGATTTTGCTGTTTTATTTTCATTGGAAAGACATTGTAAACTGAAAGTGAGTGAATTTCAATAAACCGGGCTCATCCCCTAATTTCCCACCCTTAAAGGTAGGATATTTTCTTGAAATTTAAATGGTAGGTACCACTAATAAGGAATCCCCTTTCCACCAAAAAAGGGATCATCGAAATCGGTTTTCAAAATGTCGGGCTAATCGCGCCATATATAACACTTTGGCGATTCTATGTTGTTGTTGCTTCTATGTTATATGACTGGTATTACGAATGAGAACCTCCTCGTTTTTTTGAAGTAGTTTAAAAATAGTTCTATTTGTAACCTTACTGTAACTACTTTGAATTAGGTAATCGATTATAGAAGTCCTTTTGTAATTTGCCACTAATTCTTACCAAATACTGGTTAGTTAAAGTAACTAATAAGCAATTTAGTAATGGTAAAGTACTTGGGTGTCATAATAAACAAGGAGTTAGTTGCCAAACGTCTGAGGGCGGGGCATAGTTGCACGCACCGCCAGATGAAAGATAAACTGCGCCAGGAAACCTTTAAATAGAACTCGTTATTCCAGAAGTCTAGAATTCTAGAGCAAAGCTAATTCTTAGTAGATAAACGCGGAAGTCGAGTTAAATAATTTTTCGTAAAGCATAGTTAACTCTTTAGACTAGGTATATGATTAAGATGTGGAGCAAATATATTTTTTAAATCTAGATATAAGTACTTACGGTGGGACACGGTCTCAATGAAAAAGTATCTTATGTCGTTCACACCAGGTTGTTAATTTATTATATTATGGAAAATATATTGTATGTATTTTTACCATACCACTATTGCACGATTTGAATATTCTGGTTGACAAATTAACACGCAACAAAGACACATGATAAAAAATAAGGTACGTAAGGACACTCAGGTACAACCTAAATGAACAAAAATCATATATTAAACACATATATACACTACATTTATTATATATCAAAAATCTTTAAAAACAGCCCTTCAATTAACAAAGGACAATCGATACATTCCAAATTATAAAAAGGTGTCAAACACTAATAATATACTAGGATACATTAAATCATCCATGAATTATATCCGCATAAGGTGTAAGGTTCGTAATCTTCCTTCCTATCTGATTTCCGTGTATTGTCTTATGAACAATGCAAGAACGTATATTGTTTGCTTATATACCAACACATTAGTTACGTTAATGATGCAAAGCCCACGTAAGTAAAATTTTTAATAAAAACAAATTTAAACATTGCTGAACAAATGTGATGAAAAACTTTTATATGTATAGTGCGAATTGAAAGTCATAAGTCTATTTTAGGACTTATTTTACATCTGTAATAAGTTTACATAATATGCCATATTAATTCCTACATTTGCAGCTAGGTGTAAAAACTAGGTGAGAAAAGTTGACATTTTGCAGGTGTGGTTTTTTGCAAACTTTTCAGCAGAGTTCTAGTTCTTCAAATAACTTTAAAAAGTTTCTACGGACAAAATTAGTCGATAACTTGTTATGTTTAAATAGAAGAACGTATATATATTTCATGTAGTTATTATGATTTTTTATGAATTTTATGTGAAAAAAGCAAGTTCTTATTGAATAAGTATAAAATTCAATCACAATTTTCAATATATATTATATATATTTCATAATACGAACAACGCCTAAATCCACACCCATAGTTATAATATTACAGGCATAAATCGTAACGTTATCGAAACATTAGCAAATTATCGACTGTCTTATCTTGATACAACATTGTTAATGTAGTCGATACCTTATAGTGTCGAAAGTGTCGATTTGGCTTTTTAATAACATTGTAAATTGTAAATTAACAATTAACACTCTAAATTGAAATCCTAAAGCCTCTTTTGCGTGTGTAATATTCTAATGCTACTGTTTTACGTGTGTCATTTCTTAAGTTTGTTTTCCAGAAGATTGTGATTTTATTATTTATTTAAAGTTGATTTTCTCGTCTACATATATAAGTTGGTAAGATTGAAATATGGATATTTGCTCCAATTGCGGCGTGCGTAACAAAAGAGGTTGTGAGTAAAGTATCGAATTTTAGGCCCTTGCAAATAGACACCTGACCACGGGTTTTAATTTACATTTGGACACGTTTCAAATCATCTTGCAATGAAACTGCGTGACGGAATTGGTCTGAACCTTCTCCGTACAGATAATCCGTGCAAAGCATAAGGCTGTAAGGGTTGATAATGATAACCACGATGACGGCAGATGTTATGCAGCAGAAAATGTTTAGAGAAAATCTCCGAAACAAAGCAATAGCAGTTTATAAGTACGAGAGCTACTAGCGTACGAGACTCTTTAAATTTGTGATTTCTGAAAGCTTTGGTCGAGACTAGCACCAACGCACACGTTGACTCCGAGGAAAACAGGAACGAGGGACTTATATGTCATATAGACATTTTCATGCTCTCTATTAAGTCGGCCTTTACTAAGGGGGCCCGCAACATGTTCTATTTTTTCACTTTCTCAATTAGAACATTGGAATCTAGAAACTCAGAATATTGATAAAAGTGTGACCCTACTTATGTGGTATTTACTGCACGTGGTAAAGTATTTCCACAGTGAGTGACTTGATACTAATTTTCCGATTACAATTGGTAATCTAAACACATATTTTTGTGCCCAAGGTTCTCTAATGCAATTCATACAAGTTACAATTTTCAAGCAAGATAATACAAAGTATATACAATGTAACTAACATATAGGCTATTAATACAAGGTACGTGTGATATCTATAGATCACTCTATGGAGACAATAGAATTCTGCGAATAATAAGTTTCAATGATTTGCTTGATTCTTTCGCAAAAAGTAATTACTTTTTTATCATTATTTAACTTCTGATATGTATTGTAAACAAAAAAGATTCTAGAAAAGACAATCAATCTGTTACCTATGTAAAGCAAGCTTGAATTTTTTAACTTCGTTTAATTCTACGGACAGATTAAATTGAACTCTAAACTTATTACGATAAGATAGTCCAAGATCCAAAGTTTGGCGCGTATTGACTGTACCTACTGATAGAACTTTTTTATATGATGACAAGTACATCACGTATTACACCAAATCAATCTAATAGTCTCTTGCTGGACATAGGTCTCTCTAAGGCTGAAATTTATAACACGAATTTGATCTTCAACTAAGCAATTATGACAGGCTAAGCAAGTTTTTCGTATTTACTACAGGAACTTTGCCTTAGTTTAAGCAAGAAATTACGAACTATACTGAAAGTTTTATGTAATTTCGTTGCGTATGCATGGAAATACGAAAAGCTTGCTTATTTCGTTTCTAGACGAGACCTAGACGAAGGCAAACTTAGTTTTAGAAATCTCACCCTGAACAACTTATGGCCGTTTTTGCAGCTATTACTAAGAAAAACGGCGGGTGCAATTTTGGAAAAAAACATTTAATATAAGGAATTGTATGTCTTGTTTCGTGTCTATAGACATTGAGTTGGCATTTTAAGGCTACCCAAACGGCTACAAAATAGATACAGATAAATTATAGTGTCCACTCGTTGAGTTAACAAAGCAAACATTCGCTGGGAACAGGTTAAGTGGTCTCAATACGCTAAATCTCGTAGCACTTGTCTGAAACGCAACGCTGTTTGTACAGGCGGTTGTTTATTGCCTATTATTATTGAGAATTTACTCAAGGCGAATTTCAATTTTGTTTTATTTCGTTGTAGATAAATTCTATAAAATATGGGTGGTATAATTTGAAGACCACTGATAGAATATTGTATAGCAATTGATGCGAATTTAAGTGGCCTAATTCTTCATCAAACTTGTAGTAACAATTCACATTTTGACATGCTTATTTCGTGTACAATAAAAGCTACAATTTTCGAAAAAAGAAAAATTCAATACGTCGATCAAAAATCCAATTTAGATACGTGAATTTTATTATCGTTTACTTTAGTTTATAAAAAGGTGCTATAAAGCACTCGTTCTGTGTAGTCTATGGATACGATGAACAAGTAAATATAGCAATTGTGTATAAAAAAATGCGTAACCAATCTTTATTACAATAGCTTACAGTTGGTCAATATTAATATATTTTATATGAGAGTCCATATCATGGTTTAAAGTGAGTCATGATTAATAGAGAACGCCCTTTGGTGTTGAAAGGTTTGCAATAATTGGTGATTGTTACAATAAATGGTAATGGTCAATCAGACAACGAATAGAATATGAGAGAATGTGAATGGGTTTTGAACAAAGGTGATGCTTGTATAATAATAGCTTTAAGATTTAAAACTGCATTGTGCGTACTAATATAATAAGCAAAACCTCTCTAATTTCACGTAAATAAATATTTGAACACTATTATCATTAGCGTAATTATTAACTCGACTTAATCATTAGCGACAGTGGAAATAATTTCGCTGACAAAAATGTTTGATGACGAGAAAATAGTCAAACAATCCTTGCTTGCATCATAATCGACCAAGAATCGTGATTAAATTTGTTCAGAGCTAAAATTTCAAACTTAAGTGGAGTTATATTTCCTATTAAAGAAAATTTAAGGAGGTTTTGAACAAAGAGGTTTGTAGTCTGTAGCCTGTCTAGTAATTTGTGGGCGTGGGCCTCATATCGGTGTTTTGCAAGTTGCAAAAAGCCATTTTGCAATAGATCGGAATTATCATTCGGCGAACTGGTGCACAACCGGCTATTGCATTTGGCGTCGCGTGAGGCAAGAGGAAGCGGGCGGGGGCCAGAGAGGTAGTTATGGCTATTTTTTTTTTGTCAAATTTATGCGTTTATGAAGGCCTTGATTCTTCTGATAACATAATTAGAAATTTAGGTAAGTGGCTGCAAAAAATTTGTATCATACTTTTTTTCACAGTTCCCTGTTTGTTTCTGTTTTGCTCTTCCAAAATGGACTAAAATCGTAGACCTAGTGGAGCATGATCAGATTCACTTTTTGCTATTAAATATATGAGAATTTCTTCCAAATTTTTCCTCAATAAATTCCAACTTACACTTTTATGTCACGCCACTAAGTTACGGTATCGCAAGTAACATTTTCCAATAAAAAGAAATCGAAATTTGAAAAAGGAACGTCACGCTTTATTGCTAGTAAGTTGCCAGTTATTGCTCTAGGTCATGCTCCGTTATTATTGCTAATATTTTCCATACAGCGCGATCGTGAAATTGCATTGTCTACGTGCAATTCATGTTTTGTTGTTTTTGGTGATAGTATAAACCACTACTTGCGCTTGGTAGGTAGGTTTCAGTAAGTCCAGTTTAAAACTCAAGCGTTACTTATTTTAAATGCGAACAAAGTTGACGTTGAACATAATTTATCAGAGGAAAGACGTTAGAAAATTATTTACTTTAAACTGCATTATGTATTTATCATTTACAAAATCAATAAGTAAAAATTTGACTAGAATTAATAATGATTACAAAGGAATAACAAATTCTAACATTTTGAGCGTAAATACTACCGCCCACAGTATTACAAAAAAGAATCGCGATGCGCACGCATCACGCCCACCCAACGAAGAATGACAGCTGTTTAGGCGCGAAAACAATGCCTCCTGTGATTGGGCAATTACTTGTAATTGTTTTTTTTTAGAATATTGCACCGAATATTCAATGCCAAGTTGTTAGGCGCTTTTTAGAGCCGATAATAGATTTATGAGTATTGTAGAGATTAGGCAAAAGCGGAATTAATTACCTTCTAAAATTGTAGGCGCTAGACCGGATGCATATGCATCAGTACATTGTCTAAGGGACCTTGACACAATATTCTACGTGTTAGATTAGAGTTTAATGCTCGAATAATTTATTGAGACATAAACGAATTATGTACGGGGCGGTACTGAATTTATTAGAATTTGTTATTGGTTATTTTTGATGCAATACAAATCCGAAGTGAATTGTCACGACGTACTTGGTTACATGTACAAATATGTACCTACAGGTATCTTTTTATTTGTAATGCAAAACCAATGCCATGCAAAAATCAATAGCGGTGACAACCACGTGGCAATCACTATTGGATTCTTGTAATAGTGGACTCTAGTAGGTCCAGGTCGTGACATAAACACAATTTTACTGAGAGAAACTTTAGTATTAGATTTACAATAACAAATTTAATACTAACTATATCCTTCCGGGAAACAGATGAATATGAAGTACCTTAAATTACACTTGGATCTTAGCCGAAAGGCCTAGAAGGGAAAATACCATAGATTCTGAACGAATTAGGTATTTTATTTAAGCCCTAGACAAAAAGAGTGTTTTTGTAAACAATTTAAAAGTAGTGTTTTTGGAGCTAGTTACATCATTATAACTTAAAACCAATCATTGTGTAATCTAAATACTCCAGGATATCTACATAAATGTATTGAAAAATGGATTGATTTCGAAGACGGTAACAGGTATTTCAATTGATCATGTAATCTGGTGATTGATGGGTAACAGTTTTACTTGATTAGTATTATTTAACGCCAATTAGTACTATGATAATTAAAATTCTAGCGGATAACTAGTTATTAAGCCGTTATGGAGAAAGTAGACGTAACGCGCAAATTGTTTAGTTACGCACTCAAACTTGCCTAAGGATGCCTAGTTGAGTTAAAATATGTCACAAAGTTAGGAAGTTTCTATGACGGGACCAGCAAGTCGTGCGCCTGCTGGTAACCGACACGCCTGTCCATAACAGCTGGAGTGCCATTCAGTTCTTTAAATCACAAAGATCTGAGGTGTACTGCCTTGCGTTCGTCACCCTGAGACATAAGTTGACAAGTCTCATGTGCCTGTGATTTCGCCAGCACTCTTACCCTGCAAAACGGTAACGCAGTAATGCTCACGTTACTGCTTGGCGGCAGAAATACGTAAGATAGTACTTGCCTGGACGAGCTCTACTAAATCTCACTCCCAATGAAAAACAAAATGTACTTCTCAAGTACCCCAATTAACAAATCGGTGATAGATAGAGTTACCTGCGAAATCTACCTAGTTCCACCGTAAAGCAGCATTGCTTTGTTTCAGGTAAAAGCTTAGATTTTAATAAACAACGCATAAGAATACGTGAGCATCGCAAACAGCGATACACACTTTTCTTCGATTGAACCGTCTATTTACTTTTTTTAAATTTATATATATACTAGAGTATCCCATGTAAGTAATAAGTATGAGTAGAAGAATAGATCTAAACCGAATTAGATTGTTCGTTTTTTTAAATTAATTTTACCTAGTTACCGAATCGGACCCCTCATATGTGACATAATACTGAACTGTTTTTAGGAAAAATGGTATGAAATATATTATTTTACATTGAATAAGATAATTTTTTTATACGTGTAATCATAGTTGATGTACTGTGAAAATATTTACATTAAAATGAACAAATAATTAATTATGCTTGACAAATTCAGTCATTGAAACTGAAAAGCAACAACATGGCAAGATATATTTTTATCATTTTTTGTTTTTTATCTTTAATATTTCAACTAATGGACTTGAATCCATTTTATCCAGTATTCCAGTAACAGTAACCCAGGTTACGAAATTTTTTTTAAAGTTTCTCAGGAGTACTTTATTTCAAAATTCCCACCGCAAGGATATACTTAATGATTTCCCGCGAAAAATGTCAGAAAATGAAAGTATTGAAAAAAAAATAAAATCTAAGATCTGGCGGTATAGTCTATTAGATACCTTAGCCTGTCCGGAAGGACGAGAAATTACTTACTACTGCTACTTACAAATGCAAAATATTCTTTAGTGTTTTGTTGTGTACGAAGATTATATCTGCATACAATTTTGATAACATATATACTAGAAATATGAAAAAATATTTTCAGCTAAGGTAGTCAATTATATAATTGCTACACACACGTGTCTTTTTCGAACTGTGTAACAAAACTTCACTCAAAATAAAACAAAATGTCACTCACCAGGGACTGCATGATTATGTATATTCTAAGTTTCGGAGATCTCAAACGAACTAACGCAGGCGCTGCTGGTACTTCCAGTACTCGCCTATGAAATTTTCGCCTAAGCGGTGTTCGCGCGGTCGCGGTCGAAAGTGGAATGCCGAACAGTTGCAGGCACCTGCTTATATATGAAACACCCCGTTGGCAACCAAGTAATTGGGAACAATTAATGGCAAGTCCAACGCTGTAATTTTTAATTGTGAGATACATATTTGCTTCCGCCGGAACGACGCAGGGTGCTAACCGAAAATACACCATATATGTACTCGAATTACGAGGAAAAGTAACAGACATTGCATATCCCTTTTTTATTTATCACCTAGGACAATGCTCTTTACAAAAATGTGAATATTTTTAACCGACTTCAAAAAAAGGATGAGGTTGTCAATTCGACTGTATTATTTGTGTGTGTGTTACGCTATTATACTCCGACATTTCTAACCGATTTCGATAATTATTTTTTATTGGAAAGGGGATATCTCAGCAGTTTGCCCATTTAAATTTGAAGAAATATTCCATTTCTATGGGTAGCAAATTAGAGGGTGAATCTGTTTTATTGGGTTTCACCCACTTCCCATTAACGATTTCAATAAAATTCGGCAAATAGATGTAATTCCACAAAGTGATAATTATTAAAATAAATAAGAATCGGTAATTACTCGATAAACAATATAAATAACTCCAAATATTATAAATTATTCGAGCTAGTGACCCTGCGTGAATCTGACTTTTGTTTCAAAACCAAAGCTCGCTTTAAACAAATAAAGCATAGTTAACGAGCATTTTCTACATTTGTAATTAGTACTTAGAAACACAAGCATTATAAAGAACTATTCCAGATTATTATATTTGTCTTGTTGTCCTAATCTATTTCGTAAATAAGAATAAAGAACACTGTACAGTTATACATTGCAATTAGGTGCCCGTTCCAGTTGTGTCTAGACCAACTATATATCTTTTTTTTTTTTTTTATTAAAGATACTCACGTTTATTCACAATGTTACCAAAGAGTTCTGTGTAAAAGAACAAAGTTTTTGCGTTTGTTACACATAGGAAATGAAACTATTTTTTCGGGTCTAAATCGCGAATATATGTTTTTTAATCGACTTTAAAAATAAAGAAGTTGCTCAATTCGACTGTTTTTTTTTATTATTACGCGATAATCCCCAAATTAGTGGGTCGATTTCGAGTGGATTCTTTTTGTTAGCGAGGGGGTACCTCAGTGGTCCCATTGAAATTTGAAAAAAGTATTCCACCTCTGTAAGTAAAACTTGGAGAGTCAGATTTAATAAATTTCACCCACTTTCCACTAACCGATTTCAATTTGGCAAATCGATGTAATTCCACAAACTTTACGGTCGTTTTTCTACATACACTGTTTTATTGTAACAAACCAACTCCCTCCGTGGCCCAGCGGTTACCATGCCGGACTGTCACGCAGAGGTCTCAGGTTCGATTCCCAGGCCGGGAGAAATATTTGTATGGCCTACATTTATTGCTCTCTTGAGTTTGGGTGTAATTTGTGGTTGTCTATGTGTTTGTCCATGGCACCCGCGACACGAGGTTTCCCTAGTGCGGGGCTATGTTGAGTGTGTTCATTATAATTATTATCATCAACGTTTCGGGCACATCTGGTTTGTTTAAAAAAAATCCTATTTGCCAAAGAAGTTTTCCAGAAAGAAAGTGGTATATATCCGTATTTAGGAAAATTTACCGCAGTCTCTCCCAGTATTTATCAAAGACAACTGTACTGCGATCGACTTGTTACCGTTATTATGGCATATCACTTCGTTTTTAAGACGTCTTACTAATACTAGGTTATTTTAAACGGGTGCGTTGTACTATTACACTAGAGTACTTATCTAATACATAAACACTACGTACAACAAATTATCCTCAAAATACGGAATATTAAACGTCCTTTTAGCCGATAAATCATTAATACTAGATTTCACAAATTTATTAATTCAGTTCAAAACATTTATGAATTAAGTTTCATTCCTAGAAAATAACAGTGCACTGAATGCATACTCAAGTTTGCAAAGATTTGGGCTCGAATTACTAGATCGCGGACTTTGCGGCAGGTCCGCGTTGCACCTTATTAGAGGTCATGGTCACAGTATGGTCACACTATAATGTTAATACATATAATATGTCTTATGATATACAGGATGTTAACCTAAATGTGTTACACCTGAAGGTGATTTCACCCATTAATATGAACAACTTTTACCGCGGAGGATCAATTTGGTTGATATGTGGTCGCTCTATTTATTTTGATTGAGTGAAAATTAGTAGTTTAGCATGGAACAACTCTTTTTTTCGGGGTTTGGAAGAGTCCATACGTAAAAGTTGTTCATAGTAATGAGTGGGATCAACCTTCGGATACAATATAATTGAATTATCACTTTGCATACGTCTTATTATTGGGTATAGGTCGTATGAAAATGGAATATACTTATGTACATTTGGTGAACTACAAATTATAATTATTGTATGAAATGGTACTTTGTTGGTGCTGGTAGCGAATACATTCCTTTGAGTGTAGTAGATAATAAGGGAATTCTGAAGCCATCTAAATTTACTTCGTAGTAGCATATCTTGTACGTTATATTACAACTTGGAGCGGTTACACACGGTGTCTTTAAGCAGCGATGCAAACGCGATTCAAACGCGATGCAGTAGCTAATCGTCTACCTTTAAACTTGCGCGCGATTTTATGCAGCGATGCAAATACGATGCAAGCGCGCGACTTCTTCGATACAAACTCGCAATTGCATCGCTACACTTGAGATTTATAGGCGATTGCATCTATGCAATCGCGCGTTTGTATCGATGCAGTCGCGCGTTTGCATCGTTGCTAAAAATCGCCGTGTGTGACCATTCTTAGATAAATGGTAGCGATTGTAGATTATATAATACATTTATGTATTTATTTATGTTTTAATTGTTTCGTATTTGTTTCCGTTTTTGTGTTTTTGTGATAAAAAATTTTATTTTAATATTTTTTTGTAATATATTGCATTATACTTCTATTTCGATGTTCACTTGCAGACTATTAAGTGCTAAAGAGAAACCAGCAGAATGTATAGCGAAACGTTTAATAATTATGGTATTCTTAAAGGAAGGAAAAGTTCAGAATAATAAGGGAATTATGCAGTAATTAAAATACTTAATATTTAGGAGCAATAGCGTTCCTTGTGAAAGAGTTTGTCCAGGGTAGTACTGCCACCTTACCTATTTCTGCCGCAAAACAGTACTGTGACCACAACTGCGTCACGCTTTCCAAGGCTCAACTCACACTGGCGCAGAGTCGAAGCGTCGCGACGCGTAATTTTTTTCGCCTATAGCATATTCATCTCCATTTTCCAATTGTTAAAGTACAAATTTTTGTTATGCAAATATGGAAACGCACGTCGAAGCGCGACGACGCGCGCCTTCGCGCATCTATGCTTTGTTAAAATCCAGTTCATCAAGTTCCTTGCGCGCAGTGAGGTGTCAGACGCCGAGCACACTGTGATCTGGGCACGCTAACGCGTGCTTCGTCGCGCGACAAAACACAGGACGCGACGCGACGCTTCGACACTGCGCCACTGTGAGTTGAGCCCAAGGGTGCTGGAGAAATTAGAGGCACATTGGACTTATCAACTTTGGTCTCAGGGCGCGTTTCCATTATATCGTGACGACAGATAGTCGTGAAGTTTAAGGTATCGTGGCTTGTATATTTAATTGAAGTTGTTCACACAGAACAACGCGAACTTTTTTGACGTTACGACGACAGACCGTCGTTACAAAGGCTAGAACAGCAGTCATCAGACGATAAATAAAAAGTCACGATAAAAATGTGACGACAGATAATTGTAGCTTCAAACGATTCTGTCTTGCAAACGACAAGGAGGGTGTCGTGAACCATCGTTATAAATTGTCGTCACGATCTATTGGGAACAGCTAGACATGTCGTGTCTCGTTCACCGATAAAATAAACGTCCACGACACAGTCACGACAGATAGTCGTGATATGAGAACAGTCTAAATGCGACAGTCCTCCAAAGATAAATAAAACGTTACGACATAATGCTAACGCGCCCTCAGGGTGATGGGCGCGGTGACAACGCCGTCTTTGCGAATTAAAGCTCTGAGTGGCATTGCAACTGCTGAAGTCAGGCATGTCGCTTACCACTAGACGCACGACTTGTTTGTCCCGTCACTTGCTGTCATACAAAAAACACATTGTTATAGTCATTGTATTATCAAAATAAGGCAATTGAAAAATGTTTATAGCAATTTTATTCGTGACGAAAATTATCATTATACAGACGACAACGTTGAACTCTTTTATACCATTGTTCAAGCTACCACGAGGGTTCATGACCGTATTATTCGGAAGATGTTAAATAAGAATGTGGACAGTTTTAAAGATGAACGAAGACCAAAAGATAAATTGTGTGAAAGATAATTGTGAAGGGAGTTAAGAATGATAAAGAGAAATAAAAGAAGAAGGTACACTGCGCAAACTGCAAATGCGATGAGGGCATGATATTCATGTTACCGCAAAACTATCATAATTCTTTCAACGATAATTCGTACCCTATAATAAAGCCACTTGTGTTCATACGTCGAAAGTGTTTTCATCACGTCGAAACCTCCAATGAAACGTCAACTTCATTTTTTGGTCATTTTCTGTTTTAACGTAAACAGCCATAGTTAAGTACTAATATTATGATTCTCGAATTTTGTAAAAAAAATAAAGAACCAAAAAACAAAATTAAAAAAAAATACAAAATCTAAACTGGGTGATGAAATTATTTCATGGATTTCTCATTGATACGGCTAAAAATTCGTTGAAAAACAAATATAAAAACCGACAACATGCACATAGAAAAACTTGTGAGGTCCGCTGGTTCGTTCCATGGCTTAGTTGGCATAGCATCTGGCACGGTTTGCTAGGAGACGTCAGTTCGAAACCAGCCGGATCGAAGGAATTTTTTCTACATTTTCGATCTTTCTATTAATAATTATAACAAACTAATGGAGTAATTACCCAAAAAATTATTGAATATCGTTGATGGTGAAATATTGTGACATTCAATAAAAATTTAAAAAACTAAATTTGTAAAAAAAATAATAAAGACACAATAACACAAAATATAAACTTAGATTACCATAAAATTAAGTTGGCGTATTATTCATTGGAGGTGTCGACATGAAAGTCATAAAAATAATACGAATTTCAAGAAACAAATTATGTATACACATTATTATTTTAACTGCCTCCGTGGCCGATCGGTTACCATGCCGGACTGCCACGCAGAGGTCCCAGGTTCCATTCCCGGGCCGGGAGATATATCTGTATGGCCTACATTTATTTCTCTCGCGAGTTTGTGTGTAATTTGTGGTTGTCTATGTGTGTGTCCATGGCACCCGTGACACAGGGTTTTCCTAGTTAGGGGCTATGTTGAGTGTGTGCGTCATTATTATATTATTATTATTATATGAAATTCTATATCTCCTATTTAAGCATAAAAAAGGTATCGACTAATTGAGTTCGTAGAATCTTCAAACCTATCTGCTGAAAAGTTATAATTTTGCAAGTGTGGCCTTATTGTTTCTAAGTTTACTGCAGTTTATACTTGTGTAAAAATATATATTAATATCTAAAATACGAGCATCGTTAATAACTTTCAAATTCATTAAATATTTCAAAATCTGAAACCGTTTTGTTTGTTTTTTGTCACTAAAACCTTTATCAGCCACAAGTGAAGTAAATACTCGGCTTTAGGGCCGGTTCAGACGTCAAGCGTTAAGCACGCTTGTCATCTAAACCCTTAACTGTTGATTAAACTTAATTCCGTGATATACCTGATCCTGCAGATATATTTTGAAATTGTAGTAGTAGAACTCCTTATGAAAGACTTCGTCCAGGAAAGTACTGCCACCTTATTTCTGCCACCAAGTAGTAATGTGCGCATTACTGCGTTCCGGTTTTGAAGGGTAAGAGTGCTGGTGAAATTACTGGCATTGGTGATTTGTCAATTTATGTCTTTTTTTAGACGGGTTTGCCAGGACGGACGTCTCGGGAAACTTAACGTAGGACGTCCCCCTGCAAGATGGACCAACGAACGATATGAAGGTCGCGGGTAGTTGTTGGATGCGGAAAACGGGTGATCGGGCTCTATGGTGTACACTTCGGGAGGCTTATTATATATATTACTATATATATATTATGTATGTATATATATATTACTGCTGGACGCAGTGGACTGCAATAGGCTGATTGATTGATACATATATATGTATATATGTGTATATATATATATATATATATATATATATATATATATATATATATATACATATATATACATATGTGTGTGTGTATATTAACGCCATTGTCATTAAAACCATTTTTACAACAACATAGCTTGCCCACAATTTGCCATAAATATAGTACAAATGCTACGTATTTGATAGTATATAGATACTGGGCCAAAGATAACTATAGCAAAGGACACTATTCAATTACGTTGCTTACATTGGTTAAAGGTACGTACTTGTTGCGCAACACTTTTGCTTATTATTGTGTCAACCTTTCGTTTACCTACAAATTTCCTATGTAGCTAAATACAATGAGACTTTATATCTGCATGATTGCATTGAGACTTTATTATATAAGTACATTGTAGCGGACTGTATCAATGGGTCAAAGGGTGAGTGGTAACAACAAGTGAAAAAGGCCAAAACCAATGCTCTTACATCTTTTAATAATTTATTGGAAAACACGTAGCTATCCAAGCAAAACAGCAAAGCAAAGTTAGGAAAAGGCGTCAAAAATAATCATATTTAAATTTAAATGTAAAACTAAACTTAAAAAGACTACATATATTGTAAAATATATACAAAAACATTCGCTACATACATGTAAACACATGAACGATTATCACTAGTTATCATTATGTTTTTTAATTGGGTTCATCATCGTCAACCCATTTATACGTCCCATTGCTGGGCACGGGACTCCTTTCAGACGAGGGTTTAGGGCATAGTCCGCCACGCTGGCCCAATGCGGGTTGGGGACTTCACACGTTTTCCAAGAGTTGTGAACCTTCATCAACGTGCAGGTTTCATCACGATATTTTCCTTCACCGAAAAGCCCACGATAAATTTCAAATTAAATTTCGCACATCAATTCCGACAAATCAGAATTGACACTGGACCTGCTTTGCACGACATGTTTGTCCCGACTTTATATCATAAATACATTTCTAAAAATAATGTTTTAATTCTTCTACGTTAGTTTAAACCAACCCTTAGTTCTCAATTATTTTATCAGCGCAGTAATGTATTTGTGAGCTTTGCCTTTTAACGTTTATATTTTTAGTTTTATAATAGTGTTTTGGTAGACGGTTGTGAATATACTTGATCATAGTTTCTCAAAGTGGACCACGGACGACGACGGTACGCGGTAGAGGCCTTGGACACAATTGGAGGGCATTGATGCTGTCCAGGGAGTGTTACAGCATTTGAATAAAAAAACCTGAATTATCTATGCAGCGTTGTTTCACACGTAGATTGAATTACCGCCTCAAAAGGTACGATGACTACCCCGGTTGACTCCATTTTTCCAGCTGGATTCACTCGAGGATAGGCGTCTATTGTCAGATGTGAAGTTTCTATTTAACGTAGTTAACTCCGTGTTGGACTGTCCTGAGTTGACGGCTTGTATTGGTCTATGTGCCTGCCCGACTCGTACAAGACATATGCGCTCCTTGCATACGGGCTCAGCCCGTTCAAACTACGCAAAATACTCTGTTTTGCATAGAATTGTACATACTTACGAGGACAATTTAAAGTCGTTGATATCTTCTTTTTTAACCGCAACAAATTTATTAATTCTTTGAAGCAACACCCCCACTTTAAAAGGTAATAATTGTTATCTAAACAGAGCACAAACACACATACACACATTTACACATACACAAATAGATTTTTTTTGACGGTGAGCTATAAAGTTTGGAAACTATGTACTAGATGGATACCACATTTATATGTAGGTGTCCCAAAAGGGTGTACACATTCATAAAAATAAATCTCTTTGTGCCGAAACTTCAATGGTCTTAAAGCTTTCCCCACACTTGACTGAAGTCAGGAATATTGAACATGATACGAAACGGCGTCACGGAAATAATAAAGACATATACGTATACATAAAGAACAAAAAATATAACATAAACGATCAAATAAAATTTTATTTATATCGCATTCACATTTGCAACTCAGCACAAACTAATCACAATCATTTTTCCAGAATCCTTTGCAACTTTCTTCGCTTATCAGTTGAAAGTTGTTAGAGGTTTTAACCGAATTCAAAAGAGATGACTTTCTCAATTAGTCTATTTTTTTAATGTTTGTTATTTATTAATTACTCTGGCATTAAATTTATAAACCGATTTCGATGATTCCTTTGTGTTGGAAAGGGGGTACCTTAGTAGTGGCCTCATTTAAATTTGGAGAAAATGATTTTTGAAAGCAAATTTTTGAGGTTGGTTTTTTATAAAAAAGTTATAATTATATCTTTCAATACCGCTAACTTGTGGCACTCTGTCTTCTCCAAATATTCTGTAACTTTAAACGTATAACGGCAGACAATTAATTAGGCATGGCCAACTTCGAGAAAGAGGTCAATCGTCGCATCCGACTCGGTTGGGCAGCTTTCGGGAAGCTCCGGGATGTCTTCTCGTTCGCCACACCGCAGTCCTTGAAGACAACAGTCTTCAAGCTGATCTGATGATAACCTACGGCTCTGAGATGGTCTGCATCTGCTGCGGCTGGATGGATGGTGGTCACTTACTATGGGCCTCATAAAAAAGCTCAAAGAACTATGAAGTGAGCAACGCTCGGCTTTTGTGACCGAATCAGAAATGAGGAGATCCGTAGAAGAACGAAAGTCACCGACATTGCTCGAAGGATTAGCAAGTTGAAGTGGCAGTGGGCAGGGCACATAGCTCGTAGAACTGATGGCCGTTGGGGCAGAAAGGTTCTTGAATGGAAACCACGACCCGGAAGGCGTTCAGTGGGACGGCTCTCTACTAGATGGACGGATGATCTGGTAAGGGCGGCGGGTAACCGATGGATGCACGCCGCGTCCGATCAGCTGTACTGGAAATCTTTGGGGGGGGGCCTATGTTCAGCAGTGTACGTCTTCTGGCTGATATATTGATGATGATGATGAAATGTATAACGACGTACTATCATATCAGGTAAAGAAACGACGTCGCCTTTGTTAAAATGTACGTTTTTAAAAGAAATCAGATGCTCTCTAATTATATTATACATTCCCTACGAATAATTTTAAGGGACAATAGGAAATAAATGCCATTGCGATTTTCTTCCACAATCTAGGAAACCAAATACTTCTTTAGAAATTGACCTTATAAAAGCTAAACACACGAGTATCTTTATGTCCCGTTATATGTCTGGAATTACGATTTCCATAGATATAAAAAATACTCTAAACAAAATGCAGCATGTGAAACGCCTAAAGTATCAATTGTGATGACATATTAAAATTAAATTATGTACGTAGTTAGTCTTATTGCTTCCTGACACTCGTTCGATAAATAACTACGTATTTTGAAATCACCAATTGAATTTGTGGGTGTAACGTGTTATTATAAAACTTGTAGTAAGAGAATCTCGTGAACAATTTTACAAATTAAATTAGAGTTGAACTCTTTTGTACTACAATAACTTTAACAAAATTTTCCTACAGTATTTTATAAGAAATATTGAATAGCAATGTAAAACTTCGTATTATTACAACTGTATTACTCTTATAAGGTTTACTTATATGACTAAAATACATAGTTTTGCACTAGGGTTGTGGAGTACTTGAGTTGTTATGCCTGTATGACTAATCATCGGGCTCCCTCCCTCTAAGCTAAGCTTAATTACTCTTCTTCCAGGTCAGAGAAGCTTGTTACTTATAAAACGTATTGTATCTAGTACTTATCGTATTACTGCAATCCGATTTTGAAGGACATGGGTACTTGCCAAACTACATACAACAACAACAACTACAAACTACAGGGACAAGGGACTTTGCGATTTTAAGCTGTGAGGGGCACTCCTATCCCATCGCTTGATATTATAAAAAATATGCTGCTCATCTCAACTCTTGATATCACGAAAAAACTTTATGTTATGGACATTATGTTTAGTGATTCTTCTTTGTCTAATTGTACCAATGGCATACACTATAATACTTCCTATCGTGGTGAAAGGATTTAAGACCAAACCGCGTATGGTACTCGTTGGTTGTTGCCCAGGGTGCCCCTGACATACAGGAAAGAAATTGTAAATTTATTTGTGTATGGATACATAAAAGTATCCAAAATAATTAATATATAACGTTTATTTACATGAGCCCATTACTGGACTTCGTGTTTCAAAAACAAAGTATTCCAACAAAACCGCAGAGTTTTGGATTAATTGTAGAAAACTGTTGAGTACCCCTTCGTCACCATCCAAAATTCTGCACGTTTTGTGATTTTTGAACATGGAATTGATTCTTCATCATTTTGATAAATAAATTAATAACAAAATTTTTATTGTATTGGTATTCATTTTTTTTTTTGTGAAATTACTCCGCTCGAAAGTCGTTGAAAAACTAAATACAAAGGTCAGACAACAAGCACTTAGATGAATTCGTGAGGTCCGCTGGCTCGTTCCGTGGCTTAATTGGCATAGCGTCTGATATGGTTTGCTAGCAGACGTTGGTTCGAATCCAGCCGGATTGAAAGAATATTTTCTAAGTGTTCGACCTTTCTGTTAATAATTACAACAAATAAATAATTGTTACTCTGATCCCAAAGTAAGCAGTTAAAGCACTTGTGTCATGGAAATCGTAAACAATGACGGTACAACAAGCACTCAGATCCGAGACAATATTAGAAAAGTTCATTTTTCTACACTGACACGGCCGGGATTCGAACCCGGGTCCTCAGAGATGGCGACACCATGAAAACCGGTGTGCATTACCACTCGACCAAGGAGGCCTTCAAATTATCGTTGATATATTTATTATATTTATTTATACTATAGCAAAAAGTAATTAAAAATCGACCAAAATAATTTGGTACCTCATATACATACATGAGCAATTAATAAAACGTTTGTATGAAATACCAAAGTTTTTTCTTGTGAATTTATTAACATAGTTTTTTGGTAATGTTATTTTGATAATACTTCTTGTTTATCGAGTTCTTAGTTTTCGCGATTGTTACAAATTCGAAATGAAACTATTTTTTCGGATATAAGTCGCATATATTTGTTTTTTAAAGAAACCCACGTTTCTGGACCTTTGCAGGTCCCATGTTCACGCACGGCTGAGATGGTAAAGTCATTAAATAATATTAGACATAACCTTTACCACTTCTGTCAGCGTCACCATGGGACTTGTAAGGACCCATAACGTTGGTTTGTTTGAAAAAACAAATATACGTGATTTATTTAGATCCGGAAAAATTGTTTAATTTACAATTGTTCTTTTTATCATAACTAAGGCCACCAGCTGAAGTTCGGACCATTCATATCGTATTCAATGGTCGTGGTCACATTGTAAGGATTAAGTGATTTGTCAGTATTAATGAGAGTTATAAATCATTGGTAATGGGACATTTTACTTCGCTCCGCGATCGGCAATGGCGGCGGCGGAATGAGGGAAAATTGATTTGACTGAGTAACTGATTGACCTTCGTTCTTGAACGAAAGATTATTGTCTTATTTAGGATTCTGTACAAAAAATATTTACTTTTTGTGACATACGGCTACGCTCACAGAACAAGTAAGAAATATTTGTAAAATACAAATGGATACAGAGCTGTGATGCATTTAAAGATTTTGAAAGTTATGTAAATACTATAAAGTTTAATCTTCAATGGTGACTTTAGTTACAGTACTCAAAATAAATTACAAATAAGTAAATCGGCTTCATTATAAATAATAAATAAGTAAGTGCACAAAAATCGAGTAACACTGGTCCCCAATTAAAACTCCTAGCAGCACAAAATTTTAAATTTTAGGTTAAATGCATAAAAAAATATAAATTTACACAGATAGCTATTATATTTTAACTTATTATTACTTAAGGTAGGTTATTACTTTGTGTACACTCCGCATATTAGCTTGGTGCAGCAAGCGAACAACTAGCCACAGGTGAAGACTGAAAATCAGCAATGCTGATGAGTCTTTTTTTTTTAATGCATAACGTCATTAACTTTCATTCCATACCAATGTAAAAGAATTGATACTCTATAACTAGCTAGCTCCACATACATATGTGTGTTATTATGAGCCTGTAACACACATACGAGTATGTATGTGGAGCTAGCTAGTTATGAGCCTGTTCCGTCTCACGGCTAGTCAAAGGCCTCCCCCTTCAAAAGAAGCCATTCCGGCGGTTCTGGTGACGTCACCTTGGAGTATATAGGACGCCACCTACGTCTGTAGGCGGAGAACATCTGAAACTTGAATGCGAAGTATCCCAGGATGAAGGACACCGCACCATCAAACATTATTTTTGATTATATTTTTATTGTACTGTTATGCAATATTTAACAATAAAAAAAATCCAATAGAAATAAAGCATAGCGAAAATGGAAAATAAGCAAACTTTTAAATTTTTTGAAAAATCTCGAAGTTTAAGTAAATGGCATCTAGAAAACAATAGTGAATTAAATTACACCCTATATTTTTTTATAATTTACGTATAAAGTCATAAAAATTCTGTACATCAGGGATACAAACGACTTCCCGGTCGTGTCGGGATCGCATCATGTCGTAATTGATTTACCTTGTCGGTGTTATTAAAATGAGATATCAATATACGATTAACTTTACATGGCTATATGGGTGTCGACGACGTATTTTGAAGTCTTTTTTTTGCAAAACCTCTCTCTGTTTTTAATGTATAAATTTATAAACTCTTTCACAAGGATTTCTCCTGCTACTAAAATGAATAAGTTTATATCCCAACGGGAACCGTGAGTTGAACCCCAGACCTCTTCATCCAGTATCAAGTGTAAATCATTGGACCACTGCAATCGTCTAAAATATAGATGAAATATTATTTTCTTTTCTAGGTTAACCCTGTTTTCGTCCTAGAACAAACGGTTTTCCTAACAATTTTGGAGAAAAAAATTAAAAAAGGTGGATAAAAATACAGCCGCGCTATGGAGACACCGTATCGCTCTAGGACGCTACAGTACCAAAATCTTAGGGACACCATGATATGTGACGGATTAATTTTAATTTCGCTACCACAGTGGTAGCTAAGAAAACAGCGCACACACACAAGTCCTTGTCTACGTAGCCATGACCACATCATGGAAATGAAAGAATTTTTTCGGAACTCAATCACGTACATTTTGTTTTTTCAAACAAACCAACGTTTCGGATTCTTTACAGGTCCCATGATCACATCTAGTGTTGGGTCATGGAAAAAAATCCATTTTGAAATAATCATATTTTTCGGAAAAATAAATATTTTTCTGGATATTTCACATTTGACAGCGACACCTGTCAAAAGTTAAAGATACTGAATTCTGTTATGAAAATTTGTGAAAATAAACCAAGCAGGGCGTAATAAATAATAAATCAATAACGCACTCACTCATAACCCCGCACTGGGGAGACCCTGTATCGCGGGTGCCATGGACACACACAGAGACAACCACGAATGACACCCAAACTCACGAGAGAAATAAATGTAGGCCATACAAATATTTCTCCCGACCCGAGAATCGAACCCGAGAGCTCTATGTGGCAGACCAGCAAGATTTGGACACGGAAGCAATAAATTAAAGTGTAGAATATTACATTTAGCAATGTCCATACAAATTTATTTTATGATTCATGCTAAATAAAACTTTAAAGGACATATTTATACGTAGGTATTTATGTGTCTTCGAATTATATTATTCCGATTTTACTGAACTTTTTCTGAAAAATTTCCACTTTTTAAATTTTTTCGTATCATTACTCAACACTAGTCACAACTGATATCTTCCATTGAAGGCAATAATTTTAATACAAGCACAGTCAGCTCTACTTCTCATCTCCGTAACTAAAAAATGAAATGTGAAATTAACAAATTAAATATCATAGTGCATACTAAAAAGGCAAATGACTTTATTTGTTATTCCTTATCACGGATCAGTGGCTGATGCAAAATCACTTAATTGGTTTATCAATTTTGAATCGGTGCTAAGTGTCGCTGCATTGTTAACAAATGGCTCCTAACATTTGCACCGATAAATTGAGATAACTGACAGTTATGTAAATAAATTCCAAGTGTATCCGGCTATTTTGACCTGTATTTTACCAAATCTCGCATATTCACTATGCGAGATTTGGTAAAATACACACAGATTTGGTAGCTGATCACAAATTGGCATATTTTTTATGAACGTTCTGCGTAGTGTGGTTGTTATTGTTTTGCGCAATATCGAAGAGAAATCGCAACAAAAAACGTAATTCGTAGTACCTATTCATGCTCAAATCACTAAATTTGGTGTATATATGCAAAATAACACTTTTCATATATAAATATTCTACGAATTAAATTAGTTGACATTTCTTTATTACCCGACTGCGGGAGGATTATATTTTTCAAGTATATATTATGTCCATTTCTTATGCACGCTATACAGCCTAAACAGCTTGATGGATTTTGACATATGATGTGTAGTTAGATTTGTCTTGATTGTGGGAGTATCATAGACCATAAAAGTAATCAAAATAGTGAGGGCGGGCGAGTATATTTTTTTTTTATCTTTCCAGCTAAATATTTTTGCAGTCGGGAATTTTGTTTTTTTAAATAATTTTTAGATTTGTTTGTAATTATATAGGTAGGTTACATAATTAAATTTGATTTAATTAATTCATTTATTTTTTATTAATCTAATTAGGATGGAACCGATTTATTAGATTTCACCTACTCTCCGTTAACCGATTTCAATAAAAATGACAAATCGTCGCCCCTACTTTGTCAAACTCGTATCATAAGGCACAAAGTTACTGAAATGCAAAAAATGAATTGTACACAAAAATTGTGCAGGTTGATTTCACATCATATTTCCTTCATATTCACACACTGTCTTTTACCTATTCTTAAAGTAATGCATCCAAATTAACACCCTTGATAAGAAATTTAAAATAAATAGAAAGTTTCGCCGTCTCCTGAATAATCACTCTTTGTAAGATACGTGTTTGAGAAAGTAAGACATCGAAATAGATGTAATTGCACGAATTTCTGAGATCTTTTAAATTTATCATCATGTGGCTACACGTATCCTTGCAACACGAACGTATGTAACTAACAATTTTAAGGAAAATTAATTATTTACAAAATTATTATCAAAATTATAAGTCTCTTTCATTAGCAATAAACGAGGCGACATATTATTAAGTAGGTACATATAAACCACGCATGATAAGAACTAAAAGAACAATGTACACACCTCGTAGAAAAATACGTGTATTGTATATATTCATGCCATAACGATTGTTTTAAATAGCAGTAAAGCTTCTTGTGAAAGAGTTCGTCCAGGTAAGTACTGCCACCTTACCTATTTCTGCCACCAAGCAGTAATGTGAGCATTACTGCATTTCCCTTTTGAATGGTAAGGGTGCTGGTGAAATTACAGGCACATGGGACTTATCAACTTATGTCTCAGGGTGACGGGAGCAATGACAGCGCCCCTCAGATCTTTAACTGCCTCAGTGACCGAGCGGTTACCATGCCGGACTACCACGCAGAGGTCCCAGGTTAGATTCCCGGGCCGGGAGAAATATTTGTATGGCCTATATTTATTTCAATCGTGAGTTTGGGTGTAATTTGATTGTCTATATGTGTGTCCATGGCACCCGCGACACATGGTTTCTCTAAAGCGGGACTATATTGAATGTGTGCGTTATTATTATTATTATTATCTTTGTGATTTAAAGAACTGAGTGGTACTAGAACTGTTGTGGACAAGCGTGTTGCTTAACACCAGGTACACGACTTGTTCGTCCCGTTGTCCAAGTGATTGTGTAAATGTGACAATATAGCTAGTATGACCCATCTTCCCATCCAAAATGCAAAACAAATAAATGAAAGGCCTTGAATTCGACACACACCTAAACACATTCCATGTATCGACATTCTTTGAGTGGCAAGCTATCATTGCAGGCTACGCCCACCATTGAAATAAGCGGAAACGTTAGATCTAGAAACTTTATCCTTGTTTATAATTTTAGAACACAATATATATAGGGTTATTCGTAAAATGCTAACCACCTCGCAGGACTATATTACTAACATCATAAACAACAACTTTGTTTCATGACTTTTAGTTTTACTTTCGTACAAAAATAAAAATAAATAACCCAGGCAACCCTGTATCGCGGGTACCATGGACAAACATATAGACAACCACAAATTACTCCAAACTCACGTGAGAAATAAATGTAGCACAAATATTTCTCTCGGTTCAGATATCGAACCCGAGACCCCTGAGCAAAACAGCGTGGTAACCGTTCGGCCACTGAGGCAGTTAAATATAAACAATATTTAAATAGATCGCTCTAAATTGTGTTAACTCTGTGCAGCAGCAAAAGAAAGCATCAACCACCAAAATTATTTTCATACGCGGAAAACGTTGTTAAAAATACGCGTCTAAAAAGTGTCAGATTTTGTAGTACAAAAGCTTAGAAGTTTGTTTTGGTAAGTTTTACAAAAGTTAAGGAATAAAATTTGTTGTTTGTTATGTTAATAATACAGTCCTGCGAGGTTGTTAACATTTTAAATAACCCTGTATATTGTGTTATTGGGATAGATTCGATAAGCCTGCACGCCGACTGCACGTTTGCAAATTGGTAGGTATAATGCAGTCGCGATACAGCTTGTGCGACTATACCTTAAAACGGGTGCTTTATAACGACAACTTTGTATTTCTTATCTACTTAACCCGTCTGTTACTTTCGCAGCTTATGACGTATACAGAGTTTATTTAAAAGTTTTAACCATATTTTACATTTGATGATCGGGCTCACGATAAAAGAAATAAACTAAAGAGTGATATTAACGCAAAAACTTTTGAGTCGTCATTCAAATTTTCGATTGCCGACAACCACATCTAAAAGAAGTCTTGCGGACGATTCTAGGACCGACTAAAAAGTAGGACGGGAGCTGGAGGGCAAGGAAGAACTTTGAAATTTAAGATCTAATGTCCGGGCATAACAACGTGGTAAAAAGTCTAAAGCTTCGAGACTCCATTGACTCCGACACTTGGAGAGAGTGGGAGAGAACCGTGCCGCGAAGAGAGCGAACTTGAGACGATCGAGTGGTACGTCCACTGGTACCGCAGGTCCAGAAAGACCTGAACGACCTCAGTACTAGTAGCTGGAAGGAGCAGGACCGAGACGCAAGGTAGATTCTGGTATCAGAGACTAAGACCCACTTTGGGTCACTGCGCCACCGAGGTAAGTAAGTAAATACAACCACACCAATCACCTGGAAGCCAGACTATGAGCTCCAAAGCAACACCTACCTAGAACACCCAGACCCAGAACTGTTTTAGAATAGTTAATTCACCCAAGCAACAATTTATATGCACCAAAAAAATATGGAGAACAAAGTATACTTTCAAGAATCTCGCTTTTTCTCAGGTTCATTTTAAGAGCCGTGAGTATAGTAGTAGTATTTTTTTCTTTTTATCACTTTTCTAATGTTGAGCACAGATCTCTTCTAAAACCCTAAGTTACCTCTTTGGCTAAAAGTGGGTTGGTAACATGGCAGTGCCCATAAGATCTTTGCAATTTAAAGCGGCACTGCAACTGTTATGGTCAGGCGTGACGTTTAACAACAGAAGCACGACTTTTTCGTTCCGTCACTTGATATCATAAAAAATCATGTTTCCTTGCAATGATTTTCTTTATAAATACAGCTAATTAGAAAATGATTTTTTAATCTGTACATGATTTAAAAGACTTAAGTGCAAGCCCCTTTCAGATAGTGAACGGGGAACATTTTGTTAAACAGCTCAGTCATGATTATAGTCACAGTCTTGGTGTTATAAGGCTACAAAAATTAAACTTTTTAGGATCTTTCTTAAACCTCTCGGTTTAAAAATTCTACGAAAAAATTTAATTGATTTTTATGCTTAAATATGAGAAATATAAATTTCACATAATTAATGTTTATGTAGTACGTATTATTTTTATAACTTTCATATGTTAAAACATAGTTTCCCATAGTGGTCCCTACAGCTCCCTGGTGGACGCTGAAGAGTCCTCGGCAGGCGGTAGTGGCCTCTGACGCAACTGGGGGCGTTGATGCTGTTCAGGGGACGCTAACGCATTTAAATATTTGACAATCTACATTTTTTTCTTGCGATTTTTTATATTAGGTTAAAAAATTCGTGTTTTCAATTATTTTTTCTGGTGGTGGACGTTGAAATTTTTTCATCTTGCCTAACTAGGCGATGAACCAATATGTTTGGTAACCTATGTGTTAAAAGCCCTTTTGACGTATGATCATATGTTGCTTTATTATACTAAGTCTAGGTCAGTTAGCAATACGTACTAATGCTATCTTAAATTTAGTGTAGGATAAAGCCGAAATCTATTCAGTATTCTTTAGCAACCAATCCAACCAAGCTTAGTGTTCAACCAGCCTGAAATTAGACATAGATTCCTCATATTGCCACGTCGATCATCATTATGCTTGGCAATCGCGTTTTGTCATGCATTATTGGTATACTTTGGCAATATATGACATTGCGTCCGTCACCAGACCGAGGCGTACAATTACTGCGTACATTGCCATCTTTATTATAACCCTTATGGCTTTCTTATAAAGTTTACAAACCTGCAAATATGTGGCATGCGTCTTATAGACTAGAAACGATGTTAAGACAGAGCATTCCAGCTCTTATATGTTGGTAATAGAGAAATCGTGAAGCGCATTTGAGTAGAACAAATTGTTGCCAAGTCGTATGTTGTTTGATTATACGCTCTATTAATTTCACAGTTATTAATCAATTTTGCATTACAACAGTTTTTTTTATACCGTCACATTTAATTTCCCTTTACATTACTTCCTAAATTATGTTATCGGTCCATCAAAATTTGTTTGTGTTATTTCGAAAATGTGAACTAAGTGAAGGTGGTATATACCAAACTTGGTAATAATTCTCCTGTAGTAAATTCGAAAGCTAACGACCTTTTCTTATAACATCAAGTAACGGGACGAACAAGTCGTGTGCCTGAAGGTAAGCTGCATGCCTGTCCATAACAGTCGCAGTGCCACTCCGAGCTTTAAATCGCAAAGATCTGAGGGGCACTGCCACTGCGCCTGTCACCCTGAGACATAAGTTGACAAGTCCCATGTACCTGCACCCTCACCATTTCAAACCGGAACGCAGTAATGCTCACATTACAACTAAGCGGCAGAAATAGCTAAAGTGGCAGTGGTATTAGTAGAGCTCGTTGTGAAAGAGTTCGTCCGACTTTGTAGTCGAAATTTTTTTCTTTGTTTGTTCTGTCTTTTTATCAATAATAAGTATAACTTTTACTTACATATTAATTATGTACCAGATGTACCACACTTACCTCAAACTAGGAAATGTATGTGTTACGAAAAAATATACTAAGTGACAGCGCAGCGTAATTAAATCAAAATCAATTTAGAAAAATTCGTTTCCAAGATTGGTCCTACCAGGCATCGAATAGCGCGAGTGTTAACCGATGAACCACCAAGGCCAATAACATACCTGTATTTTTTATCATATTTTTTTTGTCGACGATTTAGAAAGATTACCCGGGTTAAAGGTTGCTACTTGTTCTGGAATGGCGACTACGTCAAGGAAAACGTAGTGAGTGACGCCCTGCGGCAAGATGGACAGCGACCTGAGCAAGGCAGCCGGCAGTGGCTGGATGCTGGCGGCACAAAGCCGGGAAAGTGTGCGTGCTCTAGGGGAGGCTTATGTCCAGCAGTGGATCCGTGTAAGCTGATGATGATGATTATGATGACCCGGGTTAAATTTCCGGTAAGGCCAATTTGCGAAACAGATTTTTTTAAATTGGTCCTCGTCGGAATTAATTTTATATTGGTACTGGAAATTTCCTAATTTAAGACCAAATAATCGACGTGGTAATCTAACACTGTTATTATTGTAATTTTGTTAATTTATTAATTGCACTCTAGTTACGGGTTGTGTTAGCAATAAATGTTTATCTAAATATATATATATATAAAAATGTAAATGCCTTCACAATTTAATAGCTATTGCACGATCCACAGTTTTATGTCTCTATCCACAAACTTTTATTTAGAGCAATCAGAAAAGCAAGATATAACTGTCAATGCGCATGATATGTAAGACAAGTTAGCTTAGTTGACGTTGTACGGAAATATTATACAACTGCAAATAGAGCATTCGTGCACTAAGTCCTATTAATATCAGTTCCAAATCTGAGAAATAACTGTCCGAAATATCACAGGGATCATTTTATCTCGAGGTGTACAAACGATATTCGTATTGTCTCGGATGCGAATCGGATTTAGTGCACAAGCGACATCCGAAGTGGGTCCAAGTTTTTTTAGTCTTGGATCCGGAACGATACGAATCGGATGCAGTGCGTAAAGGCTCGAATTCAAAAACTCATATATAAGTCAGTCATATTACCTATGTACCTGTCATATTGGGCAAGCGTGGATATGACCTTAACCCTACTCTCAGAAAGGACACATACTCGTACCTACCTAGCAGTGGGCTGATAATGACAATGAGAAGGTGATTTATCGTGTGATTCACTATTTAAATGTAAATTATTTTACAATTATAATACACATATTCACTGTGAACTGGCAACTGGTATTATATAAATTTTGACAATTTACAGGTGAAGAAAAAAAAATTATATAGCATCTGGTTTATGAAATAAAAATACGTAGGTACATACGTGCATGTGTAATAAAAATATTAAAAACTGCGTCTTTTTATTTAACAAACCAGATGCTATATAAATGACGCAAAAAAATTTTTTCTTCAAAAAAGTAAAGTTTTCAAAATTGAGATAGCACCGATTGCCAGTTCACAGTCGATAAATAAAAAATATATACAAGTAAATTGTACATAACACTTACAATTACAAATGCAAATTGAATTTTTGAATTAAATTATTCATTAAAATAATTTAAATCAACTTTGTTTATTACCCATTGCAAAGGTTGCTTTAAAGAAAAAACGTTATACACGAGATTGTGTAATGTCATGAAATATTCGTTTATGAGCCTTAGTAGAACGCTGAAATTACCTGACAGTACCTAATTGTCTTGTATTGTATTGTAATTGCTATATGTTGTATAATAAGTCCCTATTGAATACCGAGACGTAATTAATTTCAAAACAGTGGCGCTTTACTGCTCGCCATACCTACACACCGGATAAACGCAAGCATGCAACTTCATTTAAGCTTAAATACTTCTATTAATTAATGCAATGAATGCTATAAACCAGTCAAAAGCAACCCTTTCGGCCAGTGTCTTAGCGGCCGACGATATTTATTGAATTTCACGCCGATTTGACACGACTAACGGCATGGTGTTAAAACAACTCACGCTGGTGTTGGCACGTGCCGCCAAAGCTTTATTTATTACAGATAAATATTAAAACGGTATTTTAATTTGCGTGTTTAAAATTGTACGTCATATAAATAAAATTACGTTACCAATCGACTTTGATAACAGGATAAGGCAATGAGCAGGCTTCGCCTCTCGCAGTATACACAACCTATAGATAAGAAAGACACTTGAGGTGACCACAAATTAAACGACACGGTTTAAAGTCCCCACAAGATAGACGACTTGCAAAATTTTTATTGTTGATAATTGTTACATTTTAGTATACTATTTAGGAGGACCATACTTAAGAGTCTATACAACCTCAAATGGCATTTGTTAATTCCGCATAACAGTGAAAGTGTGGAATCAATTATTTTGGAAAAAATAAATAGTAAAATTGAGGACATACACTGATTAGTATACGGTGTGAAAACATTCTTCCTAAAAATGTTCACGAAACAAAAAAACTTACCTCGAAATTGTACAAGAAAACCGCTGCATTCAATAGGTACTTTACATGTATCAATGTTTCTTTTTTATATCAACTGAACTAAATAGTGTGTAATAACACTCACTATGTGATAACACTTTTCGAATAAACCGTAAGGCGTGTCGCTTACCACCAGACGCACGACTTGTTCGTCTCGTCACTTGATATCATAAAACTATTGTTCAACGATAGATTAAACTAAATATTCCGATCAAAATTGATACATAGGTCAAACAAACACAAAGAAAAATTCATTCATCTAATCATTGTTGAGCAGTAGTTTTATGATACCAAATGACGGGACGAACAAATCGTATGTCTGGTGGTAAGTAACACGTCTGTCCATAGCAGTTGCAGTGCCACCCAGAGCTTTAAATCACAAAAGTCTTAGGGACACTACCACTGCGCCCAACACCCTGTAGACAAATCCTATGTGCCAGTAATTTTACCAGGACCCTTGCCCTTCAAAACCGGAACACAGTAATGCTTACATTACCGATTGGCGGCAGAAATAGATAAGGTGGCATTAGGTACTTCCCTGGACTTAGGTTTACTGTTACTAAAAAGCAATGCAAAATTCGATTTCTATAAATGTGTTTGCACAAAATTCGTCTTTAACGCGGTAGTAGTATAGTCAAAGTAATAATTTTATCCCCTTTTGTGGTCAATTACTGCAATTCAACTAATTCGCTTTTTAACTACAAACTCTAATTCTCCACTAATTGACACTATGTACTTTAAGTGATCTAGTATTCTAAGCACGTACTAACGTTTAATTATATTTATTGAATTACATGCTACCTACCAAGTTTTCAAGCACTTTGTAAGCTTATTTGCTTATTTAAATAAGTAAGTAACATTTGATAAGTAATATCTAATTTCAATAAAATTACAGTAGTCTTTTATCAAATTTATTACACATATATAACAGAAGTTAAATTATACAGGTAAGGTGCAATAAAAGCTTAAATACTAGAAACTAAAACTGGCATTAAATTGTATAATAAAATTGTATTCCCGCGGCAAGGTACCCAGATGCTGGCAGCGTTCCCCCTTTGTATAGCTGTGCTAATGCGTTGGGCAAGGTAGCTGCCGACTCTTGGGGCTTCCAGAAAGTGTATTAGTTTTTTTTAAATAAAATTTTTACAGATTCTTGATTTTTAAACAAATCATCGACTCGGGCTCTTTACTACTGTCAGCCGTAATCACGGTAGCTGTAAAAATAAGTTTAGTAGCAGGGAAGCTCCTTGTGAAAGAGTTCGTCCAGGGAAATACTGCCTCCTTACCTATTTTTGCTGCCAAGCAATAATGTCAGCATTCAGGTTTTGAATGGTAAGGGTGCTGGTGAAATAGCAGGCAAATAGGACTTATCAACTTTACGTCTCAGGCTCCTCAGACCTTTGCGGTTTAAACCTCTAAGCGTGTTGCTTACCAACAGGCGCACGACTTGTTCTTCCCGTCCCTTGATATTATAAAATACAAACCGAAAACATAATTTCATTTCCAGTCGCGAAAAGCTAAAAACTCGATTGTTTTATTAACCGACTTTAAAAAAAAGGAGTAGGTTCTCAATTTGACTGTATGTTTCATTAACCGACTTCACGAAAAGGAGGAGGTTCTCAATTCGACTGTATGTGTTTTTTTTGTATGTATGTTACGCGGTAACACCGGTATTTGTAAACCGATTTTCATGATTATTTTTTTGTTGGAAAGAGGGTACCTCCATAGTGGTCCCATTTCATTTTGAAGAAAATCATCCACGTCTAAGGGTGGCTGATCACTCATGAATATTCATTTTTATAAATAGCGCCTAAATTCTACTTAAGGAGCAATTATTTTAATGGTTGGTTTTGCTATTCTCCAATTCAAAGCATTTTTTTCTCTTAATATACTTTGAGTAGTGAGAACCGATTTTTATTATCTCTTGTGTCAAGTCCCGTATAGTGGCGAACTCGGAGATCTTTCAATAAAACTTAGTTAGCAAATAGACGTAATTTCACGTACTTTTGAGGAGGTTTTTTTTTAGTACTCTGTACTCATTGACTTTATGTCTGTACTGATATTATTATATATTTTAATATTCTTTTTTAAACAATGAAACAAAAGAAACGTAAAAATTTGTACGAGACTCATTTCTTTGTGCTTATACATGATGCAATTAAATAAATAAATATATACATATTAAATACTACAAGGCCTTTTGTAATTCGACCATGCTGTGTACTCGTAGATATAAATCAGATATGATTGTAACAATGACATTTATACAATACTAAGGAGGCTAGGTGATTATTCACATTCAATCCCAAATTTAAAACGCAATTACTCTAGTCAGCGGGAGTACTTGTAATTTATTGAATTTCACGGCGGCGCCGCCACCGGTCGGCGTGCCGGCGAAACAAGTCACGCCGATTCTGAGAGAGCGCATGGCTACGTCACAAACAACAATGTAGCACAGTACGTGTACTGTCATTATACTCGGTGTCCTAAAACTCAACTTCAAGCGGGCACCGGGTAGAGGCCACGTTATATCAGTTCTGGAAAAAGTAAAAAAACCATGTCACTTAGTCAAGTGCCTAACAATAGCTTACATATTTTTGTAAACTACGACCCAATAAAACAATAATTATTTAAACGATGTAACAACATTCATTGTTTGATTTGTGACTCTGATAAATGGCACGGTTATTTAGGATAATGTTAAAAAACATTGCAAAATTTTAAAATTTGTGACGAGAGTTTCTCTATATTTTTAAAACTAGTTAATGGCAAATACTGAATATCAGCAGGAAACTTATTACAGTACGATATTAAAATGAGGCTTGTGAAAATTGCAGTTGTCTGTGCAAACATTGTTAGTAGTTTTTTTTACAACGCGACTTAAACTACTGGAGGCCTATACCCAGCAGTGGGCGAAATTAGACTGTAGATGATGAAAGACAGCAGGGAGCTACTACTCCTTATACTTATTGGAGTTAACCCTGGAGTCTTACAGGGTCTTATGACATTTAAACAGTTTTATCTTGATAATAATAATAATAATTATAATAATCCCACCGACATGTGGGATGTGGCCTCCACTGAAATAATCCCAATTGTTTTGTCCGCAAATGGGTTAATTCCAGTCAGCCTTTCTAACAGCTTGAGGCGGTTGGATTTCGGTGGCGTGTCGCTTCCAGCACAAATGCAGAAGGCGGTCCTGCTCGATACGGCACGTATTGTTCGCCGATTCTTGGACCTGAGTCCCTGACCCCGGCCGACTATGCCATAGCCGGGAAATACCGCCTCTCCCATTTAAAAATTCAAAATTAGTCTTTTAGGCCTTGGGAGAGGCGAGAGTTTAAAATAAACATAATAATAATAAATAAGTATGTTTATTTCTCACCACAAAATACAACACAATATTAATCTTAGTAGGTACGTTCCAGTAGTATATTGTGGGAGCTGGTGCTTGATGTAGGTATTTCACCTGTATTACAAGTCACTAGGCCCCATCCCTTGAATAATGAGACTTAACTAAGTAATAAGGAGTAAGTGAATGATTAAACTTGTTAAAATAAATAAAACCTTAAAAATAAAAACTAAGAATAACAATAATATCTTAAACTGCCTCTGTGGCCGAACGGTTACCTACAGAGATCCCAGGTTCGATTCCCGGGCCGGGAGATATAAATTTTTTGGCCTACATTTATTTCTCTCGTGAGTTTGTGTGTAATTTGTGGTTGTTTATGAGTGTATCCATGGCACCCGCGACACAGGGTTTCCCTAGTGCGGGGCTATATTGAATGTGTGCGTTATTATTATTATTATCTTAAACTTAATCCGTAAGTACGCACTTACTGAGCGTTTACCCGCTACTCTCAGACTTGAACCATCTGACGAAACATTTAGGCGCTGGCTGAAAGACCTTTTCGTGAAAAATCCTTTATACTCTATAAATGAAGTTGTAAAAATGTAACGATATTAAGTATTTTCTCTTTTATTACAATTTTTATCTTGACATATTTTTGTATATTTATTATTTAAGTTAATAACAAATATACAAAATATATGACCAGCCTTGATGGCTTATTTATTTCATATGTAATTTAATGACAACAATATTATTTCATTAATTGTCAATTTTGTAATTGTTGTGTATTTTTCTTGTAATTTTCATTTTTGTTTGACGATCTCCATTTTTTTAATACTTTTAAATGTAGAGCAATTTATACTGTAATATTGTATTTGAGAAATAAATTAATCTGAATCAGTAAAAACAAAGTAAGTAATCGTAAGAAGTTGTTATGTAATGATTACAAATACATATTTGTAATTCCACCTCATTCACTATTAGGAATGTAGATATATTAAGATATCATAACAAGCGAGTAACTACATTGAAAACTGAAAGTCAACAAAGGAGGAGGATGCAGGATTGAGACTTTAACCGTTTTGGCCATCATCAACCCATTTATCATCTATAGTCTGCCACATTGGCCTAATACGGGCTGGGGACTTCACACGTCTTCCGAGGATTATAAACCTTCTTTGACGTGCGATGTTTTCCTTCACCGAAAATGTAAATTTCTAATTAAATTTCGCACATAATCTCCGATTACCTAGAGGTACGAAACAGAATTCGAAACCACGGTCTCTACTGGAGAAGCGGTAGGTCAAACCATTAGGATACCACAGCTTTTTTGCCGTTTTGTCCATTTTGTGTACTTAATTTTATTTGAATTTTAATGTAGATAAATAAAGTTTTCTTATTTTTATTTCTTAAGTAATGTCAACGGCACCTAAACGTTGCAGTAATAGGGATTGAGTTACGTATTTTCGTGACAAATAAAAAGAGCCTAATCTAATACATTATTATTAATGCAAATATTGAAAAAACACAAAGAAAAATTCTTTCGGTCTGACTGTCACCGTGGCTCCTACTAGCTGAGCTCGGCCTGTAGACCGAGTGAACCACAGACGCTGGTTCGTGTTTTTTTTATAATATCAAATGACTGGACGAGCAAGTCGTGCGCTTGATGGTACACGTCCATCATAAAAGTTGCAGTGCCACTCAGAGCTTTAAATCGCAAAGATCTGAGGGGCACTGCCACTGAGCCCGTCACCCTGACTCATAAGTTGACAAGGCCCATGTGCCTGTAATTTCACCAGCACCCTTTTACCCTTCAAAACCGGAACACAGTAATGTTGACATTACTGCTTGGCGGCAGAAATAGGTAAGGTGGCAGTACTTCCCAGGAGCTCTACTGCTACTAAGCTATCTTCTAGCTACTAGTGAAAACACCACGATACTCAATAAAATAAATATTACAATCGCGTCTAATTAAATTTGGGACTATTATTGGAAGGTTTGCGATGCGTTTATGACTTAAAACTGTTTTAAAGGTATAATCAAGTAGCATAGGAAATGAAACTATTTTTCCGGATTTAAATCGCGAATATTTGTTTTTCAAACAAACCGACGTTTCGGGCCCTTTACTGATCCCATGGTCACGGTTGACTGAGGTGGTACAGTCTTCAACCAGTTATGTCTAATATTGATGCAAATCATCCTATTTTTTCACTATAGTTACAATAGTTAATAATTAAATACCTTATTTTTAATTTTACAAAGAAAACAGTCCAATTTACGCTATATTAAGTTTTACAAATTATTTTACTGAATGAATTTTTATTAAGTTCAATTTATTATTAATACAAATTAGAATAAACTAAAACATATTAATTAGTACTGCAGTCTTATGTCTGTTTGGGATTTTTCATTAGAGGAAATACTGGATCCGAAACTGGTGGTACAGAGAAACCATCTTCCCTGTTGAAATTAGGATGTTTTTTAATTTCAATGGCCTCTCGCAGCATCCTGGGTAGATAACGGACTTCTTTTGCAAGGACCTGGGGTTTGTCAAACGTCATTGAATGTGTAGGTTTATCCATGACATGCTCGCAGACTGCAGACTTGTTTACGCGACGGTGTTTGACATCAGCTATATGTTCTTTGACACGGGTACAAATACTTCGCTTTGTTTGTCCAATATAAGAGCGACCGCAGTCACAGTCAAGCTTGTAAACTCCTGCATCCTGTAAGGGGACGTTACATTTCACGGGTCTCAGGAACTGAGAAATCCTCCTCAGGGGCTTGAAATAGGTCTTGATAGATACGCGCCTGAGGACTCTTCCGATCTTATCTGTAACACCTCTCACGTAAGGTAAGATGGCAGGTCTTCGCTCGACTGTTGGTGGTTTCACACGGGGCCTGTGGCATTGACGTGGAATCTTCAACTTATTCGCATATAGGACTTGCTTTATATGTTGAAGTTCCCCTGCCAGATGATTACTGTCGCAGACAACATGTGCTCTCTGAAACAAAGATTTGCCCACGGTAGCTAACTGGCTAGGATGGTGATGGGAATTACCATTGAGATACCTATCTGTATGGGTTTTCTTTCGAAATACAGTATGGCCTAAGGTGTTATTAGGATTTCTTTTAATTAAAACTGTACCACCTCAGTCAACCGTGACCATGGGACCTGTAAAGGGCCCGAAACGTCGGTTTGTTTGAAAAAACAAATATACGCGATTTAAATCCGGAAAAATAGTTTCATTTCCTATGTGTAACAATCGCGAAAACCTAAGAACTCGATAATCAAGTAGCATGTTAAAAAAAAAACAAGAGAGACTTAAATACTGTCCAGTTACCTTTGGATTATTCGTATAGATTTCATTGTTCGTGAAACCAGCTGAAGACATTAATTAGGTGTTTAAAATTCATCAACACTTCTTAATATAACTTATTTAGTATTTACTATTAATCATAATGATCGTACAGGAACCACGGAGTTGTGCGTGCGATTCTAATCTCAGCACTTAGCCGTTGTAAAGCTAGTTGCTTCATAATATTGCTTGTAAAACGGAATAGTTATCTAATTGTTCATGTCGGTTCCTTTGTGAACTCTTTGTTAGTGGTATGGTATTAAAATGTGTATACCATTTCATACATTAATCGATTTATTAAGTAATTTATTACATTGTAATGTAAGTCAACCTCAGAATAAGCTATCTTTCAAGCGCTGAGCAATTATCTTTTTGACAATCTCTCAGATCAACACTCTGCGTAATATTGTTGTTGTTTTTTTATAATATGTGACAGGTGTGACAGGACGAACAAGTCGTGTCCTGATGGCAAGCTACACGCCTATCCATAACAGTTGCAGTGCCACTCAGAGCTTTAAATCGTAAAGCTCTGAGTGGCACTACCACTGCGCCCGTCACCCTGAGACAAGTTGACAAGTCCCATGTGTCTGTAATGTCACCAGCACCCTTACCCTTGAAAACCGACCCACAGTAATGCTGACATTACTGCTTGGCGGCAGAAATAGGTAAGGCAGGCAGTAGTACCCTGGACGAACTCTTTCACAAGGAGCTCTACTGCTACTTAATACTGTTGTGAGTACATATAAACTATTACGACATGTTTATAATATAACATATATTATATTGATTATACATGCATTGTTTATTATATATGTATATTGAATATGCTGTATTATGTTTATTTTATACCGCATAAATTAACCACAAAATTTTGGCTTATGGTATTTTTTATTTTTGTTTTAAGTTTTTTTTTTTTGCAGCTTGGCCCAACGGTTGGTTCACAGAGAATGCCTTATGGCATTAAGTCCGCCATTTATATATTATTGAGTTGTGCAAAAAAGATTACATAAATTAATCCTTCATCGGTAAAGAATACCTCTTGAAAAAAAGAGAGACGCTTATACAGCGAACCCGTGCTCTGTTCCACGATACCCTGATATGAATGGGACCGAAACTGAAACGTGATTGCTCCAACGATATAATTATTTCCTTCTATATCAATATTTTGTTACAAAACCAAATTGCGTGCTCGTGTAATGTTCAATACATTTTTCTATGGCCATAATCGCTCCCATTCTTACTAATAGCAGTCAAATACTGCGTAAATAAACATTGCACAAAAAATAACGGCCGCCACATTAGCCGGCTGTCAGAGTCAAACGCGTAACGAATCAACACACTACTTGCACTATTCGACGCGATGAGTTATTTATAACACCCGTTAAAACGCAACGAACAATAGTAGCGAACTCTTTGATAAACAGTAATAACTATTTCACACCCATTGTATAATAAGGCCACATCTCCAAAAAGGACAACTTTTCAGGACAGTATTAAAGTGGAGTGCTGCTGGCGTTGGTGGCGTTATGTCCTGTTGGATGGAATGTAGTTGTAGCCTCCGCAGCCTCAATACATCTTACTTAGTAAGTTTAGTAGTTCAAAAGTTGGAAATCCAGTTTTATAGGTATTTATTCAGGTTTAACAATAATATTATGATCTTTAAAATGTAAACGGTGTAAATATAACTAGTAAAAGGTTCAAAAGATACGATGAGATGTGTTCGCTACCGCGATCCACAAATTAGAAAGATATTCGGGCAGGGAGTGTCGATGGAACGAAACAAAATCAGAACGTGAGGCAAAGAATGGAACAATTCAAAATTTGAATTTAAATACGAATGTGAGAATAAAATAAGAAATTTAAATAAAAATGGGATGACGATGCAAAGAGGTCACACCGTCACAGTATGTGCTGTTTTTCATTGTTACACAAATATTTAGGAACTGTTTAAAAAACTAAAGATTTTGTTGGTGATTTTTGCACCCTTATTTACATTTACAAATTGGCACCTTTTATAGATTCTACAAACGAAATTATTAGATTACTTTTTCATATCCAAAAAAAGAGAATTATAAAATTTCACATATACATAATTTGTTTCATGTAGTTCGTATTGTTTTTATGTCTTTAATATTGTGATAAAAGCACTTTTAACGTATTATGATGTAATAAAACACCAAAGAATTATAAGTTTACTATTACAAAATGTGTAATAAATTCAAAAACTAAGTAGCCATGTCAAAAAGAAGAATCCTTGAAAGTAAGACAATAGATTAAAAATTTATTAATGCATTGAACTCGATGAAATGGACAAAATTTTTCTTATTGGTTGCTTGTCAAAATTGCCATTTAAACTATCGATTAATTTCACAGAGCGATTCAAAAATAACAACACTCTTGTGAAAGGACTCCAGAGCAAGGCCAAAATACAATGCAAACTATCAAATATCATTGGTATGTCTGGAGCCAATTGATCTTCGTGTCGGATTATGACATTTGCATAAGTCGGTTCGAACCCTGAAGGGTTGGATTGGATCATAAGCGCCTAATTATTGTGTACAGTTACGACGCCCATGAGAACGATTTGATCTCGCTGTCGTTAAACCACGGAACGTTTGTCCGTGGTTTTGATATGTTTTAAATTGAACAGTACATTCACGAAAATATACTTTATGTTAAGAGGAATAGTAAGTTTTATATGAAAAATAGTGACAGACATAACATTAATACCAGGAATAAAAACAAATTAGCTGTTGTTGATAATTAAAATAAAAAAGGATTTATTTGTCCACAAAATACACACATGACCGAACAATTAAAACAAAAGAACCGAAATGTAGATAAAAAGGACAAAGACTCAGCATTGCTGATTTTCAGATTTCACCTTAAAGCTATCCGCTTGTTGCATCAGACCGTTAAGCGGTGTGTATACTAAACACCAAGCACTTAATAGAGGCTGTCTGTGTTGCACTAAGTATAATATGTAAAATGTATAAAAATGTAATAAATACAGGAAATATTCGAAAAATTTTATTTATTTATTTTCCTTTATTTAGTGTTGCTTATTGTCTTCACAAAGTCAAAAATCTATTCAGGGGGCAAAGTAAGCGCTTCACGAGGTTTAAAACTATAGTGAAACAAAAATTGTATACTAAAAGTATTATACGACTTCTGCGTACTTGGATGACAAAAATCCTTGGTAACTCGATAAGTATCGACCTAAGATGTTTGAAATGACTATTGTGAATGATGGGCGTGTACAAATTGTATATTTACATAGAGCAACCCCTAGAGCTTCTTGCTCATTCTTCCCAAGGGAATCTGCCTTACGAATGAGCAGTAGAGTTTAATAAATATGACATGAAATAAAAATTATTTGAGTTTAAGTTTGCGTAAAGCGTAAATCTTTGACGTTTTTTATGATCATCTTTTGGTTAAATGCAAACTTTCTGATTTTATAGGTTATAGGTTTCATAGTCATAGAACTGGTCATTTAGATAATTCACATTTATCTGGATTAAGACAAGGCAGCTAGCCAAGGCGGCAACTTCAAGAGATAACAAATATTAAACAGTTTAACATACCTACACTTGGCATCCAGAGTGCAGAGAACAGTGTCATTTGTCTTTGACTAAAATTGTTACGTATATTTTAAAAACTTTTCTTACTCACATTGTATTTGATGACCTCCGTGGTCAATCGACCAAGGAGGTCATCAAGCCGCTCGGCTTGCACGCGTTTATTTATTTATTTATTTGTTAATGTACTTATTAAGCCTTGCCATATCTTTCGCATTTCAAGACCTAGTTGCCTGGTCTGGGCAAACTAGGGAATTTCTGGCAGTATGAGCACCAGAACAACAGAATTCACTCTGGGGCACTTTCCAGTACACATAGACCAGAACCAATTTAAAAAAGTTCATTTCCCAATTTTATTCTACTGGGAATCGAACACAGAACCTCCTCATTTAGTGCCCACAGTATAAACCATTAGAACACCGAGGTCGTCTTTATTTCAGCAATTTTTTTTAAATTATATGTGCTGTTGCTGCGAAATTTATACTGCGGTTTCAATCTCAAATTTTGATTTCGTAAAAATACGGTATGATGACATGACTTGATAATTCGATTCTAGATTCGAGAAACCCAAGTTGATATTTAGAAAAAATATTTAGCTATTCTGGCGAATCGCAGCACTCGCTACAAATCTTTTAGTAGGTACATATTTTAATAGCCTTTTAGCAGTTTAGTTTTAGATTGAAATTTTAAATTTAAATGTACTTGTTTTTGGCGCCTTTTTCTTGTTATTGTCTTTGTTTTCTTTGTTCCGTTTGTAGCTTTACTTTGTTGATGTTAATAAGCTATAACTAAATTTCTTTTAATCTTGCTTACTCATTAGCACCTGTATGTACCCCATTGATACAGTCCGCTACCATTATGTGTGTTATTTTTACATAAATTCTCATGTTTTGAAACTAGTTCCGCAAGCATTTACATGATATTTGTTATTCTAGAGGACAACTTCACTCAGTTCATTTTATTCTACTAAACATACTTTTTTTTTCTGATCCTGTTAATACATTTGGCATGACATTATGCTGCCGTAATCGACTAAAAAAACAAATAGGTAAAAAAAACCTCTATATTACATTTACACAGCGTAATATGTAATGTGTTGTTAAAAAAAGTTTAACTCATTTAAAACTATCAAAGATAGAATGATAACTCAGTGTATCCATTGTTAGAAATATTGCAGCATCTCAAAGTTACGTAAAACTTTAGTAAGATAACCGTAACCGTTTAACAACGGTGTACAGTTCAGTAAGTACAATATAACAAAACTCTTCTTATTTATAACTAACTTATACGAGTAGTAAACGATGTTTCAGAAATAGTGCAACGTAATAGATAAATAGTTTTCATTTCAAAATATGAACTCGTAATAATTGTAACTTTTTTATAAAAAAAATCACCTCACAAGATTGTGAAATTACATCTATTTGGCAAGTTTTATTGAAATTATTCCCATAATTTGCGACGATTAGAAATGGAATATTTTCTTAAACTTTGGATAGGACTGAGATAGCTCTCTTATCCTTTGAAACAAAAAAAAACAATCATCGAAATCGGTTCACGAACGTTGCGTAACGTGTGCAAAATAATAATAATAATAACAAAATAATACAAGCAAATTGAATACTTCCTCCATTTATAAAGTCTATTGAAAATAATTTTCATTTCCAAATACGAACACAGAAAAAAAATATTTGAAAGACTTTCTTTTGTTACAGCTTTTATTACAACACACTCGTCGTAACATATTTGTGATATCTGTACAATAGCGGTATACAGGTGTAACAAAAACCTAATTTGAGGCAGGGATCACATTCATAAGCAAGTTCGGGAAAATAAATTTGAATTCGCGAATGATACATTTTCAGTAATTGGTTACCTGCCTTTTTTTATGATACCGAGTGACGGGTAGAGCCTGGTCGTAATCAACACGACTGTCCATAGCATCATATATGGGTACAAACCATTTATCGTTTTTAGTTCGTTCATTTTTGAAGCTCCACATCTTACGAGTAACGCATCCAAAGTCTTTCGTGGCAGCATAAACAACGGTGTAAAAGAGTTCAACGTCGTCGTCTCTACCACGGTATTTTTCTTTATGAATAAAATTGCGATAAAAATTGTTGCAATTACTTATTTTGAGAATACAATGACAATAAGTTTTTTTTTGTGTTATGATACCAAATGATGGGACGAACAAGTCGTGCGCCTGGTGGGTAGCGACACGCCTGTCCGTAGCAGTTGCAGTTCCACTCAGAGCTTTAAATCGCAACGATCTCAGGAGACTTAAGTTGACAGGTCCCGTGTGCCTGTAATTTCTCCAGAATCCTTACCCTTCAAAGCTGGAACACAGTAATGTTCACATTATAGCTTAATAGCAGAAACAGGTAAAGTGGCAATACTTCCCAGGACGTACTCGTTCACAGAAGCTCTACTGCTACTAAAATCCTCGATCCTCGACTTCACTAACCGTGTCCCATCACTGATAGGTTCACGAACTTTGACATGTGTTATAACTAAGCTAACTAAATTTTACAGAGTATGGTTTAATGTAACATTATTTTTTCTATGACAATACTTAAAAATGTATTTGAACTTTAGCAAATAATAAATAGTCATAATTGAGGTCAGTAGCAGTAGCACAATGAGCTCATTGTGAAAGAGTTCGTCCAGGGAAGCACTGCCACCTTACCTATTTCTGCCGCCAAGCAATAATGTCAGCATTACTGTGTTCCGGTCTTGAAGGGTAAGGGTGCTGGCGAAATTACAGGCACATGGGACTTGTCAACTTATGTCTCAGGGTGACGGGCGCAATGGCAGTGCCCATAAGATCTTTGCGACTTAAAGCTCTGAGTGGCACTGCAACTATTATTGACAGGCGTGTAGCTAACCATCAAGCGCACGACTTATCCGTCCCGTCACTAGATATTATAAAAAATAGACTATTTCTCACTATCATTACTTGCAAAGACGTTAAAGAACGATACGACATTTACAAATTTTTTGTGAAAATACTCTACTGGTTCGTTATTGTTATTGATCCAAAGATAGAACATACACAAAGAAAAATTATTTCCATCGGTTTGGTAAACAGATATTGGTTCGCGTCCAGTCGGATCGAGTCGAATTTTTCTTTGTGTTTGTTCAACTTTGTATCAATAATAATAATAAACTCAGCAACCTGTCACAGGCGCCTTGTTACTGAAGCTGTATGTGTTATTGCATCTTCAGTTTCATGTTGCGACATCAGAGTAACCGCCAGAATTCCCATAACTATTTAGTATGAAAATTAACCTCGCTTCTTGCGTTGTAAGTTTGAGATGAAATTTTTACAAAATGACCTTACTGCATCTAGTATGCAGCAATATTCAGTATTAATTGAACGTGACTAATGCTTTTACCGAATAATACAACTGACGATCACTTTTTACGACATTTTATACATATACATATGTAAGCTCTTATTTTTATAATACCAAGTGAAGGGACGAACAAGTCACGTACTATATATCCATAACAGTTACAGTGTCAATTAGAGCTTTTAATCGCAAAGATCTTGATGATACTGCCACTGTGCCCGTGGTGTGCCTGTAACTTCACCAGCACACTCACCCTTCGAAACCGAAACGGTGTAATGCTCACATTACTGTTTGGTGGTAGAAATAGGTAAAGTGGTAGTACTTAGAGAAGTACGACTCTAGACGAACTGTTTCACAAGGAGCTCTACTGCTACCAAGCTCAATGGAAGTCCAGTGAGAGAATCGTTGCTTCTTATGAGAGAGAGGTCAACCAGTTTGAATACTTGTGGAGCCATGTGTTTATGTTTTTAATTTCTACACTAAATATCTGTGAACTATTAATAGCAATTCTTCTCGTTAAAGGCAAAAGTAATTAATTAATTAAATATGGTGCAAATACTTGTCGAAAAATGTTCAAAGCTTCTGCAAAACGTCGCACTCTTTTGGTGTATTATCAATCTGCAAAATGACAATTTTCACGAGTAAAAAATCTACGAACGAAATTAGTTGATAACTTTTTTACGCTTATATAGTTATCACATGAAATTCAGAAAGAACTGACATGAACTACATGAAACAAATTTAAATATATTATGTGAAATGTTGTAACGTTCTTATTTAAACATAAAAAATTAAGTACTTTTGACGGATGATCACATCGCACGTTGAAATCAATTACTGTCACTAAACTAATAAGTCAGTATTCGGAAAATGGCATTTAAAGTTAGTAGTAGCAAGTAGAACTCTTTATGAAACTGTTCGTCCAGGGAAGTACTGCCACCTTATCTATTTCTGCCGCCAAGCAGTAATGTAATGTAAATGTAAGCGTCACTGCATTCTGGTTTTGAAAGGAAAGGGACCTAGTGAAATGACAGGCACATGGGATTTGTCAACTTATGTCTCAAGGTGACAGTGCCCCGCAGATGTTTGCGATTTAAAGGTGTGAGTGGCACTGGAACTGTTTTGGACAGGCGTGTAGCTTACCACCAGGCGTACGACTTGTTCATCTTGTCACTTGATATTATAAAAAAAAGAAGTTTTAACACACACACACAATTTACACACATATACAACCACAAATTACATACTCATGAGAGAAATAAATGACGGCCATATAAATATTTCTCCCGGCCCGGAAACCGAACCTGGGACCTCTGTGTGGCAGTCCGGCATGGTAACCGTTCGGCTACAGAGGCAGTTAATAGTATAAAATTGAATAATATTCAAAACCCTCTACATACTACGCTTTATTAGCTACAACGTCTGTCCGGCTATCCGGCTGGTAGTAGGTGACGGATGATGGATTTATAACAAGACTGAATAATTTGCCAACTGCTGCCTACTACGTTCTAATTAATGATTGCAATCTAACCAAGATATGTTTGCAGTTAATTTTAGTGACTACAGATAAAATGAAGATTATGTATCATATACGGAGATTTAAGATACTGTAGTATGATACGAGTACAAATAAAACATGATGTTCTTTAACAGCCGTGCGGTTAGCGATTATGAATAATAGTAATATGCTAAACAAAATCAAATAGTTAGTCTCAAAGTAGGAAATTAGTACCAGAGCACGATATACACTTATATAATCTCAGTACAGAAGTACTAAAAAAACTGACCTCAAAAGTTCGTGGAATTACATCTATTTGCCAAGTTTTATTGAAATCGATTATCGGAAAGTGTGCGAAACTGGATTCATCCCGTAGTTTGCCACCGGTAAAGGTACAATATTTTCTTCAAATTTAAATGGGACCACTACCCAGGTACCCTCTTTCCAACAAAACAATAATCATCAAAATCGGTCATCAAAATACACAAATGCCAAAGTTATCGCGATCCTCCTTTTTTTGAAGTCTATTAAAAATAGGGAATTAGTACCAAAAGTATTAGAACAAGAGTAACGGAATACATAAAACACCCAGAGCAGAACCAATTTAGAAAAGTTCATTTCCCAAATTGAATCGACCAGGAACGGTGGAATTAGTGGCAGTTCGTCCAGAGAACTACTGCCTTACCTATTTCTGCCGCCAAGCAGTAATGTGAGCATTACTGCATTTCGGTTTAATTACAGCACATGGGACTTGTCAATTTATATCTCATAGTGACGCGGGCAGTGGCAATGCCAGGTGACAATGGTTTAATGCCAATGCCAAATATAGCGGGTATTCAACGTCCACAGTGCAAAACGTTGGGCGACCGAAATTGATAATAGAAACATTCGTAAAGACTTCGGCGTCCTAAAGACTGACTTTAAGGAAACAATTCAAGAGATGAGTAGCAGCATCTCCGAATATAGCAGCTTTACTACGATTATTGGTAGTGGTCGTTTGGTAGCTGGCAGGTGCCAAGTGACCTTTGCCAAATGCCAGTTTGGAAAGCCAAATGTCCTGCAATTAACAGTTTATGCTGATGAAGTGGTGCTGGTTCTCAAATAGCCATTTAACTCTTAAAACTTGATGTTAATTATCTTTTAACTTTTAGATACCTACACTATTATTTTCCAACTGTACTATTACATTAGTTGCACTGCAATATCATAAACACTTAACAAGTGGACCCGCCTTCCATTCCTTAAAAAGTAGTGTAGGCTGACCTAAATGGTATGTATGGTTTCAATTAAGCACCAAATTAATAACAATTTAATTTTTAAACTAATTCTCATGTGATACCTTGTTTGTTATTGCTGTTTCAATGACGTTATGTTTCACGTAAATGCTGGTAAATGTAAAAACAAAGGAGAGTAATTAGTTACGTACGGTGGGAGTTACTATACTACTGTCAATACTCCTGATTAGCCACCTTTAGAGGAAGAATATTTTCTTCGAATTTACAAAAAAAGAATCGTCGAATTCGGTTCACAAATATCGGAATAATCGCGTAACATAACATACACACAAAACATATATAATACAGCCGAGAGAACCTCCTTTTTTTTGAAATCGTTCAAAATACGCTACGTTATTTGCATAGCGTAATGTCGATTATAAAAATGACAGTTTAAGCTAACTTAATGATTTTTAAGTGGATGTTTATGTTATTTAAAAAATTAAAACACTGAGGATCAAAACTAAAGACCTGGAAAAAAATCTTTGACTATACAGAAAGACGGTACTGAGGTGTACTTGGGGATGCTTTTTCAAGCAAGAACTCGCGTGCGTTTTTTAATATTGATTTTTAATTATCTAATCGACATAATAAATGTCAATGTCAACTTATTTGCGATTGTCTATTTGTCATTAAAAAAAACAATTGGACCGTCGTCGGTGTTTTTGTTTCATATATATACTGCTGAGTACCGCTAAGATATAGAGTCGTAATTTGAATACACAATTGTTGTAATTAATAAATCTTACACTTCCATCTTAACAAAAACGCATAATATGTACGTAAACATGTCGACATTTAAGTTAATTGATCGACTTGGATCTCTAATATCTAAATTGATGCCTCAGGCGTCAGAAAAACATCGACACGTAAAGTGCTTTATATTTTATCTGACCGTGACATTCTTTCCTTTTGGATATTTTAATTCCTGTTTGTGGTTACTTAGGAATATTTTTAGAAGTTTAAGCAGTAAAGTTTTGTTTGATGACGGACATGAGCTGAGCTCGAGCGGTAGTTAATAGAAATTGTGAAAAGAAAATACAACCGTTTCATCTCAATTGTTCGAAATTTGTAAAATATTTTTCCCCAATTATAATTCTAACTAAAAAATTCAATCTGTTCCTTTTCCATGTGTGTGTGGGAATTTACAAAACGAACTAATATTGCTTTATATGTGAGTGTGAGAATATATAAGACAAGTAAAACAGCTGCCGCCTGTTCGGCACGTAAATGCCTCCGGTTCGCTCAGCGCGTAGAGTTGTCACATTGTCATTTTTGTTGTACCTACAAGTTGTAAGCATAATTTGAAAAACCTAAGGTGCTCATCACAGTATTGTCATGCTATATTGAAATAACCTTTTTTTAAATGTAATACTGCCATATTGATAATTTTATACCAGCAACGCGGATTGATATCCCGATTATGGGAGTAATATCATGAAATAGAAGCGCTGAACAATTCTGAATTTGAAGTATTCTTGATCAAACAACCACAGACAACAATAAGCACGTCTACTCTTTGAAAGAAAGAAAGAAAAGAAATTTATTCAGCACAATACATGTGTACGAGCACAATATTATAATTTTATAACTAAAAGTGTATTACATTGAAAAGGGTCAAATACTGCGGCGGAGCCACATGACAGGCCTTCAGTGGACCCTTTTCGAAATGGCCGATTTAACAAATTAAAGTAAAAAATGTGGACGCGAGTTAAATAAGTACAACATAACATAATTAATTTACAAAATATAACATGACATACGTCTACTGTGTTTTCGAAGTTCTCTCTGTCTTCAATTATTTTGGGTTCTTGGGTGCGTTACATAAATGAAATTGCTCCAGGCATATTTTCAAGCATTAATATGTGCTCTTTGAGTTTATTTTTGAAAGTATAAACGGATTTTTTAAGCGCCGAACGAACGGTTCAATTCCATAATGAATTGCGCCTGCGACTACCCGCGCTATGCAACGCCAGTGCACCGCAAAATTACGCAAATGTGTTTGTGTTCACACAGCGCGCCGCCAGCATCCTCACACATAAATAGCGCTGCTACGTTTGTATGTAGTTACCATACTTGCTTTATTATACTATGGTAGAAACTTCAATTGAAAGTTTCTATGAGAATATTGTTTTCGTTTTTTAGGGTTCCAAATAACACAGAAAATTCATAATAGGCACTGCACACCTCTAATTGATAATGTGCATTACGGTTGCAAGGCTTTAGTAATAGATTTAGTTCCACAATTTATACACAGCATCTGGTTTCATATATCAGAGATGAAATCGGTATTATGAAAATTATTTTTTTAGGTTTTCGTTCTTCTGGAATATTAAAATTCAAAGTCCAAGGTTATTGCTTAGTTGCTTTACCTAGATAGAGTTAATTGTATAATTAATTATAGGTAACTTCCAAAAAATAATTGCAAAATTTTTTTTAATAACCACCTATCCTTCGCAGCGCAAGTGTTCTCTTTAGTTCTTATTAAAAGTTACCTAAGATATGTAATGGCGAGCTAAAAATTCACGGTTGGATAAAATCCTACTATGTTTAAGAGATCATTATTTTTTCTATCATTTCATCTATAGGCCGTAGCGCCTAGAATTGCGTTTTTGTTATGAAATACTATGCAATAAATAAATACTCTTTTTATCTAAGATTCGTATCTCAATGTTACATTTGAGACTTTTAATTTATCCGTTACAGAAACTATTGTACTGCACAAAGAAAATCGTTATTTATACGATTGTATTGTTTAAAAAAGACGTTTAAAAAAGACGTTTCTTAACAATTTTTCTAAAAGACTACTATATTACTGGTGAGTCCACTGGATAGAGGGTCTAACAATGACAGAAGTACTAAGAAAAAAATATACTAACAATTATTAGAACAACAAGTGTAGGTTTTATTGAATATCATGATGTTTTACTATCACAATATAGATTTATTTTTTAGCCCTAGATTTACCATAGCAGTAGAACGTCTTGTGTATGAGTATCGCCATTTTACCTATTTCTACTGCCAAACAGTATGTATGTGAGCATTACTTTGCAAAGTATGAGACGGATGGTTTTGCTGCCATTCTCCAGAAAAAGACAGCATCCCTGATGCGCAGAGTGCGAGACAACCCCAACAGCATCCTACAAACTGTAACTGGTAAGATTCCTCTACTATGTGGCAATGCTTCGAGAGTAAGGTGATTTGAAAAAAAATCTACTAACACTAATTTATAAGCACTTTTCCTATTGCTATTATTACTAACAAATTATGGAACTCGTTGTCTGAAATAAAATAAATTTATTTTTTTATCACTGTGTTTCAGTTTTGAAAGGTAAGGCTGCTGGTGAAATTACAAGCACAAGATTTGTAAACTTATGTCTCAAATTGACGGGCGCAGTGGCAGTGCCCCTCGGATTTTTGCAATTTGAGCCTCCTAGTGTCCCTTGGTTTGACCATGTTAAGTTAAGCAGGGGTCAAATTGTCATCGCACATAGGCTTCGATCCGGACACGTTCCAGTAAACAAATTTTTGTATTTGATGCTGAGGGTGAACTCACCGAATTGCGAAGTGTGTGGGATTCCTGAGGATGTACATCATTTGCTCATGGAGCGTGTCCGGACGGAACCTATCAGGGCGAGGTCATTTGCACAGGCTGGTTTCCGTACATTTAATGTTGGGTGGTTTCAATCTGTTTTATCGGAGCCAACATGTAGTGCCGTGGAGATTTTGTATACATGTTTGATTAGGACCCTGGTTTTAATTTAAATGGAAATCGATCCGATCGGGTAGCCCATCCGCAATATTACACGCCTCGACTCGGTAAAGATGCAGTTTCCGATCGGGAGAGGCAATCAAAATTCAGCTTAGTATTTTGATTTATTTTTTCCAATTCCCTCATAGCTCATACGTCTAATTTATATAATGACTGCCCCAAACATGTGAATATTTTCGTTGAGAAAAATTCTTAATTTTCTTGGTTCGGGCACATAGTATTCACCATTATTTAGTATCTGAGTGTTGTATATTTTACTTATAAAAAAAGTCCTCCTAAATTATTTCTTTTTTATTAGTTTTAAAATTATTTTTACTTTTCCAACTCTATTTAAACATTTTTTTTGCATGAGGTGCTCACCTATAATGAGTTACGCAATTAGACTAAATTTATGTGAAATATTATAGTAACTGTTGGTGTGCCTAATAAATAAATAAATATCTATCTGGATTTTACTAAGTGATTTCTTGTTTTTCTAATGGATCTGATGTGTTCAATAATAATCAAAGCCCCTAAATAAATAAAGAGTCACAAAAACGGAGCTCTCTGAGTAACTGTTATGGACAGGCGCGTCGCTCATCACCAAGCGCACGACTTGTTCGTCTGGTCGTTTGGCATCATAAAACAAAAGACAGACGTTTGAGTCAAGTTAGAGGGAAGGAATTTTTCTTTGTGTAATTATAATCAAAGATATTACGATTAATGCAGTTTAAAATATTTAATACCTTGTAGTGATAAAAAGGAACTTTGATTTCTATAATCAACAACATTGTCACATTGTCCAATTTGTCAGCTTTTTATAGTTATTTCTGATACAGAAACAAGTAGCCACAATGCTATTAAGACATACATATCTATGTATACATCTGGCCAAACAGTTCCATATTTCAATCAATCATGTTAATAGGCCAACAAAAGCAATGCCATAAGTAATTACTCACGGTTAATAGCCGTAATCTATTTGCTTATCAACGGAAATCTACTCGTTGAGGTGTCACTTAAAGTTGGCAACGAGATATTTTCTGTTATTGCCATTATTGTTATTAGTTATTTTGGTTTCTTATACGTGATAATTACATTGGTTACGTGTTTGTAAAAATTTCAAAAATTTATCACTTAAATTGGTAGCTTAATGGTTTTAAGTACTGGCTCTCAAGCTGCAGCCTTGGTTTTGAATCGGGCCTCGCACCTCTCCGTTTTTCGGAATTGAAGTGCGAAATTTAATTTGAAATTTAGCATAAGATTTTCAGTAAAGGAAAACATCGTTAGCAAAATCTACACGTCGAAGAAAGTTGCAAGCCCTCGGAAAACCTGCGAAGTCCCCGATTCCTATTGGCCCAGCGTGCGGGCTATGACTTAAACCCTCGCCTGAGAGGAGAGTCGTGCCCAGCAGTGGGATGTATAAATGGATTGATGATCGTTAACTGATTGCAGAAGTTATCTTATGAAGAAACGAAAGAACTTTTAGTTTAAATTTCGTAACTCATTTGTAACTCTGAACCTATTGAAGATTAAGTTCGACGCAAGTCGCCTGTCAAAATAATTGAGAAATGTTTCTGTCCTCATAACACTAGATTCTTACTTCATTCATACAGACACTCGATCTTTCATTTAGTTATTTTTATGTCAAATAAGTTAATCTGGTATCATCAATAAGACTACATAGTATTTTCTTGATTTCGTTGTTTACTTCATCAGTAAGAAAAAAAGAAAAACTCGGAAGTCCGAAGCCTATTTATAAAATTCCAGAAATTCTAGAATTCCACGAAGGAAAACTGTCAAAGTTTTGTCGACGGCTCCACCGAATATTATCAAAACAGCGACCAGGAACAATAAAAACAGTAAAATTTTTTTTTGAAAACTTGTATGACGAAAACGGTGGAAATACCCTGTGTTTTTACGGCGTAATGAAATTTTATATTATTATAAAATATCGCTGTATCTTTTGGTATGCAACCCTCAGCGACATCATCCGCCAGGCCTTACCCACGATTAATGTGCCCGCTATACTCGAGGCAAGCGGTGTTGCAAACTGATGGCAAACGCGCTGACGGAATGACACTCATCCCTTGGAATATGGGCCGGGCGTTGGTATGGGACGCCACTTGTGCGACACACTTGCCCCATCCCATCTCCAGCACATCAGCAAGAGGGCTGGCTCCGCAGCTGAGCTGGCGGAAAGAATAAAGAGTAACAAGTACCAGGACCTCGGCTCCGACTACCTATTTGCACCCTTTGGTGTCCAAATAGTTGATCTGTGAAGTCCCGGTACCTCTCATGTGTACAAAGTTTTATCCAAAAAATTAATAGACTGTTTGGAAAACGCAAGGGCTGGCAGTTACCTTGTCCAATGCATTAGCATAGCTATACAAAGAGAGAACGCTGCCAGCATTTGGGCATGTTGCCACATGGACCCAATTTTATACATATAATTTAATCCTAGTTTTGGTTTCTAGTATTTAAGCTTTTATTGTACATTACCTGTTTATTTTAACTTTAGCTTTTACTTATTTTCTAACAATAATTATTAGACAATAAGTAAAGTAGTGTAAAAACTTTTGCACGTTTATTCGGGAGGAAGTCAATGCAGTTGTGACATTATTACGGTGTGTCACTCATATACTCATATCACCAACCGCTACTGCCGAATCTTTGTAATTCCTCATTTCTGAGTATATATGAAAAGTATATAATTATCGATATACCTGTCGAACACTCAATTGGTAATTCGTATTAAAAAACAAAGCAACAGATTAAAGATAACAATATGTAGTTACACAAAACAATACAACAACACATAATACTCTTAATGGGTCTACTTATCAAATTGAACCATACAGCATAATGACAGAGGTCAAATCTGGAATGCTGTACAGCAATTTACTTAATATAGATTTATTGGTCAAGAGATTGATTGAGATAAGCCTTGTTTACTGGCAGGTGGGTGCTGATTTACTGGAAAAGTGCGATAATAAATGTGTTAGTAATTGTAAAATTATTATAATTCTAATTTTTGGAGCACCAGCATAGGTGTTATTTGAATAGATACTGATGACAAGGTAAGAACTGCACGATAATTTAAACTTCTGAGTTACTGCGACCGCTGTTACTCTGAATATCCTTGTTTACTGGCAAGTAGGTGCTATATAAATCTTCTACTAATTGTACAATTATTATTCAAATTTTTGAAACTGCCTCCGTGGCCTCGATTGAACGAATTGAACGGCTACCATGCCGGATTGCCACGCAGAGGTTCCAGGTTCGATTCCCGGGCCGGGAGAAATATTTGTATGGTCTACATTTATTTCTCTCGTGAGTTTAGATGTAATTTGTGGTTGTCTATGTGTGTGTCCATAGCACCCGCGACACAGGGTTTCCCTATTACTATGTTGAGTGTGTGCGTTGTTTTATTATTTTTGAAGGTAGTGATTTCAACGATAAAGTAAATAATGAGCGCTAATTTAAAGTTTTAGGTTTCTGCCATCAATCATAATATAAAATATATTCTTGTTTACTGACAGGTCGGTGCTGATTTTCTGGAAAAATGTGATTAATCAATGTTCTAGTTAACTACCTCCATGGCCGAACGGTCATCATGCTGGTCTGCCACGCAGAGGTCGATTCCCGAGTCGGATGAAATATTTGTGTGGCATACATTTATTTCTCTCGTCAGCTTGGGTGTAATATCGATGCCTTACTTTCTCAAACTCGTAACTTAAAAAGAGTGATTATTCAGGAGATGGCAAAACTTTCTGCGAATTTTAAATTTCTTATTAGGGGGGTTAATTTGGATGCATTACTTTAAGAATAAGTAAAAGCCAGTGTGTGAATATGAAGGAAATGTGATGTGAAATCAGCCCGCAAAATTTATATATACTACATAATTTTTTAAATTTCAGTAACTTTGTGCTTTAGATTGAGATTTTTATACGAGATTGCAACGATATGTAGTTGTCTATGTGTACATCCATGGCACCCGTACACAGGGTTTCACAAGTGCGATTGTGAGCGTTATTATTATCATTATAATTGTTGTTGTCTAGTAACTAAAAATTACTAATTGGTTTTTTTAAGTAAGCAGGAGTCATTTGATCATCAGTAGGGATGACAAGGTAAAAAATAATCGATAGCTTAAACGTTTCGGCTGACACGATAACCATTGTTATGACTACTGTGTACTTGTAATTGTGAGTGTGATTGTACTTACAATCAATACACATAATGAAATCATACAGAAGTTGAGTCTGCACTTTTAACATTTTAAATAAGTGCTACGTGCTGAAAACACGCTACTAAACCAATCCATTTTTTAAATTTGTCTATGTGAGTTTGTTCACGCTAAACTCCGTTCATAGACAGCAAATTATATAAGAGTGATACACATATTATTAATATACACAAATGTTATTACAGTAACATTTTGTACATATCAAGCTTGACACTTTCTTCGATCTTCGATAAGAACGAAGAAAGTGTCAAGCTTGATGGATTTAAATTTAATTCCGTGCCATTTACGATTACACGGCATAGAATTGAATTTAAATCCGTGCTCTAGTTTCTATACAAATATGTTTATAAAGCTAAAATGCAAGATTAATGTTCAAGTGATAATTTATTCATTCAAAAACTCAATACAATTCAATTCATGTAAAAACTAAATTAATTACATAATTATGTCAAACCGCAACGTAGGCTTGGCCAGGACTACATAAATATATGTAAATCAGCAACACATAAAAATTAATAATGCAATTCGCTAAACTTAGCCATTTTTATCCAATTATTACAATAAAAAACGACCGTTCTGAACCTTAGCTGATTCAAACGACCCCATAACACTGGCAGCATTACCGCGCTGAATGGCCAAAGACATTTGTGGCACCAAGTAAGATCCAGAGCGTGAATCACAGCCTCTATCTCTAAGCCGACGACCCAACTCCCTGATGTATTCTTTGTGTCCAAATTAGATAAACTCTGTCCTCTAGATCACCCGTGTCCCTAGCAGGAAGCGATGGTTATTGCAAAGACCGGCACTGCCACTGCAGCCGTCACCCTCAGACATAAAGTTGACAGATCCCATGTGCCTATAATTTCACGAGCACCCTTACCCTAATGCTGACATTATTGGTTGACGGCAGATATTGGTATGGTGGCAATAATTCTCTGAATGAACTGTTTCACAAGGTACTCTACTGCTACTAATCTATCTCTATCTATCTGCTGCTATCTAGTTAGTAGCGGTCTAGTTGATGACCTGAAGTGAGGAGACACGCAGGGTATGTGAGTTGCCCTTTAAGTTGGAAGCTATGTCCGGACATTGTCACAAGACACTGCAACTGGCATCTCCGGCACTAGCCCGGAGAGCAAGTAGAGGATAAGCTAGATATCCTCCAATCCCTCCAGCCACTTAGGTTATTGGGAATGGGAGAAACGTCGTTTTTCGGCGTCTAAAAAAATAGGGAGGGTACTCTACGTGCACCCGGGGTGTCTGACCCGAGGCGCTTGCCTCTTGAGAACCGAATGAAGTCAGCGGCACTCCTATACACTGGCTGTTCTGGGGTCAGAACCTAAACTCAGAAGTTTCCTGTGCATGCACAGGTTATAGTGCCCTTGTCGTATACCTTTAGCGCCGAGTTACATGTGGAGAAAGTTTTAAAGACCGCCCAGTTACCACGCCTTCATCTACATTAATGGAGAATCTGAATTCTATTTACTAGGCAACAACATTTAAATTCATCTAAATAACACAACCTGGGTGTACGTGCGGCCGCCGCCCGGCCGCTGCGTAGACCATATGAATAAGGCTTGAAAGCCAGACTCGCCCGCGTGGCCGGGACGCTCATTTAAGTTAAAACGCAAAAGCTAAACGTATAGAGCATATTTTGGTATGACAGTTAGACGCACGTGGTCGCTGCGCGGCGGCAACGCGTACTCCGGTTGGCGACCGCGCGGCGGGCGGGCGCGCGGGGTGGGCGCGATGATATTCATGTCGAACAAATGCTGAGGGTCGGTATGATGTCACTATAATCAAAACTAATGTAGAAAGATATGAAGCTATCAGCTAGTGATAATGAAATCGTACGTAATTGTGTATAAGGAGTAAATGCATTCGAAGTAATTCTTTCAGTCTTTTCCTACACGCTTATTTCCGCGTACTAAGTGTTTTAGCCGATTGCAATTAATACTTCCTTTAACATCGAAAGATAATATCGTAAGGAAACCTGAATGTTAGAGCAAACTCAATGTTCTTCCAAGACATGTTGTCTAACCCCATTGGGCAATCAAGGTGGACTAGAGCCAATCCTTTGATCAAAAATGAGACATACTTATGTGTAATTAATCACTTCTAACGCACTCTTGAACTACGTCAATAATTATATTTTGAAATGTCATCAAAACTTGCCGTGACCAAGAAATAATAAATTATAAGCAATACAAAACACATTCAGTATCCTAATACGATATATCAACTATAATTTCATGATCACATCACATTTTATTACTTACATTACAGCAGGAACCACGATATTTATTCATACATACAAGCTTGTAGCATGTTATTTAGTAGACACCCGAGGCTTTCGAGGTAATTTGTCGTCATTAATGAGGTTTAGTTACGTTATGTTAAGTGTAATAGAAGCCTTTTTTAACAGTTTACATATAGACGTAAAACGTTGAAAAAGGCTTCTATTGTTTTTGTACCGTAGGGTTCAAGAAAAAGTAAAATATTTATTTTTCAAATGTCTATTAACTGTACATGGTGACATCTAAAAGTCAACGATTGTTTTTATAGCTATTTCAGACACACACCAATGATTTTTTTTTCCTATTGAATCACATCCTTAGAATCGTTCAGGCCTTTCGAAGTCAACATGCAACAGCTTATTGAGCTTAAGTTATGTTCGTTGAGTCTATCGCCATTCAAAAGTCGACAGCGGAATTTCGACCATATCGACACTGTTAAAAATCAAACTACACATAAAATAACGTAAAAAAAAAAGAATATTGTACGGTACAGAAGACATCAACGAAACTGGGTACAGCATATTTTACAATAAGTTAAGACCCTATCCATTTCGTAAAACTTTTAGACGAGTTACGGTATGAAAAAAATATTATATCTAATACAATATCCATAACAAGAACAAAGAAGTGGAACCCAATAATAGAAATGAATAATGAATGTGTGAAAAATAAAAAACAATACATATGCATATATTTAGATTATCTAGCTGTTCTGACTATTTAACAAGCTCAGATTTATCTCTTCGACGTAAGGTCGAAATTGGAACAATGTTCTGAACATCTATTTTATGGTTTCACCAATAACAATCTGATCTAGAACAGTTTATGCTAAACATTTCCGCATTGCAGCACGGAGTTGTTTTAATAGAATTACAGGTGTTACACTTGTTGCTAATACATTCAAGAGCACATCAATCTTCGCACCTGGACTTAGGACCGTTTTTAACGCAAGCAAAGTAGATTTAAGCTTGACGTGCTCTTGTTCCTGTGCACATAATATTAGTTATTATGATTATTGACCTAATCAATATAAGTGTATTGATTTGTCCACCAAATCTCATCGCATTACATAATATAATAAATAAAATTAAAAATTATTTATTTTCAGACAAATTAAATCTATAGATGGTTAGTTTAAAATTTAATACCTATATGTTAGTAAAAAATAGCAATAATGAAAGGTCAATGAATACAACAGTCTGATCTATCGAGGTACACTTTTGCGAATGTGTCATCATAATGTGATATCAATAAATCGACTGAAAATTATCGGATAAATAGTGGTGGTGGCAATCATTTTAAGGATACCGTTAGCGTTCCCCCGTATATGACGTATTATTGATGCAGTCTTTAATTGTGTATAGTATGGCGTAAAAATAGCTCCAATATCGCTGGAGCCTCAGCAGTGCCTTATAAGAGCATTACAGGTATAAAAATAGACAAAAATATCAACCTGTGTTCACATACAGGTTGATATTTTTATGTCAAGATATTTCAGGGCTGATTCGGGTCCATTGATAAGAACAATATATGCGCGGTTTTACTTTAAATCACAAAAACATAACGCGTTTTGGTCCAGTAAATATCAACAGCAACATCTGCAAAATGAAGGACGGACAAGTCATGCGCCAGGTGGTAAGCTCACGCCTGTTCATAACAGTTGCAGTGCCATTCAGCTTTAAATCGCAAAGGTCTTAGGGGCACTGCCACCCTGAATTTCATCAGCACCCTTCTAAACCGGAACGCAATAATACTTATATTACTACTTGGTGACTGATGCAGGTAAGGTGGCAGTACTTCCCTGGCAGAACTCTTTAACAAAGAGCTCTACTGCTACTAAAAATCAGAGTAAATGTCGGACTTGAGACCATCGTTATCGTAAGCAACATAGAATTTGATACAAATCTTAAGCTTCAAGTGCTCTTGATCCTGTGTCGACTTTAAATAAGATGTCCCTCAGAAATGAAAAAAAAACATATAACATTTTTAGACAGCAACTTTTAACAAATTTTAAAAATTTACCATTTTACTGCTCGTATTATCGTATCGTGTAGCTTTCAGTGCCTATATAAGAACTAAACATATTAATTGCTTAATTTTTAATAAACGTATAGGAAGAACAATTGCGTTTATTACTTATAAATAGGTATGCTACAAAAAGTGCATTGCGCCCACATTGCGGCATTAACGTGTACAATAAAATCCTAATTACACGAGACTAGCAAAAACACCCGAATATAGATTATGTTTGTGATTAGTGATGTGTTGAATTTTCAACCGAATAAAGCAATACGTGTAACAGTTGTAAAATGGCCAAGCGACCGAAACTGGTCGGAATCACTGGGAAGTATGGCCCACGTTACCGTGCCTCCCTGCATAAGATTGTAAAGAATATGGAGTTCACCCAGCACGCCAAATACACCTGCTCCTTCTGTAGCAAGGATACGATGACGCGTTCGTCTGTCATGCGAGCGCTCTAAGAGGACAGTAGGCAGCTGCGTATTGGTGTTCTCCACCACAGCTGCTTCATCCTGCCAGTCTACTGTGAGCACAAAATCAAGTAAACATTTGACTCTAGGTTAATCCAATAAACAAAAGTTTCTTAGAACACTCGAATTTTATTCATGATAGTGGAATGTCAGTACCCTCCAGAGAGTGGCTGTAAAGCATCAGTAGCAGAAGAGCTCCTTGTGAAAGAGTTCGTCCAGGGAAATACTGCCACCTAATCCGTTTCTACCGCCAAGCAGTAATGTCACCATGACTATGTTCCGGTTTTGAAAAGTAAGGGTGCTGATAAAATTACAGGCATATGGGACTTGTCAACTTATATCTCGGGGTGACGGGCGCAGCGGCATGCCCCTCAGATCTTTGCGATTTAAAGCTCTAATTCATATGGACAGGTGTGTAGCTTACCACCAGGCGCATGACTTGTTCATCCCATCACTTAATATTATAAAAAAAAACTACACCGATATGTGGTTAGTGTAGTGTGCAATCCTACTTACCTTTAATAAGAGACACATCCGCGGAAGCTAATGATTTGAAAAATATCTAGTTGTGACTGGTTTGAAAAATGTCGAGCAAAGAAAATTCGACTTAAATACGTGAATTATCCGTTAATTTAATTAAAAAGTTTCTTTTCCAATTTAAGAACCATGTCCTTATAAAAAAAAATATATGCTGGAAAATGTAACAATACAACTAACAATTTGAACTACAAAGCCATGACTCATAGGAAAATGGACTAATGAAGGATGAAGAGGTGTGGCATCTTCGAAGATAATGCTCTGCATAATTGAAAGTACTCTGCTGAGATGAGTGTACGTGTAAATTGCCCTAAAAATTGGCACGTAACTCATGGCTCAACTTGATAGAATTCCAATTCCAATATATAGCAGACGCGAAAATCTGACAACTCTAATAATATATATTTACATTTTCTACAAAATAGGTAATAGCAACTTCTTATAATATTGTATCATCACATCACTAACTTTGGTATATTATTTACCTAAGGACCTCTGCCAAACTTCATTTTGTGTTAATTTTTTTCAGATAAGATTTACTTATTTCGGTCGCCAAGCGGATAACGGTGTTGAAGAAATTCCTTTTTTTTTTAATGTTATCCAGTGACGGGACGAACAAGTCGTGCGCCTGATGGTAAGCTACACGCCTGTCCATAACGGTTGCAGCGCCACTCAGAGCTTTAAATCGCAAAGATCTGAGGGGCACTGCCACTGCGCCCGTCACCCTGAGACATAAGTGGACAAGTCCCATGTGCCCGTAATTTCACCAACACCCTTACCCTTCGAAACTGGAACACAGTAATGCGGACATTACAGCTTGGTGACAGAAATAGGTAATACTTGGCAATACTTCCCTCGACGAACTCTTTCACAAGGAGCTCTACTGCTGCCATCTAGTAAACTAGTTTTAGCAGGAATGTACTGAAAAATAAATGTAATTGAAATAAACTGGTGATGAAGTGAATATCAAACGTAATGATTGCAGCAGCAATTTTAAGTTATGACTTTAATCATATTGTGATTGAACCTATCAAGAATCTTGATTGGCTCAGTAGATTAAAGTTCCTTTTTTTTCAGTGTGGAAACTAGGTGATCTCGGTGACTAATTTAACTAATTACCTACAAGATTGTCCGTTTTTTACTTATCTAGTCTTTTTATCTGATCTTAGTTATCTAATATAAATAACTTTCGGTTTCAGAGGAGAAACCGATCACGTTAGCCAACACTAGCGGCAATTAGCGTAGGCAGGGTCGCGTGCGCAAGCGCCGCGGTCTGCTGCATGCACAACGTTGCATTAATTGGATTTAACTATGTTATCTTACCAACCTTCCTCTTCGTTACATCTCTTCCGAATTCCGACCATTTTGCATATGTTTATTATTGGGATTATACCACTTTTTCAATGTCAAATTTAAATTAAAAATAGAACGTCTATTGAACCGTATTTGTTTTGGAAATTATGCTATTTTTTATTATTTGTTTTTAAAATATACCAACGTTTCGGTTGTTTCGGACTTTTTACAGGACCCATTCAGACGTAATCATGGACCAGTAAAGAACCTAAAACAACACATGTCGCCTTATAGAGTATGATATAACCGAAACGAATATTATTAGCATTTTGCTGCATATACGTAATGAAACGTAATGAATCCCCTGTAGTTATTTAAACACAACTCTAGTTTCTTGTTGGGTGGCGCATTACTATAAGTCTTCTATGACCACAATACTGTTTTTACAAATAAATTTATATTTATTTGCCCACCTTACACACGCCTATCTATAATATTTACCATTATGTCCGTTTCACAACTTCTCAGCCAATGTCGATCAAACGCGGTTTAATATCGATTGACAGCTAATTATAGCATTTGTATCAATATCAAATAGGTAATGATTGTACAGCTATTTTAATTGAAAAATTTATATCTAAACGATATTGTAAAACTACGTGTAAGTATTTACGATAAGTTTACCTGTGTGTATAATTTCACATCTGTGGATTTGGATATCCACAATTTGTCAAGACTTTATAAAATATTGATGATTTCGTATCGCTGCTTTTCAAATATACTCGCCAAAGTAAAATAATAATTTTTCCTACTTTTATACGGCTGTTCTCACGACACCGAGTCATTTCGATGGCTAAAATCATTTCGATGGCTAAAATCATCTCGATGCCTTACTTTCTTAAACTCGTATCTTATAAAGAGTGATTATTCAGACGATGGCAAAACCTTCTATTTATTTTAAATTTCTTATTAAGGGTGTTTATTTGGAATAGGTAAAACCCAGTGTGTAAAAATGAAGGAAATGGGATGTGAAATCAGCATGCAAAATTTGTACTATACAATGCATTTTTGCATTCATTTACTTTGTGCTTTAAGATACGAGTTTGAGAAAGTAAGGCGACGAGATTCACCGATATTGCACGCTAGATAGAGGCGTAGGTACGCCTCGAGCTTTTTTTAACACATTACACATTCGCACGAGTAGAAGTGGGCGTTTAAACGAAAAGCATTTAAAAAAGTTTGTTGTTTAATATATATAATAAGGTTTAACTCATCATTTTATTTTTTTACAACGGGCCTAAGTTTTAAGTCCCGCCATCTATGTTTCCTAAACAAACTAATTCGTCAATGTGAATGTTATAAATAAAAATAAAACTCGAGTTTTAAAAATAAACTTACTTATAACATTTACGGCCAGTACTCTAAACTCGCTTTTCGATGTCTACACAATGTTGCAAACTTTTTTTTAACATAAAGTCTATGCGCTTAAATGGTTTTATAAATGATTTTTTAAGCTTCAAAATAAATGGCGTTTAAGTAAAAAGCGCTTTTTAAGCAAGTATATGTAAAAAAATACAACGTTTAACGTTTAAAATTAATATGCAGATTTCCATCTCCACGCGCGAGCATCGACTTTTGCCGATTCGATTTGCCGAGTAGTCCGAAATGACATTTTCCAGAAATAACGTTTAGTCGAAATTTCATAACCTCGAAAGTAATTTTGAGAGGAAAATGTTTTTTTCTTTTAAACCTAGCTAACCTAACCTAACCTAACCGCTAATCGTGTCTTTGCGATAAACATTCAACATATCCTGAAAGAACGATTCGGTTTTCGGTGTAATGAAAATTCGAAGAAACGTTATTTCGGCCAAAACAATTTTCGAGTTTGTGATAGGTTACCCATACTACTATATCATTTTGGGATTTTTCATCAGAGGAAATACTGGATCCCAAGCTGTTGGTAAATATCTTAGAGTATGGAAAAAAATAAACGCAATTTGGTGGGGCCCTCAAATTAGACGTTTATGGAAGCGCTGCAGTGGCGCGGCTGTGAAAATATTGTATGAAAATTAGTAGTGGCGCGACTGCAGCTGCAAGCTTCTAATTTGCAGGCGCCCTTAGATCCAAAAAATAGTTTCATTTTCGAATTCAAGCGCTACTCACTTTTTGAATTTTAATTTTCGAATTGAATATTAAACTACCCAAAGAACGAAAATACTTTTTTGACCGCGTTATACTCTGTACATTTACGGTAAAAGATTTCCCTTTATCTATTCTTAAAACTCTAAAATTCTTAAAACTCGCGAATTTTTTCTATTTACTGCCGGTAAGAAAGAGGTCCCTCTGATTATCTTTTCCTTTTTCTATTATTATTTATTATCTGATTTATCTCTCATAGATTTAAAACTTTGGAGCTTCTGTCCATTCAGTACAGTGTAATGACACTTTGATCTCCGAATTACTTACTTATTGATAAACGAATTGAACAACCACTTTTCTTTTGATTGATTAAACAACATTTTCTTTCGACCGTTGTACCAAATAAAAACAAAGCAATGTAACAGACATGAAAAGTAACGTAACAACCAGACAGCAAGTATTGCAACCACCATTAATTGGTCATTATAGTATGTATACCTTGTTATATATAGTTATATATGTCGACACAATTCTCTTACTTTCCCACAAACTTATCTATGCAGTTACTGTTCTATTTATTGTCGCATGGTGCACTTAATTTTACCAACAAAATGATTGGTACTTTGAAATTTATCCGGCTGTTAAATAAACGAGGTGTTGCAGTAGGCATACCGTGTAAACTTGTTGCTAAGGACTAGAGCTGGCAAAGGTGCATTTATATTAGCATTTTGCCTACATAAAGCAGAGCTGCAAAAAATATAAACTAAAAATTTCGTACTTGGAATTAAACAAATTTCATTCATCCAAAGTTAATAATTTTCACAATTTTCGTATGGTAAGTAAACCGCCGCTATTTAAATAAAGAACTTAATAGAACAAACTCTTTGGATTACTTTCCTTTGTATTTCTTCATTTTCTATTGTAAAATTGCTTGGAATAAATAATTACGTAGCCATAAGACATGTAGTATTCTGATATATTACATAATTATTCTGTGTTGTGGTTGTAATTTTTAAGGCGCCATAAAAAAAAATGACTTGCAACAACAACAGTACAACTTACAGGTTGTACTCTATACCTAGAGCGCGATCAATAAACTAGTACAACTTTTACACCTAGAGAACGTGATCAATAAGCTAGTAACGGAAATATTTTTACATTAGGTTCCTCTTTTTTTTACTATTCTTGTCGTCCATTCGAAAAAACGATCAAATAAAATTTTGATTTTACAAAAAAATTTGAATAACATTGTACTACTTTCTAACAAAAATCATCAAAATTGTGTAATAAACAAAAAATGGAATCACGAAATTTTCCAACGTGTTTTTGAGTCACAACGGACAACGTCTTGCATACATTTAAGACTTAACTCTGTGCCAACGATACCATAAAGTCCACATTTCAAAGCGTAGAGTTCCAGCGCTTTGCGTGTAGTTCTAAATAACTTAGCCTAACCGTTCATAAGCAACTCGGTTCAAAAACAACAATGGCTTACACCAATATGAACGTGTCTCAATTCGTTACGGTACATTAACTACCTTGTTACACTTACGGCAAATCAGAAATAAATAGCGATATTATCAAAAATTGTATTTGCCATACAACTATTACGTCTCAGTATCACTAAATATAACGAAACTTTAGATACGGCTGTATATTTAATTTTCATCACACTTGCTCGTAAACAGTGTCATGACATGCAGGCAAAGTCGACCGTAATGTCATAAATTATGAACACGGGCATAACGGGCATTTTTCATTACATTACCGTCCTGGGGCGGTAATATATTTTACATTTTATTTACACTGTACTTTTCTTATACGCCAAGATTAAGCATTTCAAAAATTGAATTGTGTTTCGCCTAAGCTTCAAGCATAGGAAAAAAAAACTAAATATTTGCAATTTAACTACATACTTTACTAAAATTATTTTCTGAATTAAAATTCTGGACTATTTTTAGAATTTCGAAATTATTTCTTTTATATCTAATACGTCGTGGCTGCATGCGTCTGTGCCTTTAATATTTTAGTCTGAGTGATCTGAGTTGTATTATGGGAAGAATAGCTGGCAATCTGTGTTCAGACTATTCTGTTTGGCAAAAAAAAAATCCGCATTTTGCAAAATCCGTAAATGTTGTGTCGTGAAGCGATATTTATTCATATAAGAAATAAATTATCGTTGCAACTATTTCCTCGCAAATCTGATGAAAAACATTGTATGTAGCATGGGCGGTAAAAATTAGAAGCCTCGAGTCAGTAAAGCCCTCAGCCTATGGCTTCGGTTGCATTCGGCTAATAGTTTACACAATATAGATTTAAAGAAATTAACTAAAAAAGCAAATATTAGACAATATCACATACACACATCAAAAAAAGTTTGCGATCACTTCGAAAAACTGAAATCTTTTTTGTTACTGTAGATTATATTATGATTTTTTCTTCTTTTCAGATTCTTTATTTAAAAATAAATTAGAACATAAAACAATGACCCCGTTCAATTGTTTTTTCATATAAAAAGGCTTTCAGTCCTAGCTTACGCTCATTCAGAAATCTGTTTTAGTCAATTATAAGCGATTCAAGATATTTTTCGCGGAAAGTTGTGATTGAAAAAATGCCAAGAGGATTATCAGAGGTTTTACGAGCTAGAATAGTAACTTTGCGGGAAGAAGGATACACCACGAGAGTAATAGCACGCAGACTTGCTATATCCCAATCCTGTGTCGTGGCTACGTTGCAGAGGTATCACGAAATGGGGAATTTAGCTGACCGACCCCACAGCGGTCGCCCAACTGTTTTGACAGCTGCCCAAAAGCGCTATATTAGACTGCTGGCAGCCCGTGATGCAACAATCAACGCCACTAAAATAAAAGCAGAAGTCAGGGCCGCCTCGGGGCTTGAAGTTAGCACGCAGACCGTTCGCAAATGCTTGCACCAGGCTGGATTACGAGCACGGAGGTCTTGGCGAGCTCCGCTCAATTCCCGGCAACGTCAACAACGAAGATTGCAGTGGGCTAGACTTCGGCAAAATGAAGAAGGTGAGGACGAAAACATTTGGCAAAACTGTCTCTTCGTTGACGAATCCCGAATCAGCACTCATCCAGATAACCGACGTGTCCGTGTCTGGAGAAGACCAGGCGACCGTGAAAGACAAAGAACTGCCACTGGAACAGTTCAGCAAGGCGGAAAATCGGTGTCCTTTTGGGGTGGCATTATGATTGCAGCTAGAACGCCTTTGTTCCCGTATCGGGGCTTCATGACAGCAGACATGTACAAAGCAGTTGCTATTGATGATATCGTCAGACCATTCCGAGTAAACCATGGGCACCAATTTGTACTGGTCGATGATAATGCGCCCGCACATCGAGCTCAACGAGTCAATGCTGCTCTGCAAGAATACGATATCACACGATTAGACTGGCCTGCCGGCTCGCCCGACTTAAACCCAATAGAGCACGCGTGGGATGTTCTTAAACGAGCAGTATGGAACCGTGAGTTACGTCCCCAGACAGTTCCAGAGCTCAGGGAAGCCGCTATTGAAGAATGGGATAGGTTACCCCAGGAAATGCTGGATAACTTGATCCTCAGCATGCCCAGGAGGATCTTCGCAAGTATTCGAGCCAGGGGAGGAGTTATTTTATATTGAATTCACACCTTTTAATAATAAATTGTTGTTTAAGTTTAATTAAACAGTCTTTTTCTTTCTATGAAATTTCTATCACTATTACATTATGATTAATGGCTCAATTTTTTAAAATAAATAATAAAAAATAGTTTTATATTTTAATTTCAAACAGGGTATTCCTATTTCAAGAAAGCATACAACATAGATTTTTTCTTGATAAAGTTAAATTTAAAGAATTATAGGAGCTTATGCTATTGATCGCAAACTTTTTTTGATGTGTGTATGTTGCTCTGATCCCAAAGTAAGCACTTGTGTTATGGAAATCGGAAACAACGGACCACAAACACCCTTACCCGAGACCACAGACCAAACATTTTTTTTTACTTTCGTGCCCGAGACAATACACAAAAGTTACTTTTTCTACCGGCGGGGATCGATCCCGGGACCTCAGAGATGATGACACCATAAAAACCGGTGTGCTAGCTACTCGACCACGACACTGAGGTCGTCAAAACTGACTGGCTTCTCACTTTTATGTTTGAATGTAATTTGCTAATTAATACGATTGACAATCTCAAATTTTTTCATAATTTCTATTAAAATCGCAAGCATATATGCATCTAAACCAGAATCTACAAATAAAATGCATTTATGTCATCGGTTCCTACTAATTCAATACCAGTCTTTTGTTCAATATAAATTTATGTATTAGCTAATCTATCTGCTGATATACTTACCTAACGGCTTACCTAGCGCTGCTTTCGATTTGAACAAATTCCAAATTGAATAACATTTGTACGCACAACCACATACCAAAAAAAATAATTTAATGGAAATAAGTAATGTTTGAGAACTTTTGTTTTTTATTTGAACTTTGTGGTGTACGATTGTGCCACTAATGATATTTATATTTTCAATGGAATAGGATTTCATTTATGAAGGTTTCTAAAATTTCGAAGTTTCTAAAATTTATGCAAAATTTATTTCCAATTTTTTTTACATTCACTCATTCATTCAAATGTTCTTGGACTTGTTCGTCGCTTAGTCTCAAAAAGTAAAGGATTTTTTTTTTGTGTTTGTTCAATCTTTCTGTCAATATACTAACAAAACTTTTGGATCGCGAACTGGTAGCACTAAAACTTTCGTCATTTTCCGCGAACTTGAATTCTTTAGTAAAATAAGCAGCAGCTCCATACTTCGCACTAAATAGGCGATACCGTAATAATATTATTAAAACATTTTTAATAACAATGAATGTGTAATATTTTACATAATATAATCAGCTTGGGTTTAAAAGTATTGAGTCGGTCACGAAGAAGCAGTATGAAAATTACCGGGCCAAGGCAAACAATGTTTGGGAAACACTGATCTATGCATATTCGCAGTGTACGTAATTTGTTTTACTTGTAGCGTATCATATCAGTTTTTAACCGACTTCAAAAAAGGAGGAGTTTCTTAATTCGACTGTGTTTTTTGTACGTATGTATATTGTAGTGATCCCATTTAAATTTGAAGAAAATATTCCACCTCTAAAGGTGGCAACCTTGGGGATGAATCCGGTTTCGCGTACTTTCCGGTAACCGATTTCAATAAAACTTGGCAAATAAATGTAGTAATTCCACGAACTTATGAGGTCGGTTTTTGTACTACTCTGTACTGGGCTTATTACATTATGAGCATGTGTACAGGAATTCGCAATAATAAAGCGATAAAATCTTATTGTAACCTGTTACAAATGGGCGTAAGTCATGCCACTATGGATACGTACCAGTACAGCTTAGGCAGTATACAATGAAAAATGACATAATTTATCAATGAAGTACACACCGCCCACCAATTACTTTTCTTGATTATTAATGTATATATTATAATACATGCTGTAGTGCTAATCGGTAATACTAAATTAAAGGCGCTGATTTTACTATCTACTCCTAGATATATCACAAAGTATAGTGGTGTCGCCATCTCTCAGGTCCCGGGTTCGATTGACATCATAAAAATACAGGATGATTTTATGTTCACATTTGGTCGGTTCGATTCCCAGGAGAGGCAAGCAACTGTTTAAAATTTTCGATTGCAAGAAAGTCAATGAACGCAGTATTACTTAATTTTAAAAATGAAATAATGTCTCCATTAAGCAAAATATCGTAATACTAATTGTAATGAATATTATGACATTTTACTATTATGACTTTACTATTTTCTGAAATTACTCCATTAGTTTGTTATACATTTATTAATATAAAGATCGAACACAAAAAACAATGCCTTCGATGTGACAAGACAGGCAAAATATCCTATCTACAATATTTAAACTATACTTTACTAAGTACTTATTTATGTATACATATAAGTATCCTATTTTTCATTTCATATTAGGTGCAGTCTCCACTTAACTAAAATGAAAAGAGGGACCAAATGCGAAGGTATGTAAAGCTGTATTGAATAAATCACTGCCTACCTAACCCCTAAACCACAAAGTTTAAAGTTTAGGTAGATATCTACCAGTATATTTTTCAATCTTTTATTCTATGACATTGATGGTAATCGGTTCGTTTTGAAATAAGAAATAAACAATTTTTTGTATCAGTTTCAAGTAAAGAAAGACATAATGAGTAAGATTTAGAAGAAATTACAAAGCGTCTCAACACGCGATATTTAGCACAAGAATTTTACTAAAACTTTATAGATTAAGTAAGGGACTTGACAATCAACAGCATTTAGTTCAACCCACACTGAATACATGTTTGCCTAAGTAGTAACACGTTTGCCGAGCGCATTAAACAAATCTCGAGTTTATCTATATATTGAACATATTGAGTGTGTAATCAAGTAATTAAGAGATTAACTATGAAATTTTCAGTAAGTTGGGTTCTTAAGAATCTATTCTCAGCTCGATTTCAAATTTTTCCCGCACTAAACGGTTCATTTTGCTAGGGTCGAAAGGCAGGGACATTAAAAGTATTTCAGAATTATTTTTTTTACAAAGGAAATTAAAGCCATTTATTTGAAAAATGTATACGGTAAACATTTTTCAAATGGGTATAGTATACGTGTTCTATTTAGTCCATTGATATTTAAAAAAAAATTGGTATATGCCAAAATACCTAGACATCGAATACAGCGCTTTTCTTGTAAAATTACGATTGTGTATTTTTTCTATCGTGAAAATATTTACGAATTATGTTTTCACACTATATAGTAAGCAGTGTATATCCTCAATTTTCCTATATATTTTTTCCAAACTGATTGATTCAACACTTTCGCTGTTATACGGAATCAACTAAAGCCATTTGAGGTGATATAAACAATTAATAAGTAATATAATTATCCTAAACATATATGTTTATAAAATATTATAATATATGCAATCGTTGCATAGTGAGGGTTCTCAAAATGGAGGAGTACCGAGTTGTACTTTTTTTACATGTAAATTAAAACAATGAAACACAACCACGATCGACGACTACAAACTTAAACGACAGTTAAACAAGCGCTTCTTCTTCTTATGGGATCGATAACAAATTATTTTATTGTTAAGTAATAAAATTACACGCCACTGTGATACAACTGGTAGTCTAGAATGTACCGCCGACCTATTTTACCTGTTGTACGAGGGGCAGTCAAATAATGCCTCCATTGCTATAACTGTTATTTCTTTCAAAGCTACTAAACTATCTATGCATGGTATGATAACCTTACCCTATTTGTATACTCTTGTCATTTCCAGATTGACTGATTAGATCAATGGATTAGAAGCTAAAACAAAGAGCCGTCATTGAGGTGCTGGCAAAAGAAGGTTATGCTCAGGAAATCCATAATCGCTTCAAGAATGTTTTATGGGAATGCTGTAATAATAAATTTAAAAAAATTAAAAGTCAGAGCGATGGAGGCAGTGATCTTACATTGACTGCCCTTTCCTTTATTTATTTCCATCCTACTGTCCCTCATACTTTTCCTACGAAAATGAACTGTCATAGAAATGTCAAAATACATTTTCTAAAGTGGTTTGGAATTAATTACGCCTTTCTGTCTTTATCCTACCGCAGACGTGTCATTGTTGTATACTTTAAAAAATACAGAGTTATAATAATCTTACTTAAAGTTATAGTTTACAAAGTTGAAATTACATTGCAGCAAAGAAATTAAGACAGAGTAAAAACCGGCAATTACCTGACATTCCCTAGAATCGGCGAGCAGTAATGAAAAGCCACTTGCATCATGATTTACATGCTGGGACAGGCTGCACACTAATTTAAATTAATTTCGATAGCCGGAACAAGGTGCGGTGTATGGTTTGTTTGCAATTAAGAACAGCCTTTAGACATAAATTTTTATGCAAAAGAATATTTGTCCCCAAGATTGATTTCCGAAATTAATATATAATAAAGTTATTGGTATATAATAAAGCCTCATGTGATCATACGTTAAAAATGCTTTAATCACATCAAAGTCATAAAAATAATACGAACTACAATGGAACTACATGAAACAATTATGTACGTATTGTACATACGTATTATTTTACAACTTTAGGAAATGAAACTATTGTCCCGAATTTAAGTCGCGTATATCTGTTTGTGACCGACTTCAAAAAAGGAGGAAGTTCTCAATTCGACTATTTTTGTTGTGTATGTTACACGTTAACTCCGGCGGCAATTGCGAACCGATTTTGATGATTCTTTTTTTTGTTGGAAAGAGGGTACCTCATTATTGATATATTTGAAGAAAATATTCCACCTGTAAGGGTGGCAAACTAGGGGATGAATCCGGCTTCGCAAACTTTCCGATAACTGATTTCAATACAACTTGGCAAATAGATGTAATTCCACGAATTTTTGAGGTCGGTTCTTTTAGTGCGTACTCTGTACTGAGATTATTCAAACCAACCAACGTTTCGGGCCCTTTACAGGTCCCATGATTACAGTTGACTGAAATGGTAAAGTCATCAACCAGTTATTTTTAATATTCATGCAAAGCACCATATTTTTCACCATAGTTATAAAAGTTATTACTTTTATTAAAATCCTTATTTTTAAATATTCCAAAAAACATATCAATTTACGCTACATGTGTTTTACAAATATTTTATTTTAACAATACGATTTTTTATTAGATTACTTTTAATATTAATTAATAATGGTAATTATAATAAATTAAAACATATTAATTAGTGCTGCAGTCTTATGTCTGTTTGGGGCTTTTCACATCAGAAACTACAGGATACCAAATTGATGGTACGGAGAAACCATCTTCACTGTTGAAATTAGAATGTTTTTCTATTCCAATTTTACAACTTTTCTGTTTAAACAAAGAAAGTTAACGACTAATTTTGTTCGTAGAATATTTAAAAAACTCTCCTAAAAAGTTGCCATTTTGTAGATGTGGCCTTATTACACCAAGTGTGCGACTTATCAATAAACATACATACATATCTTCACGCTTGTCTCCCACCGGAGTAGGCAGAGACTACGGAACTATACACACATGCTCGTTTATTCTTGGTACTTTTAGCCCGGTCTTTTATAAGGACATCCGCAATATGATCGATATAATGTACGCCGAGTTCCTCTCCCCACACTTGCATCCACATTCGCTCTATAAATATGTTCTGTCAATCTACCAAGATTCATTCTTTCTACATGACCAAACCACCGAAGCAAGCCCCTCTCTGTTCACTACATCACCTTTGATACTATAACGCTCTCTTGCTATCATTAACTAAAATAGAAACAAGATGTTCTGAGTTCACTTTCTGAAAAGGGCGTACGCTTATAAAGTCTTTTAAATCGTAAATATTTTATAACTTTAATTGTAAAGAAACCAATCGTGTGATGTTTCTAAACCATTTTCAGCCAGGGAGGTAGACTATGTTTGTCATTTTGCAAATGTTAATAATATTCCATAAGGGCGTAACCACATTTATCGACAGGGAATTGCATTAAGCCGGTCATATAAAGTAATTGTCAGAATTATTATTTAGAAGAAATCTTCACTTTTGATTTGTGTTGCATTGTTAATTATGTTTGTATTCTAACCAATGATCATAACTACTTAAAAAAGGATTCTAACTGAGAACCTGATTGATTTTTACGTGCAGTTTGTATACTACCTTTACAAGACTAGTCACTACATATCAAAAAGCCAGTGCGAGCGGAAGCGAAACGCGCAACATCGTCTCGCTTTTACTGCATGGACATAAAGCCTTTTTTATATAACATCAAGTGACGAAACGAAAAAGTCGTGGGCCTGATGGTAAGCTGCACACTTGTCCATAACATTTGCAATGCCACTCAGAGCTTTAAATCGCAAAGATTTGACGGGCACTTCCACTGCGCCCGTCACCCCAAGACATAAGTTAACATGTCCCTGTAACTTCACCAGCACCTTACCCCTCAAAACCTGCTTGGAGGCAGAAATAGGTAAGGTGGCAGGACTTCTCTGGATTAACTCTTTCACAAGGAGCTCTACTGCTAACAGACCTTTTTCTGACCGGCTTAATGTGATTTCGTGTCTATAAGTGTGGTGACTCCCTTATTGCACACAAGAATAAAACACGTATTGGATAATGTGACGCCATACGGACGAAACATTCTCTTTACAAAAAAAATCTAACGACATTCCAATTGGGAAAATGAATTTGACTAAATTGTTTCTGCTCTGGTCTTTGTCTATAAGTGCCCTGTCTCTTGCGAAGATGGATGGATAATGAAAATCGGACTCCAAATTAATTTGAGTTTTATTCTTCAGTTCTACAGCTATTAAAATGATTAATTAAATTTTTTTTTTAATTAAATTTTTTGCCGTTGCTGACGTCTTGAAAAAGCAGAGATGATAGAATGACAGGAGGCGGCGCGGGTGTCGCGAACCACAGAGTAGCGGCCGCTAGTGATGCGCCGTAACAGCCCCGTAGTTAATATCTTTGATATGCTACAATTAGTCTATACGGGGAATTGCCTAGCATAGGAAAAGGTACCTAATTGCTGTGATGTGACGACCTCGGTAGCGTTAGACGAGGAAGTCCCGGGCTCGATTCCCGGTAGATCCTATTTGGGAATATAACTTTATTGGTTCTGGTCTGGATGATTTGGGTAGTGCCCCTTGGAGTAAATTGCTATGATACTCCTAATACCGGGATTTCCCTAATTTGAAACCAGGTAATTATTGTCATTATTATCATTATAGTCGTCACCAATTAGGAGGCCAAATTTGACACTTGTCATCATGACGTGAATAGAGATGTGGACTAATCATATCGGTAATCACATTATACGATTTTCACGAGAAATCGATTCAAATTTTTAAAAGTTTGTGATTGTTTAGATTATTTTTCGGTTCATTGTTGCTCAGGGAGTCAAAAAGTCAAAAAGTCAAAAAGTCAAAAAGGCCAATTTGTGCAATTCTGTTAAAAGCAATTAATTTCGTAAAATTCTCCCACATTCCGATGAATTGTATCCATTTTTTTATTTTGATTTTATAATATTTTAGAATTTAGTGTAAATAAGTATGTTCATCGATAAAACAACTTTATAAAAAGATTAAATTACCAAGAAACCAAGGATTACATTAATTTTTAAATTGAAAAAGAAAAGGAAGTACAAATCCGGCTATTACTCATAGCCATACCCACAGCGGGGCTCCTTTAAATTTGATAAATTATAAATTTATTTGCAATCGGTGTGGTCAGAGATGTAATATTCATAAATATTTAAAATGCGCCTATTTTTATACATTTTTGTTTTAATATTTAGTAAGTCAATATTTTTTACGAGAAATCGAAGTGTGACTCGGTGAAATTGAGCGATTAAATGCTTACAGCACTATTATAAAAAAAATAGCTGGAGGACGTAACTGTTTTCAGTACGTCTCGGAGTAACTCAAAATTGCATTTTATTTTGGAATTCGTGCGAAAATAGTACTTCAAATATATTTTGTCATATTATAAAATGTTTCAATAAAATTAATGTATTTTTTTAAACTCAATTATGCTAATAATTGTTTGTTTATTGTTTCGTTGATTGCATTCAAAGTTACATACTATCGCCTTCGTTAGCCGTCAAATTTGGCCTCTTATTTGGTGACCACTATACCTACATTAAAAATAGCATTGCACATTTGTACTATTATAAAATAAGTAATGATTATGAACAAAAAACCTTTACTGAACACATGTACAAAGTCATTACATTAAACGAACAATTTGTAGGACCAAATTATGGGATCATGTATGTAGGTACATATTTTACTACAAAGAAGGAATATAAAACTTTAACAGTAGCAGAGATAAGGAAACCTGTTACTATTTCCTTTCTCCCAGAACTTAAAGTCGAATTGCTTACGGCAGTCTACTCCAGTCTAGGCACACTTGTTGCGTGCGCGAGTTACCCCATAATAAATTACCAAACGCCTTGTCTGTAACCTCGATTCGCATTCGATTGAGATATTGGTCAGGCACGCGCCTAGGCGTGGCTCCACTGCCATTTTCCCAACACTGTTTCAAACGGTAGCTTTAAAACAAAAGAATTTGTAAGTTTGTGAACATGATCATTAATGAAAGATTTGAACATCGATACTTCGTGGAAGACACGGCATAAAAGTAAATTTTATGAAAAATTACATATTAACTACCCTTCATTGACCTACTTCAATAAAGGAGGTTCTTAATTCGACTGTATTTGTGTGTATACGTGTGTGTGTGTTCTTTTTATAATATCAAGTGACGGGACGAACAAGTCGTGCGCCTGTTGGTAAGCAACACGCCTGTCCATAACAGTTGCAGTGCCACTCAGAGCTTTAATATGAGAGGAACTCCTTTACTGTATACAGCAACTATCTTGTGTTTGAGCTCATAATATTGATGAAAATTTTCATATTATGCGGTTCAGTCATCGTTAAGGAGACCACCATAACGAACACAGCGGAAGCGGAACTGACTTTTGAATACTTTTTTTTATAAAAAGTTATAATTTATTTATGTTAAATTTTCGTGATTCTTCTGTTTAATTTTTTGGCAAAAATTTGCTATGTTTTACGTAAACTTAGTTGTAAGTACAAAAAAGATATAAACTAAAACGTTTATACATTGGTTGTTTTTCACTCGACTTTATTATTTGGTATTTACGATTTGGTCTTCGAAATATAGAATATATGTTATTCTTAACTACCGGAAACAAAACAAAATGTTAAAACCAGATTTTTCCTTGTAAGTAGACCAAAACAATGAGATTCCAACTGTGACCCTGACAGTGGCAACATTTCCTAAACCGACTAATAATAGTCTAAAGAACATGTGTTTAATATTCATGTAACTCAAACCATCTTATCGTTCATACCAAGTATAAGAAATTGAATGTAGGATAACAGCTTTCCTTTTTAATTTGTTAAAAAATACGGGTGCTTTTTTTTTACTTCTCACACATACTTTACTTCAAACTGTAAGATAAATGAAAAAAAAGTGAGAATTTCCTACAGTCTTAAAATAAATTGTTTATTTGTATATTTCACAATGATAAGGGTTTAGGTTAATAAAAATAAGCTGGAAAAACAACAGTTCACTGTATAAAATCTTTAGAACGAATGTCAAGGGTGACGCGTTAGACAAAGCTAACTTGACAAAGGTAACATTAGAAAGTTTTAAGCAAAGAGTGCATTGTGTTAAGAGTAGATACTAACTCAGGTCGAATTCAAATATTTCCCGTACTGGAGCGGTTCTATTGCGCGTGTCGAGCAGCGGGAACACTGGCTTTATTTCTGAATTTATTTTTTTACAAACGAAATTAAAGCCTTAAAAGCCATTTGAAAAATATATATCATATACTCATCTACATCAGCCTATCGCAGTCCACTACTGGACATAGGCCTCCCCCAATGTGCGCCATTTCGCCCGGTCCATAGCTTGTCGCATCCTTAGAATAATAACGCATAGAATGACAGTTTCATATCAAACGAACTGTCACAAGTGAGGCAAAAACCAAATTCATGTAGGCGTAAGCAACTTGTATGTACGCTCGTCGGCACGCACACAAATATACAAATAATGATGCCATGGAATAACATTTCCCTCAAAAGTGGGGAAATTGTATCTTGCTTAACTCATCATTAAGTTAAAGGTGCCTACAGATTTGCCGGACATTGTCGATCAGGTGCCTACAGATGTGCTCGATTTTGTCGATCGACAATGTCGATCAGGTGCCTACAGATATGCTCGATTTTGTCGATGAAAAACGAATATAGCACTTATTTGTAAATCCAAGATGGCGGACACGATTTTTCAAAATATGCTATATGGGCATTGACTTACAATTATATGGACGTCGGGTCCGCGCTAAAAAGTGTCCGCACTTGTAAGGCGCTAAAATCGTATACAGAGCGCGCACTCCGCTTTAGTCTTCATTTGTTCTACGGACAGCGCGATACTGCGATGACATAACAATTTAAATTTCGAATAGGTTGACTTGGGACATTTTTTTCGTGGTTTTTGTATTAGACCCGTCGTCCATTTATTTGTAAGTCAATGTATATGGGTATCCTTTTCGAGGTATTTGGGGATGCTCATTACGAATATGGCACTCATTTCTAAATCCAAGATGGCGGACACGAGTTTTCAAATAAATGCAATATGGGTATCTTTTTCGAGGTACTTGGGGGTGCTCATTACGAATATGGCACTCATTTCTAAATCCAAGATGCTGGGCACTATTTTAAAAAAAAATGCTGTGTGGGTATCATTTTCGAGGTATTTGAGGATGCTCAATGTGAATATGGCACTATTTGTAAATCCAAGATGGCGGGCACGATTTTTCAAATAATGGCAAGTTGGGTATCATTTTCGAGGTATTTGGGGGTGCTCATTACGAATATTGATTTTGTTTGAACTGTCGTGTTTGCCATCTTGGATTTAGAAATGAGTGCCATATTTGTATTGAACATTCCCAAACATCTCGAAAACGATACCCAACTTGCCATTATTCGAAAAATGGCGCCCGCCATCTTGGATTTAGAAATAAGTTCCATATTCGAAACCTAAAGCCGAAAATGCCATAAGCAAACATTAAAGAAAATAACTGTTAAAATAGATTAAAAAATCGCTTAAGAATGCTCCCCTTTTAAGAAAATAAAATATTTCAATACAAAATATTTCGCTTGAGTTACGAAAAGAAAGACATATAATAAGCTATCAAAGTTGTACTGGTGGTGCCAACACTATAGTAGAAACAAATATATACTGTAAATTTGTTGCAATATGTGCTCCTATTCAAATAAAATTAAAAGAAATAATTATTCAATAAAGCATGAACGCAGAGGCGTTAAAAGTATTATAAAATAATTAAGTGTCCCAATCACTTTCATCACAAGTTAACGAAAACATTTAATGTTTATTCAAGTAAATATTATTGTTCAAGATGCGCAAATAAATCGAAATTACAGGCACCACTAAAATTTACGTAATATAATTATTTTGAACCAGAATAGCAAAATGGGGAGAAAAAAATTCGTTACTTTGCAACACTTTCGTATCTTGTTGCCGCGAAATTATTTTTCTGTTTTAGTGAATATTTACATAAAAATATGAGTTGAAACGCATTACTTACTTGTGGAATGCGATGTTAGTGTCTATTTTATGTTTGTCTGTTGTATTTTTACACCCATTTACAGCACATTTCGTCATTTTTAGCAAAAAATTTTGGAGCTGTTCGCGGTGCAATATGACCTTGAGCACTAACAGCCCGCGCGCTCCTGGGAGCGCGTTTGGAAGCCTCTAACTTGCCTCACTTAGTGTGTGCGGGCTAGGTTTCTATGCGTTATTATTCTAAGGTCGCATCCATTTCCCGCCAGCAACCTGCGAAATGGTTAGCCTGGCCGGAGGGCGTCCTACACTACTTTTGGACGTGCCGAGTCGCGCTCTCCACTCTAGAACTCGTTTTCCCCATCAGTTATCGGTTCTTCGATACATATGGCCAGCCCACTGCCACTTCAGTTTGCTTATTGCAAGAGCTATGTCGGTGACTTTGGTTCTCTGTCGGATAACCTCATTACGAATTTTATCTTATTATTTATCAAGTTCTTACTCACTGATAGAAATAGAACGCATACTTCCCGATACGGTGGAAAAAAGATATTTATACCGTTGTACGCGGATAGATTCCAAAACAAAGAATCAAATATGAGAAGACCTAAATGTGGAAAATATGAAAGAGTGATCAACGGCCTGCAAAAACTATAATATATGGGGGGAATATTTGTGCACTTTTATGAGGTACACCCTTGTCAATTTCCGCCGGAAGTAAAAAATGATCGAAATTCAAATAAATAAGATGGCCGCCATACAAATTTCAGTCTCCTATCACGGAAACTATTAGAGATAGGTAGGAGGTGCTCGAAGGAATGTCATAGAGATTAATAGTGGTCAACTGCCTGGGTTAAAAAAAACAAGATGGCGAATTCAAAATGGCGGCCGAAGAAAAACTTACTTCGATCCGGCTGTAAATTGGGGTCTTTAGGAGTCCTTAACCATAATTTGGGGTCAAAAGTTTCTTTTCGCCATTTTTTAATATGGCTGTCATATAAGCGTTTTTTTCGTCAAAGTGGCTGCCGAAACGGACTTGCTCTTATTCGGCTGAAAATTGGCATGCGAAGGCCTCTAGATAGAGAGATAATAATTTGTGGTCAAAATTGGTTTATCGCCATTATCAGATATGGCCGCCACAGAAGCGTTCGTTGGCGGCAAAAAAAATATGCTCTGATCCCTTTGAAAATTGGTATGTGTGGGTCTCTAGGAATACTTGATAATAATTTGTGATCAAAAATGGTTTTACGCCATTTTTTAATATGGCCGCCATTCAACAACTAATAAAAATTAGCTCTAATTCAACTGAAAATCGATATGTGGGAATTTCTATAGGTGTTTGATAATAATTTGCGGTCGAAATTAATTTTTCGCCTTTTTTCAATATGGCTGCCATACAAACTTTTTTAGCGCCAGATAAAAATTTGCTCTAACTCGATTGAAAGTGGACATGTCGGGGTCTCTATGAGTGTAAAATAATAATTAACGGTCAAAATTTATTTTTCGCCATTTTTCAATATAGCTGCCATATAACTTTTTTGACGGTAGATAAAAATTTCTTCTAATTCGACTGAAAATGGCATGACTTCAATCACAATTTGGGGTAAAATTTTTGTTTCTGCCGTTTTTCGATATAGCCGTAATTTTTTATGTAAATGGCTATTGAAAAAACTTGCTTTGCTCGGACTGAAAATTGGCACGAAAAGATTTCTAAGATTGTTTGATAATAATTAGTGGTCAAATTATATTTTTGCAATTTTTAAATATGGCCGCCATTAAAGAGCTATTTAATTTTTTTTGAAACAAAGCCAAAAGTGCCGAGGCCGGAGGCCGAGGTCCGCGAAGGGTGAAGTCCGAATCGTCCGAACACCATCAAATGGAGATAATATACAAAGGCGCAATAGATTACGAGTACAAGATCTCACAATTGTAAAAATGTAAAGCATAGTTCCCGATGTAGTGGAAATGAGATACTTATTATAGCGTTGTTGTATCTCAACCGTCTCTATGTTACATTTCATTTTCTTGAAAGCTATGCCAAAGAGAAGTATTTAGGGGGATAAAATGCCAAACTACTGCCGAATTTCCTGTACTATGTAGGTGCTGTGAATACCAAATCAACGATAACCCAGAATACTCAGACCAAAACCAACTTAGAAATGTTCGTTTCTTAAATTAGCATAAATCGGGAATCGACCGCCTCATCAAGCGCCCATAGTACTAACTGCTGTGTCACCGAAGAGTACACCCCGTAAACTGAAACCGACCACGCGCCGCAGGCCGAGCCCGATCCCACGACCGTAGGTACAGGGCTCGTTTATTATATAGCCCGTTCCATAGCTCGCTGAGCGACTTTAAATTGGTGGACTAGACGTACCGTGAGTGTCCGCGTCTCGGCTCCGTAAATCATAACAAGCAGGGCGCACTGGTTGAAAACCTTTGTTTTCAGATTTTGTGGTATAGGCGACGAGAAGATTCGACGTAGCTTCCCAAACGCTGCCCATCCAAGCTGAATCCTCCTCCTGACTTCCTTCTCGAAATTGTTTCTACCTAACTGCAGAATCTGCCCGAGGTAAATGTATTCGGAAACAACTTCAAGAAGGTGGCCATTTACGACTATGGCCTCGGGTCAATGTGATCATTGATCATGACTTTGGTCTTGTCCAAGTTCATGCCGACGCCAATACGTCGCAAGGCGGACGCTAGGCCGTCCAGTATCTGATGTAGTTCCTCCCGCGACTCCGCCATTAGGACTATGTCATCTGCAAATCGCAGTGTGAGATGTACTCGCCGTTTATGTTAATGCCCATACTTTTCCATTCCCGCATCTTAAACATATCCTCCAATGCGGCTGTGAAGAGTTTCGGCGATATGACATCCCCCTATCTCACTCCCATGCGTAATTGGATGGGTTTAGACTGCTGGCCCTGTACTTGGACACTCATAGTGGTGGCGCAGTACAGACATCTCAGCACTTCAATGTAACGATAGTCCACTTGGCATCGCTGCAAGGATTCCAAGACAGCCCAGGTTTCAACGTAATCAAATCTCATAGTCCACAAAGGCTAGACACAAGGGCCGATTATGACTTCTGTATAATCTGCCTCACAGTATGTATGCGGTCTATGGTGCTGTATCCCCGTCGAAACCCGACCTACTCCGGTAGCTGAAAGTCGTCTAGTCTTCTGGCGAGATGATTCGTAATGACTTAAGACAACAGCGTATACACGTAGCTCAGGAGTGAGATGGATCTGTAATTTTTAAGTAAAGTTTGTCTCCTTTTTTGAAAAAAGAGAACTACTATACTCCTGGTCCACATTTTAGGAGTTCTCCTACATTGAATGACGGAGTTAAATAGGTTCTGTAGTTCCTTGATGACTGGAACTCCTCCGGACTTCAGAAGTTCTGAAGTAACTCCGTCTTCACCAGGGGCTTTTCCATTTTCGAGCTGTTTTATAACCAATACGATCTCGTCTTGGCTCATATCTGGCAGGTCGACGGTATAGTGGCGCATCAGGGCGGCTCTGGGATCATGGTTGTCGTGTATGGTACGAGGAACATGTGCAGCGTATAACCGGCCAAAGAAGTTTTCTATCTCGGTGAGCATCTCCGGCTTCGTCGTTATGGTTCAACCATCGTGTGTTGTAATTTTTTTCATGTGGCTCATTCCAGGCTGCTGAGTGAACACTTTGGACCCTCGGTTTCGGACTATTGCCTCCTCAATGAGGCGTGTACTAGAGGTAGGTCTCGCCGTACCATCTTCGCAATCTTCTTGTTGAGGTCTGACCGCTCTGACGAAGTGGCCCGAGTGTCTTTTCGTCGTTTAGTCATTAGCCGAAGAGTCTCATCCGAGAGTTTGCACTTCGTATCTGTACGCTGAAATCCGCAAAATTTGATGCCCTCTGTCGTCAAGGTTTCAACCACGTTTTGCAGGGCCTCGTCGACGTCATCAGTGGGTTCCAATTCAACGAATCTTTGCTCGAGAATATCGCGGATGCCATAGACACACACATAGATAACTACAAATTACACCCAAACTCATGAGAGAATTAAATATAAGCCATACAAATATTTCTCCCGGCCCGGGAATCGAACACGGGACCACTGTTCCGTTCGGCTACCGAGGCAGTTAAAAAAGTGCTACATGCGTTGGGCATTCAGATACTTAACTTTAAAATATAAAAAAGCATTGATGGTGCTGTCTGAATGATAACCGTTCGGCCACAGAGGCAGTTTTCTCTGTTTCTTACTGATCTTTTGTGTTTAGTTTTTTAGGCTTTCATCGGCGTAAGCGACACCTGTGAGAGATCTATAATGCTTTTCACTCAGCAAGTACCTTTATAGCTACCAGACTCTGAAGTTTCTTTTTTATTTCTCACCTTTTCTCAATGACTTGATTACTCGAACTATAATCTCATAAGGTGATAGAAGTCGTTATGCCATATCTTAGGATCAAAACGGTAACGTATAAAATAAATTACCGACTAGGTATTTTAAATTATTTTAATATTTCCTACTTATCTACTATACATATCTAAATGGAAGTTGCCTTCATCAATGCTACTTGCATTGATGAATGCAACTTGAAATGAAATTGAAATCTGAATAATTCGACGTATAACGAGATTGCCCTACATTATGACCTTTTGCACCACACCCAAGACCATTAGCTACTGAGTTATTTCGCTCAGTCCAACCAAATTATGACGAAACTTACCCAAAAGCTTTTTATTGAGGTTTAGCGTTTTTATTGCATCCATCAAACAACAATTTGCTATTGAAGATAGCAACGAAAAAATATTTATTGTTATTAAAATAGCATTTGTTTTTCAATAATATTTCTAACCATCTTCAAAAAGTAGGAGGTTCTCAATTCGAGTGTACTTTTTTGCATGTTCCGCAATTACTACGACATTTGTCAACCGATTTCGATGATTCTATTTTTGTTGGAAAGGGGGTTTCTCGATAGTGGTCCCATTCAAATTTGAAGAATATATTTCTTCTCTAAGGGTAGGAAATAGGGGATGAATCCGGTTTATCGGATTTCGCCCACTTCCCGTTATCTGATAAAACTTGACAAATTGATGTAGCGAACACAGTAAAAACGGATATTTACGCAAACATGAGAGGTCGGTTTTTTTAATAAAAAAGTTATAATTATTTATTATTAGTCTAATGTTACAAAGACTGACATAGATTATAAGCCAATAAAGTAATAGTAAATACTTTAACTGGAGTTAGATTGAAAAGGTGAAATTGGATCCTCGCCGCAAAATGCCCAAAATGCTGACCGCGTTCCCGCTTTGTGTGAGTTACGGTATAATGGTACAATACAAACAAAAAAGTGGAATGTAGTCCGAAATAAGCTTATAAATTGTTGATGAATACGTCTATAAGCATGTGATTCTGTGATGAATACGCAAGATTTTTTTTATACTTAAACACACGTATAAATGCTCGTAAGTTTTCGAAATAATCCTATTTGAATCAAAATTCTAACGTTGTCCTTTTAAGCGCATTTAATTAATTATTTACGATGTTTACTTACACTTATATATTATTTTACATTATGTATTCTAATTACGATTACATTTCCATTACGCAGTTATTAAAAAACACATTTTTTCTTCTTCGCTTGTACCGACCATAAGACACGAAAGTTTTTCATTATTTTTATCAAAGTTATTTGGTTTGCCAGTTATAAAAACATGCATGAGAAACAAAACTTAGGTTGTGTTTTATTTAAATATCGACATCCATAAATTTAACGTCTATATAGAAGAACATCACTACGATCTTTTCATTCACTCGCTTTTCAGCGAATGAACGGAAATGTTCTATGGTGACGAAGGTTTGATGCCATTTGAAGGTGATTCATCGGTTCATTCCACAAATTAGTTCATACATATAAAACTTATTGTCATTCATAATTTCGGCAGAAGTTGGTGGGACGTGTTTTGGGAGATAAAAATTGTAAGTAATTATTACTACCTACTTGAATGTTTTATCACCTTTTGATAATTCGATTGTATGTACAACGAGCACTTAGCCAGGTATCTTAACTACATTTATAAAAATAATCATTGTGAATGTGTAGATTAGATACCGCCCACTCACTTTTCATATATTCTATTTTGTTTATTAGGTCTCTTAGCCGTCTGTAAAGCTGAAAAGTTGGAGAAAAACGGACAAGCAGCTCTTCAAAGGTTGTTAATATCATTTCCTGTTTTTTATCGGATCTAGTGATTCCTAATATTGTGCAATTTGCGTCCTTCACTGCATGACATCATCCACCCGGCATTCTTTTTTACCTATCATTGTCATCCTATGTCCAATTGTTGTGAATAAAATATAAAAATGGTAGAAATAAAAATGAATCAAAATAGTTTTTCATAAACTGATTTAATAATTTAAATTTTAATATAATAATTTTTTCATAAATATTATCACGTACCTAATACAATTATATACATAAAGATAGAACGTTAACGGCATGCCCTTAATAGAGTTCCGTAGCCGTTAGCGTGATTTCTGGTAATTACATTTTGTTTCAACTGTATACGCAGCAAGATACACGTATACTGTAAGTTAAGAAAATTTTGTAAGATTTATTAAAATACTATAATTAGTATTACAAAGATCGAACACAAATGAAAGTTCCTTTGACCTGACGGCACGAACGTGCGTCTGTGCCAAACCAGGGTCATCGCTACTTATTTTATAACTGAACACCTACAACAGAGGCTTGTCGAGTTAGGAACCAGTCTCTTAAATTTTTTTTGTTCATTTCGTTTTATACCCACACTTATAAATTTTGTTTTGCTGTACTATTCACCTCAAATGGCTTTGGTTGATTCCGCATAACATTCAAAGTGTTGAATCAATCACTTTGGAAAAAATATATAGTAAAATTGAGGATAAACACTGAATATACGGCGTGAAAACACGATTCCTAAAAATTTTCACAATTTGTATTAATAATTATAACTAATATAGAATGTAACAAATGCTGAACATACTTTATCCGGTGATCGTTATACCTTCTTTATCCGGTGACTGATACCGATAATAACAAATACTTATATATACTTGATATACTTGAGCAAAAATATTAATTTTAATTCGAAGTACTGCCTTCTTTATATCGTAACGTACTGTAAACTTTTAGTAGCCATTTTTGTCGTAGACGGAATTTAGTTTTTTTTTTCAAATCACTTCGTGTGGGAAGCAGGCTTTGACAATGTTTTTTCAAAACGACAATCGCTGGACCTGATCGATATAACTTATTGCGTAGAACGTACTATGGAGTCTAGTCTAGATGCACTATAGGAGTCGTGGTCTCCATGGACAAGTGCTCTCCGAAAGTATCAGAGTCGGATTGATTACTCTAAAACAAATATTATCAAGAACCAAAAAAGTAGGGATAGATGAATAAATGAAACATTCTTTGTAAACAGAAAGAAATATCGATAAGAAATAGTTACGATGAGTTTTCCTTCTCCCTGTATTTGCTGTAGATTACGCAACTTGAGAAGTTTTATTTTACTCCTTACTTCGCCATTGATCGCAATAGAGAAGTCATCGCTGAACACGTCGTGTGAACTTGTGGTTAGATTTATCGATTACAATTATCCTATGTAGTTTGAAGGTTGTTGAGTTTTCCTTTTTGAACCTAAATAAGTACCTACATAAAATACATTATTGTTACAAGAGTATTGATTGTTAGTCTTTACATTTAGCCTTCGTAAAATCGTATCTATGTGATTAGATAGTTATCGAAGATTTGCTGTTTGTATGACATTTTAATGTAGAGTTTTATATATTATTACAATAGATACATAGCTATTTTTATGACGTACGTAGGAGGTATTTCGTTACAGTCGGGTTGAACAACGTACGGGTACAAATACGATATTTCTAATGTACGCTTTAAATAAGTGAAAGTACCTATATTTATAGATATTTTATCACATGGGACTTGTCAACTTATATCTCAGGGTGACGTGCGCAGTGGCAGTGCCCCTCAAATCTTTGCGAATTAAAGCTCTGAGTGGCACTGCAACTGTTATGGATAGGCGTGTAGCTTACCATCAGGCGCACGACTTGTTCTTTCCGCCACTCACACACACACTTGGTACTTGGTGTAACGGGCTAGTGTCCGCAACTCGACGTCAAGGCGCCTATTTTGCGTGTCACACACACACACAATAATATTAATTATTTAAAAAATACGTAATTGTTTTTTTGCATAATTTTCTTAAAATTTTATGAATATCTTCTTCAAAGCACGATTACTACATTAATCTATTTATTTTGTTTGGGCGAAACAGATGTTTCTAATAAATGTGATTTATTTCCTGCCTTGTATCATCTATCACTTCATAGCACATAGTTTCGGAACGTTTATTAATATTTTATTGTATAACATTAGCAATGCGCGTGTAAAAAATTGTCATGTCCCCCATCAGATCAATGCACATTATACATACGTATAGTTCACACTATGTAATAGTAAGAACTCTATCATATCATAGTATAATTTTTCATTCTTCCTTTCCAGCGCGCCAAAATGGCGCCACTATCACTAGAAGGAGATACGCTGGGATCAAAACATCGCAATCATAATAAACTTTTGGAAAAAGCAATTGCAGATGGAGTTAAACCGGAAAAACTTAATCCGGAAGATAGTGACTTAGAGAACTTGCTTAAAATTGATATAGCTAGTAGGCAAATGAATGTAGAATACATACTTGAAGTGCTGAAAAGCGAAGACATGCTGTATGTATCTCGAGCGATCAAGCAAAGCTTGTGGCTTGTGACTGAACAGCAGTTTGCAGACATAATTAATCCAGACTATCTGCACACGCAACTGTTTCCGCAGATGACTACCAAAGCAAGTCACAAACTGATGCTGCACATTAGACTCAATCTTAAAAACGCAGCTAGAATCGATGAATTCTACAAATATTACAAGAAAACAGATCTAAAAAAAGCTCAAAAATGGTTGTCGCAGTGCTCACCAGCCTTAATTGAAGAAGAGCTTAAGGCACGCACTCACGATATTGGAAATCACCAATTCAAAAGACTTAGTGAAAGGGGTTTTACTGTGTTCAAACAAGCTTTGGATGCTATCTCATACTGGAAAAAGGACAAAATAGAACGCGCTATGTTTTTATTAAAAACGGATACAGAATTGTTTTTAAATACGGTAGAAAATTTAGAAATACATCAAATGCCTAAATTTGGGCCTAAGGCGACACAAATAATTATGGCGAAATGTCCTCAAAAAATTCAAGATAAATTCGAAATATACGCACACAATATTCACTTGCCAACTTTTGTGAAACATATGAAGAAAGAGCAAATTAAAGGTTTTATGTTAAAGCATATGGAAAATGACAAATTACGATATTGGTTTAATTATGACAACGTCAAAATTTTCATCAAACATATGCCAAACGAAGGAAAATTTGAATTCGTCAAGGAATTCTTCATAGAAAGGCCATTCAAAGATCCACCTATTGCTATTCCTTATCATAAAGCAAGTGTTTTTGACAACAGTAACTGCAGCAGTAACATTTATAGATGGTATCGTTTTGCTCCATTCGATGTAGCATTTTCGGAAATTAAAAAACTCATTCGAATCGAATCTTCACCCGATGAGAGGAACTCCATGTTTTCCGTAGTTTTGTTTTGTGCTAAACGAAATCCACAGCACGTGCATGAACTACTGCAGTACTATCATGATAAACACATGAACGAACCATTCAAGTTCAAGCTCACATTTGTAAATAAAATTCTTTCAATGACCGACACTCACAATTACGATAAAAAAACATGGACACTGTTGAATACTATTTTTTACAGCATGGAAGTTTACAGTGAAAATAGTGATAACTTTGTCCAGCCATACATTGAAGCCATAATTGCTTATAATATTCTCCACGGCGAAGAAGTTCCGGAAATAGTTGCAAAGAAATTCAGTTTCAATTCGATGAATAAATTGCAAAGTAAATTGAAGGTAGAAGAAAAACCAAAGATTTTCAACTATTTATACAACATCCAAATGACAAAATTAAGAAACAAAACTGTGGCGAATGAGACCCACTTCAGTGAAGCCCGTGAACTGATTGAAAATATAATGTATGTCTTAATAGATTGGAAGCGAGACCTCGTAGAATTCCCAGAAATACTAGATAAAATTAGGGAGTTAATTAAAATCAAGCAAGAAAATGATTGGAAAATTTCGTTGTCATCGTTATATACTAAAAACAACAAGTGGCGCAAAGCAATGTTTGAAGAATCTCTTGCGCTGTATACATGTGAACAATCCCTAATCAATGCTATCAAACATGACCCAAAGCTGCTACTTCGCAACAAAGCTGAGGTTGACTCAGTACGGTACAATGATAACGCGACTCTAACACATCTACTCCGCAAGCTGCGAATATATTTCCCGCAATCCGTAACTAGCGAGTGGACAACTGATTATCTTGCAAAACTTAACGAAACAAATGGCCACAAAGCCTTGACACGAGCTATATGTACTCTGTTGCCCCAGAAGCCTTTAACGGAAATACTACAGAAATATGCTCCTACCGAAACTAAAATAAATTGGAGCGAAGACGATGAACTTCTTCTAAGTTTGCGTAAATATTTTGCCAAATACATGCACCTAGCCAGACCACTCGTGTCTCCAAACATAGTATTATGCTATGCACGAGGCGATTATTTACAATTTGCTCTACCCTCTTTAACTGCAGTCGCGTACAACATAAGTTCCCAACGCAGCCGCGAAATGCTCTCAAAGTTGTTAGAATCACCTGTATCCGTACAGAAGCATGGTCTCACTCTAGCTTTTAACAAACTGCAACCTAGAGAAATTAAACAAGTGTTTGCTGATCTATGGAAAAGAAATAATAACGCAAGTATACGTTCTGCACTATTCAAGCGCACTTTTGAACTTTTATGTAAACAAAAAGATGATAAAGAAGCAGAAAACATTTGGGATCTACTTAGCACGTTTATTGACAATCTCTCGTCTGAGGAAGACAAGACTATATACCTTATCTTGAGTAATAATAAACGCTCAGTAGATTTGGTGCCGTTTTGTGTTAGAGGAAAATTCTGTATGAAGAGCTACAAATGTTTGAGTTCTTTACCACCCAAAGCTGATTACGTGGGTCTTGTAGATAGTATAAAATCCTATTTCAAAAAAGTTATGGAATATTTGGATTACGATTTCATTACTGATGTGGTACAGAAGGATCTCGAAAATTTTACAAAAACATTATATGCTGGTGACATTCTGTCATCGTATATGCTCTGTGTGAAAGATGAAGAAGCACAGACACTAAGATATAACAAAGTTTTTCTTCCGTTGTTAGAACGTTGTTTGCCACTTTGGGAAGAACCGGACAAAGATGGCTGCTGTATTGTCAAAATAAACATGACCAATGTGTTAGAGGAACTTCGTAAAGGACTTTTCGTTTATGTTTTTATGGAAAAAATGGTACTTCCCATTAAATTGTTTGCCGATATAGCGAACAAACTTGAAGAAAAATTGCCGACTAAAACTACTTACGTTCTGTTACGTACTTGGAAATTGACAGCTACCTTGATGAAACTCCTGGATAGTCACAAAGACATATTAGATGCTATCGAGGTAAATAAAACACAACGAGACCATTACTACATGGCTGACAATGACAGTCAATGGAATCCGTTCTTCTTGAACGTGACTAAGGATTTTGCCCAAGCTTGCATAAATTATTTAAAAGCGGACCTTGAAGAATATTTTCCTTCCATCAACTTACTATTCGGCAACGCATTATTAGGTATTGGTTCAAATGTGCATGGTATGGTTTACTTTGACATTTTAAACAATATACTTGACAATTGTGATAAATGTCCAAAATGCTTCCTAATGGTTTTGAAAAGTTTTCCTTCATATTGGGGTTGCGAAGCTAACGACATAGTCAAGCAAATTCGCGATAAAATAGAATCCCACCCGTCACTGGAAGTGAAAATGCATTTTTATAGAGAGAAAGTTGCACAAAATTTTTAGAACGTTATTTTTAGAATATTAAGAAATATTTATGTTGTACACATCGGTTGAGTATGAGGTATGAACTATTAAATAAAAAATTAAGAGATATGAAATAAAAAATTAAAAGCTCTTTTATTTAAACTACCTAATAAAATTCAATTTAAGTTAAAATAAAACAGAAGGTTACTGTACTATCTATAGCTCCAATTAAGCGTCTAGGTAATAATTATGTTTTCTTTTATTTTTCTTTCTCCTTATAGAAAGAAAAACAAAACTTAAAAAAATAAACAATAAGCTTTTTTTGGTTATTTAAGTGGAGTAAAGTAATTAAAAGAAATTGTTTGCGGCAATAATGGCAGCCTCTAGTATGTCCTAACAAATGCAGTTATTTCATACATTCAATTCATGAATTGTTAGTAATATTCCTATTTGGTTTTAGTTACTGTTAATCTTCTGTTAACTATCATTAGTATTTTCGTGCCATCTCCATATTTCTGCCATCATCAGCAGTCGAGCTGTGATATAATATGCCGAGTTGGATTCGTTTCAGGTTATAATTTGTTAATCATTAATTTCTTTTCTATAATTATAATAAGCTAATGTGTTAATGTAATAAAATAGTTAATGTTTTTGAAATTGAATAAATTAAAAAAAAAAAAAAGCTGAATAAAATTGTTTCTTTCTTTTCTTTAAAAATAAAAATATGTGTAAAAAGAACAAATAAATGGGCTGAATGATGGCGAAACAGGAATTAGGCAATAAAAAGTATAATTTGGCGGGAATATTCTCTTACAGGGAGCGAGCAATTTGTTGAAGAACACTTTAAATTGATGTTTGATTACAATAACTATTATTCATTATGAACAAGTCGACTAAAAATTTTAAACAAGTGGATGAGCTCACACCATACAAAGTGGAAAGTGACGACCTGTTATCTGCTTACGTGACTCCAAAAGAGTCCGTCACGTTGGACGACGTCGCGCAAAAATCTTCAATTGAAATAGAACCTTTCTTCAAAAAGATTGAAAATAACATATGTGATTTAAGGACTGTTGTCGACAATTTGAATAAATTGAGAGGTAAGTTTTGAAATAGTACTAGAATAACTAACCTAACCTACCTAACATTTAAAATTAGAATTGCTGTACAATGGTTATATCCTCGATGGCCTCATATCAATTTAAATACTCGATGTGTACCACATACCGTACAGTTTATTATGCTATGTACAATATCGTTACCAAAATTCACTCGCATTCCGTTCCGCCGCAAAATAAGTTGAGCCTTTAAGTGGTGCCTTCTTTTATATTAAAATTTTTCAGAAGAAGCTGCAAAACTGGAGTTTGATTTGATGAGTTTAACAGACTGCTCGACCTGGCAAAACATCTCCGAATTTATCGGTATGTCTTCAACGAACATTATAGAAGAATGTATGAAAACTTTCGATGAAGACAATGACTCCGAGTGGAATTCTGTCATGTGAAATTAAATACTCTTATGGGATATAATATAATAAAACATAAAAATATGATGGCAACATCTTTATTGCCTATCTTAAATCTAGTCTTACGACTAAATCTGATAAAGTAGTCATATTGGCAGATACTTCATGAAACTTCAGAAAGATTGGTGGTGGTAGATTATAATTAAATGTATATACAGCGAAATTACAACCAAATATCATCTGTTACCGTTTTTAAATTATTTTAATATTTTACCCATGATGGAATTGAAATCGACATGAATGTTTATGATTCGAATGAACTTCATATCGAAATCGAGTTTTAATTTCGCTACGTATATACATTTCATAAGCAACAACAGCTATGCTTACGTGGTATGTTATTTTCGCGAGACCTACATGGTACATGTACTGGTTACGTAAAATCAATTTAAAATTAAAGATACGATAGCGTAAAAGTCGATCACACTGCGCAGTTACTAAATTTTAGGTATTGGGCCAAAACTACCATACTCATCTAATTTTTGGCCCAATTTTTAGGTTTTTATATTGTATTTTTTTGGCGTTGTGCTCCAATGTGACAACTGCTTAGAATGTCCGCTACATCATCAAGTGTAACTATAATATAATAAAGCGTTCACTCACATAATATAGAAAAACCACTTACATCGTCATTGAAAAATCCACTTATGAGCTCAGATAAGTTTAAGAAACTACTATGTAACTGGTTTTGACCATTTGAACAAAATCATATTTGAGGCATATTTAATGATGTCACACGACTCGGTGTAACTAGCAAATAAACTTCCTAGTCTGTGTTAGTCATCAATGTGAAACCATCAAATGTCTTACATTGTCCTGTTAAGATTTTTCATTATTCAAATTTCCTAAATATTATTTGGAGCAAAAGTCAAACAGACATTAATATAAAAGTGTAATGCATTCTAATAAGTGATAATGTAGAATAATTTTTTGTAATACAATTACATACTTATTTTTGTTGATTTTGTATGAACTGTTTCAAACATTTTCAACTTCCGAATTATGCCTTTTATACATTTAAATTTTAAGACTTACATTAACCTTATCGCTTATCGTACTTACAAAGTACTCGTACCCAGGTATCAAATACAAAGAAATTGATTCATTCAATCACTTTTTACAAGATTTCAACGAAAATTAGGAAATATACCTATACAAGAATGTTAAAACTAGTAAAAACCGAGACGTTACACACAACTTATCCATAACACAGAGCCTATTAACAATATGAAACTAAAATGTTCCGAACTTATAAAAAAAAATCACATAGTGGCCGTAGTTAGTGGAGGACCTGTAAACAAATTATTTATTAATAGTAAATTTGGAAACAAAGCAAATAACACAATAAAGAGGCAAATCTTCAAGACAAAAAAGAATTTGTCATAATATATAAAAGCGAGTCATCAGAGTTTGTGATATTGTTACAATATCTATTACGGCATTAAGACAGGAAAGTTTTTTTTATATATAATAATACCAAGAGACGGGACGATCAAGCCGTGCTCTTGGTGGTAAGCTACATGCCTATCTATAGCAGTTGCAGTACCACTCGAGCTTTAAATCGCAAAGATCTTATGGGCACTACTACTGCGCCCGTCACCCTGAGACATAAGTTGACAAGTCACATGTGCCTGTAATTTCACCAGTACCCTTACCCTTCTAAACCGGAACACAATAATGCTAACATTACTGCTACGCGAAATAGGTAGATAGGTGGCAGTTTATACTTCCCATAGACGAACTCTTTCACAAGGAGTTCTACTGCTACTAAAGATTAAGAGTAGCTTTTGCGAGCATGTTTATATAGACATTATATTAGTTATATAGTAAGTAATGAAATTTCAAATACTTGATGAATAATAATAATTACATAATAATTATAGCTTTTTTACAATCCTCAACAAGTTAGCACTACATTTTCAAAGCCTTCAATGGTATTCAAACCAGTGAACATACTGCTTGTTCTCTCTACCTTTAATACCAAAATACAGCAGTGCTCGATTGGGATCTGCATTTAATACCAAAATACAGCAGTGCTCGATTGGGATCTGCACTTACAGAACCTTGCGGCTTATTGACACACTTTAAAAATTGAAAAAAAAAACCTTATTCATCATTGTTGCCTTCATCTGGTGCCGGCGTATGCCACGTGAGTCGCTCCTCGTAGAACTGTATGACAACCTGCGGGCAACGCACGTTCGCCTGTTTCGCGGGCACCAAGTCCGCCTCATCAGTCCCTTGCCATTTCATGAGGAACATTAATTCCCCGCTGCTGTCAGTAGCACCTGTAACAGAGAAAAATCATTACAAATAATGTTTAATTACAAAAGGTGTTTTTCACATAGGGGATTGGCGAAATTAGTCTAATTACCTACTTAGCAATACGTACTACTTTCTCAATCTTGGCTGCAAGGTCTGCACAAGTAGTAAGCGATAAAGTAAAAGAATGATATTCAGTGAGTTTCCCAAGTTCAATGATTGAGCGACACTAACTTGCCACTTACTATTAACTTGTGTAATCTGTCCGTAAAGCAGTGTTTTAATACACATTAAATGAAATAGGTGGGTAATTTTCAGGTTAGTTTCCTCCACCTAATATCGGTGTACATTTTATTATTCAACTATTCTATATTACCATGAAGTTTTTTTATTATTTGAATGTAGTAACCTGAAATATTATTTAATATTTCAAGATAATATACTCGAATATTTCAATAAAATAATAAAAATTGCCAGTTATGTAGAGAAAATTAACCTGAAATTCACCCAGGTGTGTGTGTGTGACAAATATTACTACCATTGAAACCAGGAAAGCTATTAGTTTTTACCTACGTAGTCAGGTTTATGTCACCAATTACTTTTATTCAAACTCTATTCAAAATAAGTTCAAATGCAACACATGGTGACTATTTATTTACATGCTCGATGCCCCTGACAGAAAAGTGCAGACTACAATTTCATTATATTAGAACAACTAGTACTTCTAATCATCGATATAAGTACTTTTAATGACCGAGAACTTTTCTGTGAATAATGTCCATTATTGTGTAAAATTTGAACACTGGAACAGCTTGCAGTCGCCCAGTATCACAATACAAAACTTTTCGAAGTTCTTAATAGTTAAAAGTACTTATAATAAATTGTGTACATTATTACATTACGTATTTGTATGAAGAGTACGAGACGTTTTTGTTTTAAATAGATAGATAAGTAAATATTGGACAACCATCACATATGTTGCTCTGGGGCCTACCACAACCTCTTAAAACAATACTACTTTAACCTTACATTGACTTTTCGTACCATAACGCGCTTAAAGTGAGCTTATTATAATATTAAAACCACAGACATATTACCGCAGTACCACTACACCACAGAGGTCGTCAAAAGTTATTTACTTACCAATGATCTTTTCAGGTTCAAGACCACGGTCGAAACCTGACGCTTTTTTGTCATCGCTTTTCGACTTTTTGGCTCCTTTTAAATCAGGTGTTGCAGCGTTTGATTTGCGTTTCTTTGCATCCTTCTCTTTAGCACCTTTACCCTCTGAAAATTATATTTTACAAGTTATATACTAGCCACAATTTTTATATTTATGTAGTTTCTAATTTATATATATAAATGAAGAAGACATGTTACTTTTTGTTCAGAGGCATTTTATTTTGCAAGACCAGCGTTATTTTCGCCGATGGTAAAACACCGACACTTTGCGTTAGGAAATAATTATCATATTATTATTATTTATAGGATTTTATTTTAATATTACAAGGTTTTAGTTAAATAAAAAATCGTGTAAGAACATACAGAAACCAAATGTTAAGGTGTTAGTCACCTAATTAAAAATATTTAACATCTATTTAAGATCAATTAGTTATTTCGAAGAATGCTGTCGCTAATTGTACTTTAATTTACTCTAAATTTATATCTAATACTCTCATTTTGTGACAAGAGCGCACTATTTCATTCTATTACTAACAAGGGAAAATGGTACAATCTGCAGTATGTTCATCGGCGTCCCTACTCATTCCTCACCCTACGCGTTCAGTACATTAAATGGGGGACAAAAAAAACACATTTTACATCACTGTATTAATACTTACCCGCTTCTTTCTTTTTCCTTGCTTCTTCAAAGGCTTGGATTAAGTCAGGGCAGTCAAGATTCTCTTCTGGCTCCCAAGTGTTGTCCTCATCATCATAACCCTTCCATTTTAGGTAATATTCTACCTGCAATTTCATTATTGGCATTTATTAACCTAAGTCTCACCACTGGAAGGGTGTACCACACCTAATGCAAATTATGAACATCTCATATCCTAAAAAGCTTTGAAATCTTTCGGAAATGCGTTTTTCTTGGTGATATATTTATTTACCTACCAATCCTACGCATTGTTAAGGCCCATTTAGATGGGGAGAGTTTCTCGCACGCTTCGAGACGAAAACTCGTAGGCGATTCTCGTAAGCAATAATCGCCATAAGATTATCGTATCATAATGTTTACATTCAGGCAAGAACTAAAATCTCGCCTACGATTATGTCATACGAGACTCGTAAGCAACTTAATCGCCTCCTCGACTGTTTACACGGAGAAATATGTAGTAAGGAGATTCTTGCTTACGAGTTTTCGACTTGTCTAAACACGATCTCGTATGACATTTTTTCAAGTTCATACGATTATCGTACAAATCGGTTCGAACCGTTTTGAGTGCGAGAATTGCCATTCGAGTTCAGTGATTACTGCGGTATTGACTATGGATATATCGAAATGACGCAAAAATCATTCAAATTTGGAACTGCTGATAATATTAAGTTCATTGCAATGTATAGAAATATAATTAATTATAATTTTGATTTATCATTTTTTTTAAATTATATAACTACTGACACAAACAAAACTGACAATTATGATAAATTTATAGGGCGAGTGAGTGCGTGTGTGAGTGCGTGAGTGACTGAGTGAGTGAGTGAGTGCGTGCGTGCGTGCGTGCGCGCGAGCGTGCGTGCGTGCGTGAGTGAGTGGTGAGTGAGTGAGTGAGTGAGTGGTGAGTGAGTGAGTGAGTGAGTGAGTGAGTGATGAGTGAGTGAGTGAGGGGTGAGTGAGTCAGTGAGTGGTGAGTGAGTGAGTGGTGAGTGAGTGGCTGAGTGAGTGGTTAGTGAGTGAGTTGTGAGTGAGTGGGTGAGTGAGTGAGTGAGTGAGTGCGTGAGTGAGTGAGTGGTGAGTGAGTGAGTGAGTGGTGAGTGAGTGAGTGAGTGAATAGGGAGTGAGTAGGGAGTGAGTGGGGAGTTAGTGAGGAGTGTTTATTGAAAAGTACATTTACTTGAAAAGTCGTGTCGGCCATCTTGGATTTAGAAATAAATGCTATGTTCGTAATGAGCACCCCCAAATACCTCAAAAACGATACCCAACTTGCCATTATTTGAAAAGTGCGGGCACGACTTTTCATCCTGGATTTAGAAAGGAGTGCCATATTCGTTACGAGAGCACCCTAAATACTATATTGCCCACGCTATATTCGACCACAGAGGCACTCACTCACCGTTATTTGAAATTTTTTTTTCGCTCTTGTTCCATTAATTCTTGTCTTAGAAAAGCAGTGATAATGAAAAACTCCCTCGCGCGCTGCACTCGTGGTAGAAACGGCTGGCACAGAAACTCGAAATACGATTTTTGCTTTCGAGTTCTGTTTACACGGAGACGTTATATTGAAAGGCGAGGAGATTATCGCTCACGTGGACGGTCGATAATCGCAAATGTTTAGACGAGGAAAGTTTTTTTATATTCTTTCGATAATCGTATCTTCGAGACGAGAAACTCTCTCCATCTAAATGGGCCTTTATTGTAAATAATTTTTACAACCACAACTTTGAATGACAATTGTGGCACAAAAGTAAGCAAACCGCATAGTAAGCTATAATTTCATACAACTACTTCAATTTCTCATTGGTAATGTGTCCTGATTACCGCAACTCAACGTCGCAGCGCCGTAGTGCGTGAAGCGGGTATAGAGTGTTACTACTACTATCCAAGCTACCTAAATGGCAATGGACAATATCTATTTAGCATAAAACTGTTAACATTAAGAATTTTAGTTTTAAAAACAATAAATGACATATATAAGTTCTTGTCAAAATTAGGATATATTTTTTGAAATGCCAACTAGCCTGCTAACGTAAAACTGGTTTGTATAGTTAAAAATGCAGACCATTTTCTTAAACAAAGAAAAGATATTTGTGACAAAAATATATATTTCAAGTCTGATTTAATACAAAAAGCAATATCAGTAACAAAAAATGTCATTATATTCAAACTTTAAGGAAAGAACATAAAATATGCAAACTTTTTTTAATAAGTTGTAGACTCAAAAAAGAGTAAAATTGCTATCAGAAAATGTTGATCACAATATTTTTTGCATTTTCTAACAGCCAATGAAAAGCAATGTTCGGCTCAAATTTAAAAAGCAAACAACTTCGCTTCATAGCTAAAATACACTTAGTTGATGTTGTTTTTGTGCCACATACATACCTTTCCATTTCTTACACGTCGGTCAAGGACCTTCTCCACAGAGAATTCTTCTTCTCCTTCAGGTTCCTTCTTGTCAGCCATTATACTTCTGTAATAAAACACAAATCATGCAATATTAATGCTTAAGTATAGTCAAGAGCTAAATAATGTAAACACACCCATGCACACACTTTAAAGTACGTAATTCTTCTACTTTCTAAAAAATTGTATATAATTGATAACATTACATACAGATAATAAAAACAAAGTTTTTTTTATCAAACAACATTATTTGTTAATTGACAGATGTATTTCACTTCTTTTCTGGATTTTTTTTATTGTCAAAATTTTCCCAATAAGTCTAGCATATGGATTACACAAAATATGGAATACTAATATTGTATACGCAACAAAGCTTACCCCGATGCCCGGGGAGCGGATAGGCGAAGATCAAAGCGTATCACCACTTGGAGAGTGCTTGGCCTAATACCCTGGAAGTGAATGCATGTGGGACTTGTCGTTCCGTTTATGCATGTTACAAATCTTGAGTACTATGAGATGATTTGTATATACATCAAAGGTGGTGACAGTCTTTATGAAGCTCAAACACTGTAAGATGAAGAGCATCCATCACCTACCAATCCAAAGCTTAGTGAATCCAATGATTTCTCACCGATTTTTTTGTTGTGTAGCAAAATTGATTGCCATGTTTATTTCAATAAAACTCGTAAAGCGCGACAACTAAAAGCAAACATTACAAATGAATATGATGCTGTACTGCGGGCTCCATGTACAGCTCAATCAACAACATTATTAAACAGTTGCATGTACCCAGCGAATTGGTTTTTTTTTTGTTGTACACATAAAAGTTGATTGCAATTTCCTAAATGTATGTACCTGAATACATTAAACCCATTTTTAAGATAACAATTTCTTTGTTTTTGACAAAAAAATGTATACTTTGACAGTTTTAATACTGTGAAAGTATGCAGGAAAAAAAAATGTAATTCAACTTATTATAAATACATAAAAATTTTGGTATGGAATTTTAATTAAACTTACACAGTATTTACAAAGGCTAATGCCACAGCCGTGTCACATCACAGCTGTGTGGCCGCCACCGTGGTGCGGAGTCAAGTACATTCAGTATTTTTGGGAAAAGTTTTAAATATAATTATATACCATGGAAATCTGAGTACATTTCCATGGTTAAATTCTCAATATTACTCTACTGTTTAAGAGGTTCTTAGATAATAAAGTAATACTGAGAATTTAATTTTTTCATAAATATACAAATACTTAGATTAACAACTGTTTAGAATCAAATGGCTAGTTAATGTGATAGCAAATTTATATTTATCTGTCACACAGGTTAACACCTAGTATGGACTTCAGTCTCATAATCAGGTTTTTCTTTTCTTAGTAAAAATTCAAATTAGCTGTTTATAAGTTTATTTATGTAAGGACCTTGATAAGAGACAATATATATTATTATTATTTATATACCAAACAAAGTATACACATTTACATACACTTGACGACCTTTTCCCGTCGGGGTAGGCAGAGACCAGTCTTAAACTTGTTACTATCCTGACACACATCTTACTTTTATTGGGTATATTTAGGCGTTTCTGAATCTATGGCAACAATGAATTAATGCACTCATTGCATACATATGTATTTACTGAACAATGTGTACACATTTGCGAAATTATTGATGTAACTATATCCACGATAAGAACAAGAGAAATAGTAATTTTATTACATTGTTGTGGTATACACATATTCCAGCTCTTGACTGTACCTTCACAATTTACATTTGTGTATTTAACAGATATATTCATAAAGTTGTAGCTAAACATAATTCAAACGTTACATATTTTCTAGAACTTGGATAAAGATAGAACTCATGCAGAAAGACAAACGTTCACAAATATTTAAAACAACTTGTGGTTATAACCTAAAACTTATTGTGAAAGAAATGCACATTTATTTCAACGAGATCTATGATTAACATTCTGATTTCATATCAAGCCATGTACCACGGACGAAATACACTCACTTGAGATAGTCGAAAGAGAATCACGAATTGCAATCAATTCATTCCTATATCCCGCCATTTTGATTGTAACAACGCCAAGCCATTGTTTTTACGAATTATTACTTTCGCTCATAACACAAAGTCAATTTACTCGTAAATGTTTTTTTAAATATATTTTATCACACTAATTTCTAACATTAATTACAATCTCACCTGTGTTTTTATCCACAATTATTCAGAAAAATTACAAAACCGGCGTCACCACAGACGTCACTTTATTTTTTTATTTATTGACGTGAGTGCTGCACCACGCTTATGACTTTTTGAATGAGAATGAATGAAAATATTAAAAAAGTAACTTAGCAGTAGGGCTAGCACGATAAAGGAGTATCCACGTACATCAGGGACGTGCCCGGGACGTGGACGGGGCGTGCTAGTTTGTATGAACAGCGGGCCCGTCCCGGCGCCGGCCCGGACACGGACATGTGTGAACGAGTTCATACAAAATATATGTAACGATATTTTTTTGAGCCCCTGACGGAGCACGGCCGGTCCACAACCCAGGCACAGCCCGTCCACGTCCCAGGCATGGCCCGGAAACGTGTGGATAGACCTTAAGGCGTTACTTACACGAGAGCGACATAAACCACGAGATTCCTATGCCAGAAGAGCAGTATCTCGCGCTTTATGTCGCTCTCGCACTAGTCGCGCCCTATCGTGCTAGCCCTACGAGTTATCACATTAGTCTATCAATTATTATGCAGTGTAGAACATATTTATAACTTAAAATCATTAATTTAAGTTATTGTAAATACTTGCAGCTGAAGTTCCAATACAATAAGCTAAGCTACATTTTTTTCATGGTAGACCATAACTTAATCGATTATGAAAATCAATAACAACAATTTTTATAAAATTGCAACAAAATTAAAAACAAAACAGGATCTTACTAATCTCGTTAGAGGGCGCTCTGCGTTCTGAAAGTTGAAGTTGTCTGTTCCTGTGTATGGGAAAGTTGTAAATAATTTTCGTTAGATTTTCGACAAAACGCATAAATTACAAGCCCAGGATAAATAAAAAATGATCCAATGGTTATAAAGTGAAATGTGAGTGTAATGGGCAACCACAATCGACGTGCCTTATGAAACAAAAAACTATCATTGCGCACGATACCCCAACGCCATTTTGAGGCGAAATTTTGTATTGTAAGTGCCAAGTATTTTGCAATATTTCCGATTTTTGCCCTCGTCAAAGGGTTGATAGAGTTAATTAAGTGTGGCAGTGGATGTGAAAAGCGTTGCCGGAAGCATTGGATGCAAATGGAACGCAGTGCGAGTGTTGAAGAGCTGGATGGATGCACCGTGGAGGGCGAGTGCGGTGTTGTGCTGGTGTTCACACTAATTAGATTACAGTGATATTTAGGGGTTTACACTCGCAGAGCTGTGACCAAGGGCTAGATAGACACGGGAAAGTATTGTTGTGGCGCAGTACGCACCGTGGGAGCGAATGTGATGCGGCGTGGCTGGTTATCGGTTATTTCCGACTGTTGCAGATATCGGGAGCGGAGGATGGCCCGGGGAGGGAGCGCTCTAGTTAACTGACGGACGTCGCCGGCTCACAGCTGGCGCAAGCAGTACGTACCTTTTGTTAACTTTATTAAACAGTAAACTAATCCCCTCAATGTGACTATGTCACACTCTAAATAGTGCTGAGATTTGAAGATCTAATTGATTGCAGTTAGATACTTCAAATTACATCTAAGCAATAGTTTAGTTGCATTAATATTAGCTTTTCGATTATGGCATATTGAATAAAACTTTATCCTGTAGTGTTATTAATTACTAAAAATAATTAATGACACTGCAATCTAAGACTCATCATATCAGCATTGAAATAGTCATAGAAAAACAGCAAATAATTATTTTGTATGTATGTCTGTAAAGACATGGTTATCTAATATTCCTGTAATTTTTCATGTAAGAAAAAATCCTGTAACACACTTTTCATATCATCTTTTATAGAATATGCCTATTTCTTGTATGGAAAGGGCTTACCAGAGACTGTAAGAAATTTTATTAAAAACAAAGAATTGCAATTGGATTTGAAATCAATATATATCTACTACAAAACTCAAGTATGACTATACTACAATACTTGTCTTGTTACAATGAATAAGTTTCTTGATTAACCATTGAGTGGTGAATTTTTTTAATAAGTGATATAATTGTATAACAGCTGATACAAACTTAAAGTTGAAAAAAATAATGTGATAGGGAAAAAAATTTTGTTTATGAATATAACTTCAAATGTTTATGTTGTTTACAAATATAAAATACAAAATGAACAACAAAAAAAATTGTGTCAAAAAGAATTTTCAACTTGTTTGCGTTGATAAATAGACTGCTTACATTTTAATTTGTGTATTAAAAAATTTATATATTGATTTTCAGTGCTCTTATGATAAATATCAAAATTTTCATAATTTAATATAGCAACAAGATCTCATTTGGGTCAGAGTTTCCTACTCTAGCAGAGAATGTCTAGAAAGTTACACAGGAGTACATTTCTCTATAAAAGTTTCATTCTAAGCACCCTGCTAAAATTGAGAAAAAAAATCCACAATTGCATATTTGTAGTTAAGTATCTATGATATTGTGTAACATCCTGCTGGTATCCGCTACTTGATGTGCAGGTGCCTATTTTGCGCATTTACTATAGAAATAAAATAATTTCACCATTTATAATTCATGTGTGTCAAAAATATGGTCAGTGATAATCATTTGTTGACTATAAACAACAGTTTGATTTACAAAACCAAAACATGACCAGTCAAGCATGCAAGCATTAGAGTGTGTAAGGGTATGTATCATAGATACAAACACAAAGTCGAAGGTTAAGATTGTACACACCCATAATCTGTGGAGCACAACAATCCATCAATACCTAATCAAATCTCAAGATTGTCATCATTAAATGCAGGAAAACACTGTCATTGTTTTAGATCACATGTCCTATCAGGCATTATGATCAATTACAGCATATAATTGATAAGCAATGCAAGGTCAGTGACAAATAAAGTCACTATTGTTAGATTATAAGTATGACCAGTGTAAAATAGGCTCTGCGTTACAAATCCATGAATTAAATTGTATCATCAACATTATCTGTTATGTATTATGAAGAAGATGTCTTGTGATATTGGAATGCAATTTGTAATCAGTTTATTATAGCATTTTTTGTAAACCTTAGCACCACACACTAAAAATATAAACATTTTATAAGTCTCTTAGCTGTAGCATGCAAAGATTCTCAATAGTACTTGCTGCATTTACCACTTAAAGCATAACATTATATTAGAGAAATTAGATCTGGCAATCAGTGGGCTCAATGGTCCACCTCACTTCCATCATCTGACAAAATTATAGTTGTCATTGCCAGCATAGTGTATTTCTGCAATACATGCAACATGTCGTGTATTGGTATTGGGAAACATATTTAGATAGTCATTCAATAGATTTACAATATGTAAAAGTGTTGGGCGCTACAATTGTAGTATATGTGTAATGCACTTAATGGTGCTAATAATAATAATAATAATAATACAAACACTCAAAATATCCCTGTACTAGGGAAACCCTGTGTCGCTGATGCCATGTACACACCCATAGACAGCTACAAGTTACACCCAATCTCACAAGAGAAATAAATGTAGGCCATTAAATATTTATCCCGGCCCGGGAATTGAACCTGGGACCCCTCTGCATGGTAACCGTTGGGCCACAGAGGCAGTTTAAAGTAGCAAGAGAGTTATTATCAACTGCAAATAAATAGTCAATAATTTGTCACTCAATCTGTTGGTTTAAGGAAAAAATATTTTTTAATTTAGGGAATGTTGTGAGGAAAATACAGTTTTCCTGCATTCTGTAATACAACAATGTTTTTAAACATTTGTATGTATGTATATTGTATTAACTTTTGTAAGCTTTCTTTTCTTTAGTTAATTGAACAATTTGTGTTATGGGATTTAAGTACTAGTCACAATGGATTTTATTTCACATGACTGTACTCATCTGCAAAGGGAAATACACTGCCGTCCTTATAAGCAATGTAATTGACATTTTTAACGAAATTGAGTTATAAATGTATCTCGTATCAGCGAAATTACATCTACAACCCTCTCTAATCGAGTTTTTAATTTTTATTTAGTTTCAGCTTTATTGTTAAGCAAAATTGGCATAATTGATATTTTTCAAACTAGAAAAAAAAAACTAGGTGCCAATATCTCGATAGATACCAAAATGCAAATGCGTTGTTTATGACAAAGAGGGTAATGTAAGATTCGGAATATACTGGAGCATTCACAATGAATTATCAATTTTGAAGACAATATCTTAAAACCGTTAAAGTGAAATGTATCTGTTTTCGTGCTTAATTCTCAGTATGATTGTTTGTCACGTACCTGTAGATAGATAAATAAAGCTATAAGGAAAGTATAAGAAATTCATTCCAATTTAACTGCCTTCGTGGCCGAAACGGTTACCGTGCCGGACTGCCACATAGATGTCCTAGGTTCGATTCCCGGGCCGGGAGAAGTATTTTATGGCCTACATTTATTTCTCTCGTGAGTTTGGGTGTAATTTGTGGTTGTCTAATTGTGTGTGCATGGCACCCGCGACATGGGGTTTCCCTAGTGCTGGGCTATGTTGAATGTGTGCGTTATTATTATTATTAATCAGTCAAAAATATTTTCGTATGTAGTAGGTAGTACAATTTACAAAATTCTTGTTTTAAACCGAAAATTGAGGTGTGGACTGAAAATGAGTCCAGCTATCACTACAATCCTAAACATTTTAATGACAAAAACTAAATGTTTTTTTAATTCTTGATTATTAGTCACGAATATAGCTGGTTACTGCTTTCTTATAAAAACACCGGAAGAAGAGTAAAAACGTCATAAAAAACCTGGTCTGGTGATAATTTACTTTACTAACCTAATTACAATGAGCAACATACATTAAATTTACAACAAACAAATTACGTACTAAAATTTCTACGCGTTTGTAATAAGTTAAATTGCAATTTTCCGTTTATTCTTTCATGGACTACAGACATGTTTTAGAAGAAATTGTTATTTCAAAAAAGGCACCAATAAAGGTACAAATTTTATAAATATATATATATATATTTAATAATGGGAAAATAGACATGAATATGCTATAGGCGAAAAACATGACTCGTCGCGACGTTTCGACTCTGCGCCAGATTGAGTTTAGCCATACAAAATTGTTCATGATAAAAACTAGAATTATATTTCAGAAAAAAATGCCCCGCCCTGGGAGTCTAAAAGACCCAGATATAGCGGAACTTTTCTCCAAACATGACCCTGAGAAGATCTTCGAAGACCTTCGCGAAATTGGCCATGGCTCCTTCGGCGCAGTGTACTACGCGAGATGTAATCTTACCAAGGAGATTGTCGCCATCAAGAAGATGTCGTACCTTGGGAAACAGAGTGAAGAAAAGTGGCAGGATATCTTGAAGGAAATCAAGTAAGTTATTCATTATAAAGATACGATTTATAAATTGTAATGTATGTTGTATGTAATAAATATATTAATGCGCCATAAAATCCACTACAGTTGAAAATAAATCACTGTTCTAAAATCTTAGTATTTAAAATATAAAAATCGTAACATGTCTGTCACACTATTTTCGAGATCTTAAAAAAGAGAAAATATATTATACAAAAAGTGAACTTAAGGTATAAAAGCATCCGAATATCCGACCACTAATCATAAAGGTGCCTAAAGATTTGCTCCATTTTTTGACGTCATCTGTGTTCAGACAAAATTAAATAAATCTGTAATAACAGACGATCGTTATCGAATTTTTTTTTTGTGAATCGACAAAAAACGTGTTGATCGACAAAAAATTTATCAAATCTTCAGGCACCTTAACACAAGTCGAACGCTGCACATACATTCTTATTATTAGTGTTGTTTACCCACTTGCCAATTAGAAACCAAATATCATCCTATTGATATCATAGAAAGTAGGTGGGCAGCATCTCCGTGATTAATGTGCTCACAATGGCGATAACGACAAATCTTGCTTCTTTTGGAGAGGTCTATGCGTAGTGACGACATGCGGTCACTGCCTACCCTATTAGGAGACACGATAATGTAGTATGTAGATTTCTATAGTAGGCAAAACAGATAAACAATTGTGAGCTCACTCACAAATACCTATATAAAAAATAACGACGTCAAATAACTTCATATTATACTAAAGAATTAAAAATAAAATTTACATTGTAAGTCTTGGAGCCGGTCCACATGATAAGTGTTAGTCGCACGTTTTACTAAAGCGCGCTTACAACTACTTTTCACGTGAACCGGCTCTAGATGAATTACACAAGTATAATCTCGGTGTTCAAATAGTGAGGACGGCATATTATTGAAAAAAAGTTCATTTATCGACTTCTTAGGTTTTCGCGATTGTTACACATAGGAAATGAAACTAATTTCTTAATTTATTCTAATTTTCATTATGAATTAATAATAAATTTAACTTAATAAAAATTCATATACTTGAAATAAAATAATTTGTAAAACATAATGTACCGTAAATTGGAATGTTTCTTTGTAAAATTAAAAATAAGATATTTAATTAATAACTTTCATGACTATAGTAAAAAAAATAGGGAGGTTTGCATTAATATTAGACATAACTGGTTGATGACTGTACCTCCTCAGTCAACCGTAACCATGGGATCTGTACAGGGCCCGGAACGTGTTTTTTTTTTTGAAAAACAAATATACGCGATTTAAACACGGAAAACTTCATTTGTTTAACATTTTCTTCTTTAAAAAATATACCACATTTATACCTATGTTCAGCATTGTACTAATCCAGTCTGATATAATAATTGCTTACTACTCGTACGCATAACCTAACCCGGTCGACAGGAAAAATGGTTTTCAATATCCGTATGTGTTATGCAGGTTCCTGAAACAGCTGGATCACCCGAACACAATAGAGTACAAGGGATGCTACAAGCGTGAACACACAGCGTGGCTCGTGATGGAATATTGCGTTGGCTCTGCCTCTGATATTATCGAGGTAAGTCACCTTAGATTTATGATTCACTTATGTGGCCACGATAGGACGTATGCACACCGCACTCGATCGGTATCCGTTCTGAATCCGAAAAAATACAGATCTAGAAACTTGGACCAGCTGAACTGCGTTCTATTCGAATCCTAGAAAATACGGATATCGCTAGTACACATGAACATTCCCAATTCTAGGCACTATGGTGCTCTGTTGCATGCAGCGTTAAAGTCGTTCGTTAACTATGTGTCCTTTGCTAACAAGCTACACATTGACGTATCTTATTCCGTTGCAATGGAGGCGATTTTCGAACAAAAATGTCTAGCCGTTGTCCGTACATACAAAGGCATAGAAGAAATAAAGAGCTGTGGGTGCACCCACAGTTCTTTATTTCTCCTTCTCCTGATGAAGCTATCTTTCAGGGAAATGTTTTATAAGAATCACGATGAGCTAAGGCAAGGTAGCATGAAATTTTGTAGTTATTACTTAAGGGCGCATTGCTACTATGTTGTGACGACAGAATGTCGTGCAGTTTACAGTGTCCTGGCTTGTATATTTAAATGAAGTTGTTCACATATAACACGACACGATTAACTGTCGTTCACGATTTTTTATCGTTACAACGACAAACTGTCGTCACAGTGGGAACAACAGAAAGACAGTCGTCGAACGATAAAAAAATTCACGATAAAAACGTGACGACAGATTGTCGCAGCTCCTATTGTCATCACGTTTTATTTATCGCTGTCTGCACGTATTCTGCTCCCTGCCCTCCCCTCTTGTACCCCGCGCCGTCTGCTCGCTTTGCAGTAGCGTTGGGTCGTAGCCAGAGATGGGTAAGGAGACTGTCGTGAAACGATAAATTGTCGTCACGACCTAGTGGGAACAGGCTAGACACGACAGTCGTCCAACGATAATAAAACGTGACGACATAGTGGGAACGCGCCCTAATTCTAGTTGGATTTAATTTTATATCCTCCGCGCCGCTACCGCCGCAGATTCGAACTGAGAAAGGTCGCAGTGTGCAGCCATTAATACAAATAATATTGTTATTACTTCGACCCGCGAACATAATGATCTGAATTGAAGGTTTAACTGCCTCTGTGGCCGAACGGTTACCATGCCGGACTGCCACGCAGAGGCCCCAGGTTCGATTCCCGGGCCGAGAGAAATAGTTGTATGGCCTACAATTATTTCTCTCGTGAGTTTGGGTGTAATTTGTGGTTGTCTATGTGTGTGTCCATGGCACCCGCGACACAGGGTTTCCCTAGTGCGGGGCTATGTTGAGTGTGTGCGTTATTTATTTATTTATTTATTTATTTCTCTCGTGAGTTTGGGTGTAATTTGTCGTTGTCTATGTGTGTGTCCATGGCACCTGCGACACAGGGTTTCTCTAGTGCGGGGCTATGTTGAGTGTGTGCGTTATTATTATTATATTACAGGTATTCTCGACTTCAGAAAAGTCGGATTTAGTGCACAAACCCTCAATTTTTATCTTAAATTGTACCACGATTACTTCGGACCGCCATTTCTCGGATTTGAAACTGCGTTCTCCGTCCGAGAGCCATTCGAAACAATTACTCTCAAATAAGTAATACTCGACCAAATTTAAAAAGACGCATGATGCGGATCAGGCTCCCATACTTGATATTATCTTTTAATTTGATCGACTACTATTTATTTTAGAGAGTAGACCCCCTGACACGGATCGAACGCAGTGCGCAAAAGTCCCATCTTTACCGCAACTCTACGTGATGAACTTTTATAATAAAATAAATGTCACCACAACCGTCATCGTGTGGCACCGTACTAATTCTGCTGTGTAAAATAAAAGACATTGCGGCTACATCAGGGTTGGTTTCACGAACACGAGAACCAAAAATTGTATTAAAAATTAACAGTTATGAACAAAGCAAGGATTGAATCTAAAGTTTGTTGAACTTAGTCCATCATCACGACACCAGTATTGTGCCAAAACAAAAAGCGCAAGTTTGTAAATTTTCAATATTTAATACTTCAATCTGTAATAAATAAATACTTAAATCTTTGAAGTATACGATCGTCACATGCGGGCTTTCTCGTCGGTTTGTTACAGCAGAATGCTATTATATTATCATATATCGAGTAATTATTAATTTTTATGATGTCTTTATCAAGATAGACGATGTTGTTAATTATTATTCATTCGTTTTATATTATTCAACGTAACTTTGCGTAATTGTCAGCGAAATTTGAGCTAAATGAAATAAACAAAACCTGTTTAATAGATAAAAGTTGTTTGTAGCAACTATGGTACTGCTCTAAGTATTAGATGAAAGTAAGAGTATTAGTAATAATAATACCTTCCACTGAAATCACAGGATTATTGTATTTATTTTGTTCTACATTTATAGTATGACTAAGAATTACTTTACTGCGGTCGTGTATTTAGAAGAAAAAAGTTTTGTAATTATATGTAAACATATATGACTAATAGTAGAGCTCCTTGTGAAAGAATTTGTCCAGGGAAGTACTGCCATTTTCCCTATTTCTGCCGCCAAGCAGTAATATGAGCATTACTGCGTTCCGATTTTGAAGTCTATGTATGTACTGACGAAACTACAGGCACATACATGGGATTTGTCAATTTGTCTCAGGTTGCTTTGTGATTTAAAGCTCTTAAGTGGCACAGCAATTGCTACGGACAGGCGTGTCGCTTACCACCAGGCGCACGACTTTTTTGTTCCGTCATTTGATATTATAACAAAAAGAAAAACTAACGGTATAAACATTTTCACTGCGGTCACAATAAACCGGTAATTACACTAGTTCGGCACATTCGCCATTTTGCTTTTTCCACTTTTCATGACGTTATTAAATTTGTGAAAATGGAAAGATTACAATGATTTTCCTATATATCTGTCTATTTTAGAAACATTACAAAATTGTTGACACAAAAGCGCATTTGGACGAGAAACAGCATATATATTCTGTATGTCGTTTTTATAGTTCATTTCACATAGCATGGGTACGGTGACGTTTGAGATTTGAAGTTTATAGAGATGTAGTGATGTAAAATCGAATGAAGAAAAATCGATTTAAATACTATCTTATCGAGATAATTTAGAAACAACAATTTATGCGAGATACATAACAGTCAATTCGATGTGTCGATTGTATGGTGTAAATCTCTAAGGATAAATATTTCATTTTGTTTCTACTTAAAATACTGTAATCAGCAACTATTTTTTTTTTGCTTAAGTTTGTTTTTTGTAACATAGCTGCTATTTCTTTTTGTAACCTGGCTGAAAGATTAAGTCAAAAATAGCATGCGTGCAGCATAAAAATTGGTAATCTCACAGCACCCATCCTATGTGAAATGGACTATAGTTGAAACCTGTTGAAAACGGTAAATTCAAACCGACCGATTCACGTAATGTTTATTAATAATAGTATGATGACTACCTAAGTCGCCAATGACCAGATAAGAGCGACACATTTCCGGTGAACACAATTCAAAAACTGAAAGAACAACCACGACAAACATCCTGTCTTCTGGATGGAGAGTGGCAGTAATACTCTTAGCCAATAATTGTCATAAATAATGTACAAAATTTGGCCGCCATTCATATGGATCTAGAGAAATTCTATTCTATTCTAGTCTTGTAATGCTCATGCTTGCAGTTGTTGAGGTGGTTCATAGTGACATCATTTTCTAGAGAAAATTGACAGTTCGGAGAAGAGATAAGTTTTGTCTGTGGGCTAAGCATTCAAGTTCCTATTTAATTAAATCGGCTTAAAAAAAATTAAGAATAATTACAGGAATTGAAACTATGTTTGTTTTTGTCAATCAGCCGCGATCATGTGACCTGTAAAGGGTCCGAAATGTTGGTTTGTTTAAAACAAAAAACAAATACGCGAATTACATATGAAAAAAAAACATAGTTTTATTTCGTATGTGTAGCAATCACGAACACACTCAACCAAGCACAAAATATTCACAAATATGATACTAAATGACTAACTAAACACACATAGAATGAAATACACTTCCACTCAAAAGGAAGAGTAGTATTAATAATTTACACAAATTTCGAATACACAATTCATATTATCATTAGGTATTCAAATTTCATTGAAATCGGCTGCAATCAAAATTGACGTCAAGAAGGTGACGTGTTGAATCATCGTTAGAGATCGTATTAGTCGGAATTTATTTACCTAAACTTCAAGGAGATAATATACCCATGCACTAGATAATACCTTCCACTGAAATCACAGGATTATTGTATTTATTTTGTTCTACATTTCTAGTATGACTAAGACTTACTTTCCTGCGGTTGTGTATTTAGAAGAGAAAAGTTTTGTAATTATTTGTAAACATATACATATGACTAGGTATTTCTATTATTTCGGGATTTTTGAATTAGGTCTTATCCACTCTATGTGCATTACTTGAAGTTTAGTTAAAAATACTATGCCAATTTCGAACTCTGAATATGTTTAATCTTGATTGTTGCAATATTTATGAAACTTGTGCCTTGTTAAAAAATGTGTTCAAAATTATAAACTTGCTCAGTAACGATCAGTAAAAAAAACATTCGAAGAATAAAGTAAAATATTATCATATCATATATGTGGGGTAATGGCCATGAAAAGCCTCCTCTTTTGAATCGAACCCAATGACGTGACGAAATTTTTGACTTATCAATGTTTATCCACGCAATTTATATCATTCAAGTCTATCGGCCAATACCTACCACTTATCGATGTACTCGATATTTTCAGACTGTTGATCTTCTTTGGAACATTGTGTGCTCTGGAAATGAATGAACATAAGTGAAGATTTGAAACTTAATGGCAGGGTCGACTGCCACCTTCGGCTGACTACTACACGTTATCGAAAGAGGCTCAGTCGACATGCTGTTTACACAGAGTCGAGTGCCGCTTCTTCGGCAAGCGAATTCAAATGACGAAGGCGGCATTGTCGACGCGCTGTTTACACCGAACTGCCGCCGTCGCTGAAATCATCACGTCTTTATAAATACAAGTTTAGACACAACAAATTAATCAGTTATGTAGTTATTCTCCGGCCCACTTCACGCGCAACGTTGTGGAGAACGGCCACCGACACGTTCAAACTTGTTTGATCGACCATCGCTTGCCGAAGGCGACCGAATCGCCTAAAAGTAACTTCGGCAACTAGACATGGGGAATAGCGTTACATTTCTATCGCCGTGACCGTCGTTCCGGTTCCAAAAAAATCACAGTGATAAATTGTCGTGATTTTGTCACGACTGTTACTTCCGTGACCTTGTCACGCCTATAACTTACATCACGATATACGGTTTTAGCCAGCGGCTTCTTTCTAATACTTCTAGCCATTTTTTATACAATGATTTAAGTTTTTACTCCCTTTTAAGTTTAAATTCCATTCAAAAAGTTAATTTTGTATTTAATGTAATTTTGTTTGTTACTTATTTAATGCGAATCTTAGGATTATTAAAAATAGCAATAAAGTGTAATGTAATTATATTTCTAGTAGAATACACAAAATAGATTATACGTAAATATAAAATACCAGCTCTTCCTATAATAAAACAAATATTCAAAAATATTTTACTTTGTTCATAAATAGGTTTATAATAACTGCTGCAGATTTTTTTCATCCGCCCTTTCTAGTAGTAATAAGCACCAACGAACCTTGTGAGTGAGCAAAGAAAGTCATCCTATTTCATTCACTCCCATCGCCGAAATGGCTCGATTTGAAGAGAACTACAACGAGTGGCGCGCTCAGTCACCACGGAACGGAGATCGCGCATTGTATCAAATACGTATGTCGTGATGTGAGTGACGGGGATAGCTATTGGAACGGAGGAACACCTATGTGACTTTGGAACGTCGTTCTTTCGGAACGAGTCACGGTGATACTATTTGACGGCGGATCATCGTGATTTTTTCATCGTGACGTTATTTATCACCCACCTCTAGTATTTACACCGTCGTCGTCCTCAATGGATAAGCGTAGGTGACCGATCGACCTAGTGTAAACAAACCATTACACATACAGCATTATCTCTTATGCTAAGTCCTTTAACACTACTGCTATAATTTTGAAGACAATTCTAAATCGATTGCCATCACATGGCATATTTTATCTACATTGGTTGTTGGTCGAATGTCTTTTTTTAACACGTCCTAAACACGCAGTGTACACGTGAGATGTTCAATTGAACAGCTTTAATATTTACAGTAATATTTTTGTCCACACCGTAGGAAATGTGAGAGGAATTTTTTGAGTACCATATGGTTTAAAAATCAAAATATCCTACCGCAAATTAGACGACACGTGGTAAGCATCGTTGCATTATAAATGGACTTCGACAAAGGCTAGCACGTGATGAATTAAAAGGAAATAACAAGGTGAAAGTATGTGTTTCCCATATGAAGTTTTATATATGAAACATAACAAAGATGTAAGAAGTAGTTCCCACGAGCTCTCTCCAAGTAATTCATTCATGAGTTGCCACCGCACGCTCTAGATGCAAATTAATATGATCTAGCCTCTTGATTTAGCTTCTTGTTTTTCAAGTTTACATAACTAATAAAAAGTTATATTTGAGGCTATCGGCGCAAAATTGGTGTAACCCACATATTATTTCTATATTTTGCGAATTTTGGAAGTGGGTTATGACCCTATATATGCGTCTAGGACAGTGCAGAAAACTACTGTTGATTATATGAGAAATCATTGCAATATACCATTACGTCAATAAACCAAAATAAACCTAATTTTAAACCATACGTAAACACCGTTTCACTGCTCGATTATTCCGGTTATTTGGTACAAAGATAAATCTTATAAAAATATCGTATATTTTTAAGTAAAAGAAGTGTGGTGGATGTAAAGTCTCCTTGAAAGCAACTAAATCAGAAACAAAGCATATTTTTTATCGTCAGGAAAGTAGGAGGTTCTCAGTTGAACTGTATATTTTTTTCATGTTTATGGTACGCAATTAATCCGACATTTTGTGAATCGATTTCGAAGTTTCTTTTTTTGTTGGAAAAGAGGTGGTACCTCAGTAGTGGTCCCATTTAAATTTGAAGAAAATATTCCATCTCTAACAGCGGAAATATAGATGAATCCGGTTTATTGGATTACACCCCCTTGCCGTTAACCGATTTCAATAAAATTTACCAAATAGACCACAAACTATGGAGGTCGTTTTATTTTTTTATAAAAAAGTTGTAATTATTTTTCTCAGGTCCATAAACGCCCTTTACGAGAAGAAGAAATAGCAGCAATATGCGAAGGCGTAGTCTGCGGACTATCATACCTTCACAGCCTGGGGCGAATCCATAGAGACATAAAAGCGGGGAATATTCTTCTCACGGAGAACGGCACGGTAAAACTCGCGGATTTCGGCAGTGCAAGCATAAAGTGCCCGGCTAACAGTTTTGTTGGTACGCCGTATTGGATGGCTCCTGAAGTTATACTGGCTATGGACGAAGGACAATACGACGGAAAGGTTCGTATTATTAATTTTTAACTAGCACGACAGACAACGTATCTATGCTAATAATACGGTAATATACCGAATAAGGGAATATACCGTTACGACAAAATATCTCTTAGGACATTTCAAATTTCCACCGTATAATATATAACCCTTATATCGTTACCTGCAATTATTAAATTTCTTCTAATAATTTCGTCGATGCATCGAATTTTGAAAAGTCGTAGGCGACATTTTGTAGTGAGGAACATTTTCCATTACGACAAAATATTCCTTACGACATTTGAAATTTCGCGCTTAGAGGAAACAGATTACCGGAAATGTCTAAACGGAACAGAATGAATTTTCGAACTCGTTGTTTAATCAACTAATATTCAATTTATTCCCTTATGAGAGGCGAAAGCATCAAATTTATTGCTATATTGTAGTAAATAATGAATTAAAATTATATGTATGATGATTACATTACTTCAGGTGGACGTGTGGTCTCTGGGTATAACGTGTGTTGAGCTGGCGGAGCGAAAGCCTCCTTATTTTAACATGAACGCCATGTCCGCTTTGTACCACATTGCGCAGAACGAATCGCCTACGTTACAAGTAAGTTAAACCTTTGTTAACACGTTTACAGTACCCCATATAAACCGGAATATGTGTGAAATAGTGTTAGTTTTGTCTTTTCTGCCGTTCTCTAACTAAACGGCTAAGTGGCAAAATAATTTTTCGAGACATCATTGAAAACCATAACCCAGTTTTAGAATATTGAAATTGTTTAATGATATTTCAGCTATGCATTGTTAGGGTAAGGTCCGATAAATCGAACACGTTAACTAATTTTAACTGTTTTTAAAAGGGAATATTGTGCTCTATCTTTTGCTATTTAAAACGGATATTTGACCATTTTTCACTTGGCTGTGTTTTAGTTAGTGGACGGCAGTCTTACTCTCATATTATATATTTATATAATCTCATATTATTATTCATATATTTTGTTATTTTTGAAAAATTATACCTATAAAAGACTACCCAGTTCACAAGTTTAGGAAAATCAGGACTGATCTACAAGTCCAATCAACATATTTGACATTGAAGTAGTGTGTTCTTGCGACTCCATAGGTATGCGTGGACTTTGAAGTCAGTTTGCAACTCCAGGTAAAGTCATGTACTGTGAACGTGTTAAGTTATTCTGTTACTGGGACTTCTGAGCTTTGCCTTGCAGAAGTTCTGTAACAAGACTTGCATTGATCCTCCTGGAAATTTTACCGTTATCGAAACTCAATGAATATTATAATTTCACTTGGATTAAAATTGATTACTGATTTATATAATTCTTTTTTTTTTCAATCTGATTTGTTTACCGAGTTCAGTTTGGAATTTGAAACTATCAATAGACGCGAATGAACGTCGCGAAGAAGCGAATCTCGAACAAGATTCCAGAGCATATATTGTCATTTCCTAAGGTTAAAACTTACCTTCATCGTATATTGAAAAGTTATATTACAAAATTGAAATCTACGTGTTGGATAAAGATACATGAAAAGACGTCATGGCTCTAGATTCCACGCAAATTTGATTCAAAGTGTATTCCGTTTAAGTTAATAAATATATAATAAAGTATAATAAAGCTTAAGTTTATTTAAAAAGAGCAACCCCTAAAATTTCTGGCTCGTTCTTCTCAGGGAAGTTAGCATAGTGAATGAGCAGTAGGTTAATGACATTTTCAATTGTAAATTTATTTTATTTCGTTTAATTTGTTGACTTTGATTTGAAAGTCATTATAGATTAGCTCAGGTTTTACATCAATGTGTATTTCTCTCTACAGGCGCCAGAATGGTCGGCCGTATTTCGTTATTTCGTAGAAGCGTGTCTCCAAAAAAACCCTTCAGACCGCCCAACGTCGACAAAGCTCCTATCACACCCTTTCATCACGAACCAGCGCTCGTCCACCGTGCTAGTCGATCTCATTCAGAGGACAAAAGCAGCAGTACGGGATCTCGATAACTTGAATTATAGGAAGATGAAGAAGATACTTATGGTCGACGGTGATAATGAAAGTGCTATTGGTGAGTTTTATAACTATAATAATATAAATAGGTTTTAAGTCAAATACACTTCTGCTGCACTTTTGAAAATATTAACATATATGAGTAACACCCATGCTTCTTCAAAAGCGGTGATGTATGTTTGACCGATTTTGGGTAATTTTCAGTTAAGTTTTCTTTATCTAATTTTGGTAGCAATATTGATTAATTAAGTATTCCAGTGTATATTATCGTGAAATATTAAATAATATTTTAAGATAATACCACTCAAATATAATAATAGTGCGACGAAACCTATCTCTTATTACTTATATATTCCGTCTAATGCGCGGAGCCTCTTATAATAATCTCCTTATTACCAATTATAGGTTTCTACGTTCCGCGGTCATGCGCGGTGTGATCGTACTTACACAACGGTTATTTGCCCTGCTCGCCTTGCTACTTTGCCTAATTATAGGTTTCTACGTTCCGCGGTCATGCGCGGTGTGATCGTACTTACACAACGGTTATTTGCCCTGCTCGCCTTGCTACTTTGCCTATTACTCGGTGTAAATCCAGTAGGTCGGCTCCCTTGCCTTGGGCGAAACTAATTAATCAGTTGCTTATCTTCGACTCCTCGATAAATCTATACAATTGTTCAGAGTCTAAATTTATATTCTCCTTGGACTCTACCTCTAATCATTGACCAGACCAAGCAGTGTCTAAGTTCAGCTTTACTATAATTTTAATTTTTAATCAGACATTTTATTACGTTTTACTTGATGACATTTTACTTTATTAATTTTTGTGTTCCCTATAACCTTAGCGTGAATTTTTGTTACTAATTATGAATAATGTATTATTGCATGTACTATAACTTTACTATATTTATTTTATGTAATTCGACTTCAGCAACTATTGCGCCTAGATATATTCTGAAATAAATTAATTATAATAACGCACACACTCCACTAGGGAAACGTTGTATCGGGGGTGCCATGGACACACACACATAAACAATCACAAATTACACCCAAACTCACGAGAGAAATAAATCTAGGCCATACAAATTTACTCCCGGTCCAGGAATCCAACCTCGGACCACTGTGTGGTATACCAGTATGGTGACCGTTCGGCCACAGAGCAGCTAATATTAAATAATACTTCATGATAATATTCTGTAATATTTAAATAAAAAACATGTTATAATTAGGTACTTTCGTTATCACGTTTCAGTTAAATATTTAGTCGTATTATATGTTGTGCAGGAGACAGCGAAGAAACAGCGGAGGAGCGGTCGGGTGGCGATAGTAGTAAGTCGAACTCTGCCACGTCCGAGCACAGCGCCGCCGGTGCCTCCAGCCAAAGCTCTTCCTCCGGCAGTCTGCGAAGACGACCGAGGCCTGTGAGTACACTTCGTACCTTTGGTATAATAATGCCACATGTGATCATATACGTCGTATGTACTTTTATCACATAAAAGTCTTAATAATAACACTCACTACATGAAACAAATCGACACCAGCAATGAACACTATGCTGAATTGAATTTTGACAATTTTTTTCGTTTTTAATGACAAATTATTCAACTAATTTCAAATTAAGAAAAAACAAAAAGTAATAATCATATATTTTATAATCTATGATGAAAAACTTGTAGTAAAAGAATCCATGTTTGAAAATTAAATAGTTATCATTAGTTTACCTTTTATAGGCTCTGATGAAAAAATTGCAATATTTACGTTCGCATAGTGTTAATTGTTGATATCGAAATTATCTATATCGACTGTGAACTGGCAACCGGTGTTATCTCAATTTTCTAAAGATTTCACTTTTTAATTATTTATTTATACATAATTGAACTAACATTACAGGTAAAACCTAGTTCGTTAGACAGGCACATAAATAAAATAGTTTAAGAAACATAATATGTTATTATATGTTATGTTTCTTAATATATAATAACATAATATATAATAACATATTAATACCATATTATACTATTTCATACTCCGCAGCGTTGCAAGAAATTCCATCTCAGATACATTTAATTTTGGCCCCAGAATCAACTTCATTCAACTTGTCCTCATTTTTAACCAGATGCTGTATAAATGACGCAAACAATTATTTTCTTCATCCTGTAAAATTTTCAAAATTGAGATATTACTGGTTGCCAGTTCACAGTCGATATGTGAAATTTTATAACTCCCCTATATAAACGTATAAAGTAAGCGACTAATTTCGTTCGTAGAACCCTTAAATCTCTCTTGAAAAGTTGTAATTCTGCAGAGGTAGCCTTATTTGTAAACCAGCGTACATTTAGTAGCAGTAGAGCTCCTTGTGAAAGAATTCTTCCAGGGAAGTACTGCCATCTTACCTATTTCTGCTGCCAAGCAGTGATGTGAGCATTATTGCGTTCCGGTTTGAAATGGCGCAGTGGCAGTACCCCTAAGATCATTGCGATTAAAACTGTCATGGATAGGCGTGTCGCTTACCACCAGGCAACACCAAACAAACAACAAACAAGTCGTGCTTGTTCGTACCGTCATTTGGTATTTAAAAAAAAAACATTAACGAAATTAAACACCATATTGATTTATATCGCAGGTGAACGCCAACCACCACGTGCCACACCCAGTGCAGCAGCCCTATGCTCATCTCAATCATCAACACTCGCCACACCCTCCCAGGTTTGTTAATCATTACCACATTGCTTGCTTACATTTGGTTTAGGAATTATTCATACATTCCGCAAGAAAATAGTAGAATAAAACGATATAATTTGGTGTTGGTTTGCATGAAAAAACGGTAGTGTTATTGTGGTGGCTATAAGGTTCAGATTCATTTATAAATAATGATCTTGTTAGTTGGTAGTCAAGTCATAACACTTAATAAATGTTCACAATATGTATTACGTTGTGTACTCATTGTCTGGTATATGCGTGGCCAATGTCCACATACTATATGAATATCACCAGTGTATGTGAGTAATAGCTGACAATTAAGTTTTGAGCCCTAAATTCGTGATATCGTCAGTGGTCGAAATTAGTTTTACTGAATCCAACAGCATGACGAGAATCCAAATCACAATTGGCAGCTGGTAGGTAAGGTATTGTAGTTTTGATCAGAATCATTATTATAGAGAATTCGTAATGAGAAAATCAGCAATATCTAGTAATTACAACTTGATTATGCAAAAGTAGATTATAGTGTATTAGTCAACTAAGTAATGAGTATTATAATGCTTTATAGTATAGTAGTAGTAGTAGTAGAGCTCCTTCTGAAAGACCATTGTGTTCGCCCATGGAAGTACTAACTGCCACCTTAACTATTTCTGCCGCCAAGCAGTAATGTGAACATTACTGCATTCCGGTTCGAAAGGGTCTGGTGCTGGTGAAATTACAAGCACCTGAGACCTTGTGAACTTATGTCTCAGGTTAATGGGCACAGTGGCAGTGCCCCTAAGATCTTTGCGATTAAAATCTCTGAGTGGCACTGCAACTGTTCTAGATGGCGTGTCGCTTGCCACCAGGCGCACGACTTCTTTGTCCCGTCACTTGGTTAATATGAGCTTTGAGTAATCTGTACGTCATACCCTTAGTATAATAAAGCCATGTGTGATCATGTGTCAAAAGTGTTTTTATCACATGAAAGTCATGAAAATATCACGAAATACATGAAACCAGTTACGTTTATATGAAATTGTAAAAGTCTCCTATTTAAACAAAAAATTTGCGAACTAATTTCGTTCGTAGAATCTTGAAACTTGTCCAAACAAACTTTAAACTCCTAAAAAGGTGTAATTTTGAAGATAAGGGTATTTTTACTCCGCACTCAAAAAAGGGCGGGTCATATGTAATTAAACTAGAAACTACCTTTAATTGTAGTAGTACTTTTTGACCATTATGTGCATGATGTATACAATGCATTCGTATCACAATTATTTCACAGTGTATATGTTTTATGTACAGTGTATATGCTTTATGTAAATAGTAGCTTTGCACGTGGCACTAGTGGTAGATTTGTCGCACCTTTCAGACGCAAGTGGCTTTACTCATGTTGCTGTTTCGTACGCAGAGAGAGCGAGAGCCCTATTCCCGCTCCGCACGACGACTACGTCAATCGCGACGCATTGAGAGAGTACGCCAATAGAGATTCCCTCGGCGACGACTACGGTGACGACTACGCGAATAGAGAGGCGATTAGGGAGGCACAACTGGAAAGAGAAAGAGATAGGGAAAGAGTGGCGAATGAATACAGAGAGTACGTTAATGCGCCCTCGACGTGGCAGCAGGATAGTGGAGATGATAATAGGAATACGCAACGGCGGCCAAATAGAGAACGTGAGTGTTTTTTGTTCGGTTAAATACTCCTCATACTTTAGCCAATACTCTCACCTCTTAATATTACCGGAGGTTTTCTACCGCCATCCCATCTTGCCTATTATTACTCCAAACAGGATATTATGTATTTATTTTATTGCAATATTTTTTTACGATCTTTTAACTACCACGATGTAACCCAAATACTTAAATGAAACCAAAATACTGTCGGGACTCAAATTATTATTAGTATTATTGAGAATTGATATGAAAATTAAAAAAAAATACTCAATGCAACCAATATAAATGATGATTAAGTATTATGTATAAATAAAAATCATTGACATTATTCTATTTATTACTATATTTTGTTTTTATTTTTCAAATTGTGTTTTCTCAATTCCACAATTTTGAGTTACTACAATATATGGTTTCATATGCGTTATGTTATTATTGGTAAGAGGTAAGAGCGGTGGTAACGGTAACAGACGCTGACTCGATTCCAGTCAGTTCGATGGAATTTTTCTTTTCGTTTGTTCGATTTTTATATCAGTAACGACTATGGTGTTTTTGATAGTCATTTTAGTTTTGTGGTGTATAATCGCCAGGCCACTAGAAACTCGATTAACTCAAGATAATATTTTGTTAGTATTATTTAAATGGTCTTCTAGTACTTAGAGGGTAACGTAGAAAATTCCTTTGAATACCATTTATTGTATCCTTTGTATATGTAGACATAAGCAACAACGTGTCTGCGGCGCTGTCACTGGTGTCGGAACATGGTGCAAACAACTTCGCCACCATCCGCACCACCAGCATCGTCACCAAACAGCAGAAGGAGCACAACCAGGCTAGTTACATTTTCATTATCTTTGGGAACTTTAGCTTGTTTGTCCTAAATTCAAAACCTCCTAAAGATGAACAAAAACCGGAAGTGAATGCTCTCGTGTTACCCTTAAATACATTGTAATATCAACGTGAAAGTAAACTTGCACGTCAACAACAATTGGACGTAATTAAGCAAAAAGGATCCCACCCACAAATTATCAAAAAGTTAGTTGCATGCACCAAACGGTTCCTAAAGTCTAACCTCTTAGATCAACAAAAAAAATGCAACATACATATAAACATAAATAAATTTCTCTGGAGTTACATGACATTACAAGTTTTGAAAGTGAAACAAGGTGAGAGACACTTTTAAACTTCAAACTGCCATATCTCGAAAGTGACTGGATGTGCATTGGATCCTTTTTGTGTAACTACGTCCAATTAACAAAAACAAAAATGAACCTTCAAGACAAGAAATTTCAAGATCAACATGTTGCCCTACAATGTAATGTAAAAAGACCCTTGCTACTATTCATAATACATTTAGTTGTGAAAACACGGATTATATAGGAGCTGACATGTACAAAGAAATATAGTTTCACTGAGAACGGAATTTCTCGCGCATTCCGCGGAAGATTTTGGGCTCGTATCTAGTTTGTACTGTACACGATTGACCATATAGCTCATTATGCTATGTTACATATGTGTAAAAACTCGCTTCCACGCCGTTCCGCCGCAATGTAAATTGAGCTTTAGGGATTTATTATTTAACAATTCGAACACTGTATAGTATATTTTATTAGTCAATAACTTGTTTAATTATTTTTAAATAGCATAACGTACTCAGACCTTAGTAAAATCGATAAATTATTTCAAATTACTGTAACTAATATATGAACCATTCACAGGAGATGCACGAACAAATGTCAGGCTACAAACGAATGCGGCGCGAGCACCAAGCAGCATTACTGAAACTGGAAGAACGTTGTAAAGCCGACGTAGACGCGCACAAAGCACAGCTCGACCGCGAGTACGATGCACTACTGCAACAGCTTAGCAGAGATCTAGAACGGCTGCAGGTATTTATATTCATATATGGGTATTTCTCCGTTTACTTTATAATAATAATAATGTTCCAGCACAAATACAGAAGGCGGTCCTGCTCGATGCGGCACGTATTGTTCGCCGGTTTTTGAGTCCTGACCCCGGTCGCCTATTCCATTATAGTATACAATACAAAATGCATTGCCGGGAAATACCGCCTCTCTCATTTAAAAATACAAAATTAATCTTAATAAGAGAGGCGAGATTCTAAAATAAATTGTTAGATAATAATAATGTGCCAATCATTGACTTACAAATAAATGGACGACGGGTCTAATACAAAAACCACGAAAAATATGTCCCAAGTCAACCTATTCGAAATTTAAATTGTTATGTCATCGCAGTATCGCACTGTCCGTAGAACAAATGAAGACTAAAGCGGAGTGTCGCGCTCTGTATACGATTTTAGCGCCTTACAAGTGCGGACACTTTTTAGCGCGGACCCGACGTCCATATAATTGTAAGTCAATGGTGCCAATCAACCACACCAATTACCAGGTCTCAAATTAAGGAATTCCCTGTACCAAAGCAATGGTATTCACTCTGGGGCACTACTCAGAACACCCAGACCAGAACCAATTTATGAAAATTCGTTTCCCAAATTTGCTCTACCGGGACCTCCACAACTAACGCCCACGGCGCAAATCATTGAGACACCGAGATCATCAAATGTACAACAAAACGTTTGAAAAAATCACGCTTCAGTTGCAACGATCCATTCTAGTTGCACGTGATAATTAAATTGGACACAAAGTCGGGTATAAAATTGTTATTTTGTGAAATTAAGTTTTTTGTATCATTTCAAACTTTTTTTTTTATCGAAAAATATCGCCCCAGCTTTTATGGATAGTGAATATAAAAAGAACTTAACAGATGGGTGAATGTTTCAAGCATTTTTATATTGAATTACAGACGAAACACGCGCAAGAGTTGGAACGCAAACAAAAACAGAACGCAGCGGCAGAAAAGAAGCTGATAAAGGATATAACAGCTCGGCAGGAGCAGGAGAGGAAGGCGTTCGACACGCAACGCAAGCGCGAGTACAAGGCTAACAAAGAACGCTGGAAAAAGGAGCTCAGTATGGATGACGCCACGCCTAAGAGACAGAGAGACGCTACGCTACAGTAAGTCATGTTTCTTTTCATCGAAATTGGCAATAATTACCCTTTGTCGACCAATTTCATTAGTTTCTTTAAATAAATGAAATCAAGGTAAATTTTCGCGTGTTGACATAAATGAATTCGATCTTTGTATTAATAATTATAACAAAGTAGTGGAATAATTTCACAAAAAATAATTGAATATCAATTCAACAAAAATTTAACATATGAATATAATTTTATATTTTTATACAATTTAATAATCATAATAAATACGATTTCAGATTAATGATTCATAATAGTAACTGCATAAGAATTAATAGTTGTTAAATGTTGAAGTCAAATAGAATTCTTTTTACGGATTAAATAGTTAAACTTGTTTAATACTTTTAGTATGTATAATCATTAATAACCATTTGCTTTAATTAAGTTTGAGCTCTCTGATGATTGGTTGTTAGCTTTGTTTTGTCATATCGCCCACTCAATCCTAATGCTTGTAGGTCGCAAAAGGATAACCTAAAGCAGGCCGAGGCGGCGGAAGAGGTGCGGCTATTACGCACACAGCGCGAGTACCTCGAACTAGAGCTGCGCCGCTTCCGCCGGCGCCGCATGCTCGCTATGCACCACAAGGAACAGGAGTTACTCAGAGAGGTAAGAGTGACCACAATGACTACATGAAGATAAGATAAATTATTTCAATATAACTTAGTCTAATACAATATACAAGCAAAACAAATATCGTCACCTTACTTTTTCAAACTCGTATCTTAAAAGCACAAGTTACTGAAATGCAAAAAAAAGAATTGTATATACAACTTTTGCAGGCTGATGTCTTCTTAAAGTAATGCATCCAAATTAACACCCTTGATAAAAAATTTAAAATAAGTAAAAAGTTTTGCCATCTCCTGAACAATCATTCTTTTATTTTTATTTATTTATTTATTGATACACCATCAACTTAACACAAAACAATATTTTTTTTAAAATACACACAAGTTCACTATACAAGGTGCCAAGTCACTACAGGTGTATACATCACTAAAAATCTAATGTTAACCAATGAGGTACTAAAGAAAATATATAATTAGAAATATAAAATTACAGTAATAATTAGTTATCTATAATAGATATTTACAGCTTTCATAAGTTCAAACAAATTGCTTGCACATACGAAGAAACTGCTTAGTATTTTTTATATTAAAGATATCTATGTCGCCGTCTCCAGTCGTAAGTAAGTCATTGTATGACTGCATGAGTCTGTTCAAGGGGGCATACTTTCCAAGATTAGTCCTGCCACTAGACAAAACAAATGTTCTGACTATGGGGTACCTAGGCACTTTACGGGGAACGTTAAAATTAGTGAGGGCAAGAGCCTCTGGCGACGACATACCTCCATGCACTATCTTATGCAAAACTCCAATATCGATGATTCTGCGTCTGGTCTCAAGAGACAGCATTTTGAAATTGTGTAGGCGAGTATTATATTCAGCACGATGGGGACTTCAGTCGGGGTCTTTATATGCCAGAAAACGAGTAAAGTTACGTTGTATCCTTTCAATTCGTTCACAATGAATTCTATAATGTGGATTCCAAATTGGGGATGCATATTTCTAGGCACTACGTATCAAAGTGTTATATAAAGCGAAGCGAGTATGGCAGCCGGACTCCTGAAGTCCCTGCAAGAGCGTTTCACGAAACCCACCAGCTTCCAAGCCTTTAATATGATACTATTAATATGGTCCGTGAAATTTAACTTGCTGTCAAACATGACCCCTTTATAAAGATGCGAGTTCGTGAAGTAAGGCATCGATATGTAAATAAAGCTATTATAGTACTAAAATAAGCATAAAGAAGGGAACCTAAATTATACAATCGTCATAGTAAAGCTATGCATTTTAATATTAGAACCATATGTGTAATTGCGATGCCTAAACAAAGTAAATGTGTACCTGTATTTTAGGTATCTTTTTGGGGCAAATTTCTTTATGACACAGATTAAACATTCGAGGGATACCGCACATTAGTGCCTTTGCTGGGTATAATAATAATAATAATGTGTCAGGCAACCACACCAGGACTCCGATTCAGAACGATATCTTAACCGAATATTTCGATTGGATATCAGTCTAGAATCGAAGGGCGTTTTTCGACCTATTCAGAACATTCGATTCGGATTCGGATACGATATCGTTATCCAACAACGTTTATGGAGATAGTCGGCGAATAAAGAGTACAAGAAAAATCAAATCCTTTTATATACATTTTGAAGACTTCAACTTTAAAGGCTTCAAATATAGGAATGCACTAGTCTCGCATTAAAATAAGTTAATAAAAATTGAACAAAATCCAGATTTAATTTAAAATAATAAAGTATTTTTGTACTCTACATTCTTGCTATGTGAACAATAGGACGATCGGTAACCTTCATTCAATAACTGTGTTTTGAATAACGTTTGTAGCCTTTGCCGGTCGAGAAGTACGAGTAATCGTACGGGTAAGACGTCCTTTCGGTTCGGTTTCGAATACGACAGTTTGACGTTCGATTCGGTTATTGTGAATAAAAATTAAAAGAAATCGTACGATATCTAATCGAATCGATTGACAACAGAGTTATCGTAAGGTTCTGAATCGACATGCTGGTCATTGTAATCCGTTGAAACTTTACATTTACACTTTATAACTTTTTAAAGAAGAGGGTACAAATATATGTACATACTAATTATGTGGTTAACATTTCAGGAGCTCAACAAGCGACAATTGCAGCTGGAGCAAGCGCACACGATGTTACTAAGACACCACGAAAAGACGCAAGAGCTTGAGTACCGACAGCAGAAAGGCGTGCACGCACTTAGGTATTATTTTGTTTTTAATTGTTTGAATAAGTGTAACGCCAGACTAGTTTGGGTTATACTTTAACACTATAGATTCCTTAGAGTCGAAACACAAAACTGCAGAAATCTAAAAGCTCGCTCGGCGCATTGCAAGAATTTGCGAATTGCTCTGCATCGCGCATTCCTGCCACGTGGGCATTTTCAAGGAGAGAGTGAATTAGACATTGTGTAGGTGTCTATGCTCTAACTTTCCGATAGGTAACATATGATCAAATGGGCATTTGTTATTTAACAAAAATGTAAATTAACTTGTTTCTTTACATCTAAAGTGTATTAAACTGTCATTTGAAAATATAAAATACTTTATATCAAAATATTATGGCCAACAACTAACAAACGCCGCCATTTTCCTTTAGAGCTTTACTGTATTCTACTAGCGTCGTCTCAAATTAAATAAGTTTAAGAAACAACTAACGCGATGTGGTAATTGCAGAGAAGAGCAGTTAGCTCAGCAGCACGCAACGGAGCTTGCCAACCAACGCGAGTACATGCAGCGGGCGGAACATGAGCTGCGCAAAAAGCACGCGCTGCAACTCAAGCAGCAGCCCAAGAGCCTCAAGGTATACCAGTATATAGCTTACACTCTACACGTAACGGTGTATAAAACTGGATAAGGCCCGTCTGCATGATCTAGTTTTACTGTGATTGAACTTTCCGATTTTGTGCTTTTGCAGTATGGTTAAATGCACGGAAGAATAAAAACAATGGAAGTGCCTTATATTTCGATTATATTATATTTATGCACACATTCTTAATTTGAAACATTACAAAAACTTGATATTGATTGGTCGTAGTTTCAAATTTAAAACAATGACAAATTCTGGATTGTTAATATAATTTAAACTTTACCCTGTTGGCATATCGTTGAAAGTTCAATATCATCAATACCTATTATTGCAAGTTACGACGTATTGATATTATATTGAAATTTCAATCAATGTGCTGCCGTCTAGCGCTTAATTGCTGAACTACGAATTGAGTTATTAATTTAGTCCTCCAAAAAAGAAGCGATAAGTATAAGTATAAGCCTTACTTTCGCTTCTTGTAACATAAAAATTATTTCGATAAACAGGAAATTGAAAATTTATTAAAATAAGACGGCTATCATTTTTGCACTCCAAAACAGCACAATAATACATTTTTCTAGCGTTTTAGAGCATTTGCGCGAAAGAATGACACAACCATACCATACAAATCGAAAATGGCGGATTGAGCTCACATAGATCTCGATAGTTGGCGCGCATCAGACGCTAACTAACCATTTCTACTGTATTTATTGTTCTGTGGTTAAATGCACGCGTCTTACAGTTTATCCGCGACCGTATACACCACACTAAACTTATTCTTAGTGCTAGGTCACGTAACTTGACTACAATCTCTATTATCAGTGCCCATGTCATTTGCAGTATGTGTCATGTGTGCCAGACAAACATACCAAATATCTGGTCTCAAAGTAGATAATTCCCTGTACTATGAATACCAGAGCAACGGAATTCGGCCAGAATCAGTTTAGAAATGTGCATTTCCCACATCGGTTTTACCTCCAATCGAACCTGGGATCTCTACAGCTAGCACCCCACTGTACGAACCATTCGACCACTGAAAAATATAAAGATTATGAGGTAATTATGTGTTTTTGTGAACAGCAAAAGGAAATGCAGATCCGGAAGCAGTTCCGAGAGACGTGCAAAATCCAAACGCGTCAGTACAAGGCACTCAAAGCGCATATACTTGCCACCACAGCAAAGGTACGTACGCATTCTTGTTTACTTACACGTTTTACGTATTCATTCAAGAGAAAACTTCAAAAAACTATGCAACTGTATTTTGACTTTTATAAGTGAAAAAAATTTTTTTGACTTCATTTTTTAACTTGGTAGGAGCAACAAAAGGAAGTGATAAAAACGCTAAAGGATGAGAAGCGGCGCAAGCTGGTGCTACTGGGCGAGCAGTACGACCAGAGCATCACTGAAATGCTGCAGAAGCAGACAGTACGCCTTGATGAAAGCCAAATGGTAAACAACACACGATCATTTGTTTATAATATTAGATGTAAAATGACAGAAGATATAATGAGGAAACCTGCACTTCAAGGATCGAATAGGATGTCTCCGACTCCTGATAACCTCATACTTCCATAGACGAGTTGGTACTTATTTTGGTAGCAGTAGAGCTCTTTGTGAGAGTTCGTCCAGGGAAGTACTGTCACCATACCTATATCTGCCGCCAAGCAGTAATGTGAACATTACTGTGTTCCGGTTTTGAAGGGAAAGGGTGCTAGTGAAATTCCCGGCACATGGGACTTATCAACTTATATCTCAGGGTGACAGGCGCAGTGGCAGCGTCCATAAGATCTTTGTGATTTAAATCTCTGAATGGTACTGCATCTGGATGGACGGAGATGTAGCTTACCATCAGGCGCACGATAGTTCGTCCCGTCACTTGATATTATTAAAAAAATCAGCTTTATAATTAAGCTTCTCAAAAAAACCATTTAATACATATTACTATAATAAAAAGTGAAAATTTGTTCATTCTCACAGATGGAGTGCCAGCAACTGAAGATGCAACTGGAGCACGAGTTAGATATGCTGACGGCGTACCAGAGCAAGAGCAAAATGCAGGCTGAGGCACAGCGCAACCGCGAGCGCCGTGAACTCGAAGACCGCGTGGCTGTCAGGAGGGCGTTGCTCGAACAAAAGGTACCTGATTTATCTAGAAAAGTTAACACTTGGGAGGAAGAAATCCAAGTCACTCAGATATTGCACCAGACTGCTCTACCTTGTCAAACCAAAACACTGCAAGTCCCAGTACAGTGTTCAGTAATTTCCTTACATCAAGAATCTGCCTGTTGTTATCATGCAAAACCAATTTATTAGTTTCCAAAAGATGTAGCTTATTTTGCAAAGTACAATTTATGGTAGCTAAATAGAATTCTTTAATATCTTATGTCCAAAGTAAGTTAAATGTATATTTTTTCGTTATTAACCCAAAAATTACACAATACCGAAAAATTATTGTACCAGCCTTTTCTCAAAATACCGTTGTTTGATATTACAGTGTATTGCCTGGAGTACTGATGGTTTGATACGGTAGTCCAGTGCACATAGGTTGGCAATATATAAAACGTTGTGTCGTTGCAGATGGACACGGAGTGCGGACAGTTCGTGGCGGAGCGCGCTGAACGCACGCGTATGCTGCACGAGAGGCACGAGCGCGAGCTCGACCGCTTCGACAGCGAGAGCACGCGTCTCGGTTTCAGGTAAATTACAATAAACCCATTGAACTAAAGTGTGTTCTATGAACGTTGAACTGAACTGCAATTAAGGTCGGGGGACACAGACGCGGTACAGCTGAAAAAGCAGTCCGGGGCTAACCAGAGTTTGCAGCGGGAAAGCGGCGCGAAGGCGGTCGGCGTGATACCAAAAGGAGCCACGTTTCATTCTCTACACAGATTTTCATTAGCAACAAAAATTTCTTTTATCAAATTCATATCGGACCTTAATAAAAACCTCAAGAGTTGTAAAAAAATACAACATGCAATCCCGGCAAAGCCCCGCTCCGGGGACCGCGGTTACATAGAACTCAATGGTATATACCTTGGCGTCCGCACTCGCCCCGCGTTCACTCCAGACTCGGCCTGCGCCTGTTTGTCATAGCTTTGTATTGCCTCTATGTGGCCAAAGCATTACACACATTAGAAGTTAATGTAAGCCAAAAATTCCCAAACTTTGTCCTGTAGACCACGTGCCAATTTTTTTCTGTTTTGCGTTCTTTCTAATACGGATTTTTTTTACAAATTCATCAAAGTTTTTGACAGCTGACAAGTGTCACTTAATAAGTTCCATAGAAAGTGACAAACTTTATGAAAACACGTGTTAAGTTTATACAGTTATTTAAGTGAATATTTTAATTGTGAAAATATGTTTACTTCATAGGTTAATTATAATATGTCTATTATATGATAGTATTATATATATACTTTGGTACGATCTGGTATATTTCCATAGATTACTCCATTTATTGAAAGAAAAAAATTTAATCTCGTCCTGCCTAAATGAGCTCCACTATCATGGACCCTAATTATATTCTCATGCACCTGCTTTTTTTTTCGCTTTTTCTTCTGGGCGTCAATATAGACAGATATAAGGCACCATTTTGGGAACCATTGGTGAAAGCACAAAAGAATAATGTTGATATGAATACACACGTACATCTTGCCTTGAGGCAGATATGGAGACAGTGCCGTAATACACGTGATGCTGTATAAACCATGTATTGAATTCATAACTTAAATGTTTGTTTTCTAGCGCAATGGCGATCGCAGAGGGTGGTCGAGAAGGCTTTGGTGACGAAGAGCAATCTCTCTCCGGGTCAATGCTATCCCTCGCGCACTCTAACTCGTCCGCTTCGTTCCCCGCCGGTAGCCTTTAATGCCGACCACACCACACCCTCCCCTCCCCGTCTTGTGCCTACACCAGCACCAGTAAGTAATGCTGTTGCCATGAGTTCATCATTATCCTTGTATGCTTTGATTAGACGTGAAGTCTTGAACAGACATAAGGTACCATATTCATTAATTGTTGATGGGTGACAATAGGATCTGTTTGGATGTGAAGTGTGGTATGCATTTTGTTTTAGTATTAATACCTAAATAAAGTCATGCAACACTTCAGATATGCTATGTGGCTATTTCCACCTTTTGATGGATATTATACGGGCTTCTTAAATTGGGATCACTGCCCAATATAATTGAAGGTACAAGGAGACATTTTTATAAATACAATTATAAAACAACGTGGAAGTAAAAGAAACGTTTAGTCTCCAATGTATAAAAATAATTGTTAAGTATTGCAAGCTTTGCTGTGATAATTGACTGCTTGCTTGTAAAAATTTATTAAAATATTATAAAACTATTGTATGGGGAAATAAATGTATTTATTAAAACTTAATTCTACCTCACTAGAAAAGGCTCACAAGGGTTGGCTTTTATTGAATGGAAGTCAATAAATATACAGTAATATTGTCATATTGCTGTTGATATTACAACTCTGTTGCTTTTAGTATTTGTATTAAAATACTCGATAGTAATAAATTGCTGTACCTTTATAATATAGTATCTTGCACGATCGCACTAAACAAAAAATAATCACGATCTTAATTGGTATTATAGATCGCGTAAAACCAGTGGGACACCTCCATGTCACATTTTCTTTTGGATCGACATGTACTTTTTTACATCGCTTCTCTTGGCAACAGCATTTAATCCGTAACCTTATGAATAAATACAGAGACTGTACCGCCCTCCCTCGGAATGTTATAGGCATTGGAAAATTCTTGAGAGTGTTGTAACGTAGCGGAACGTTGGCATTGCCAACTTAGATTTTAATTTTGTGTGTGAAAAGTTTTGTTCTGATATGCTTTGCGAATTTTTCGCTTTTCGTACAAATCATTGGAAGTTTTGTCCAAGTTTGTATGGGCAGTCAAAATAAATGTAAATCTATTCAAAACTTATAAGAACAAAAGGTTTTTGTGTTTATTTAGTCTCTCAAGCTTAATTGAATTTAGTTCCTGCTATTGATCAAATTTTCCGAAAATTCGATTAGGCAATGGAATTTTGAATTTATCGGAACAAAACTAAATGTATATGTGATCAAAATTTCATGACAGAACTTCATCTGACGTGTCTTTCATTTACTTGGAAAATGAGAGAGAAAGAGATAAGTTTCTTTTTCATGATATTTTTGTTGACGTTTTAGTATTGATGTAACGTCTTCCAAATGCGATGCAGTATTGGTAGCGGACTCGGGAGGGCATTTCCTATACACTATTAAGTTTAATGCACTCCATATTTAATTATTCTAATGCCACGCGGCAGAGTGTTTGGGGTCACACCGTTTATATGTACCGGTCATTGTATGAGACCATTGGTGGCATCTTGTATTTATTTGTACATAGTTTTGTGAATTGATTATTTATTAATTTAATAATTTTTTTTTTAATTCTCTTTGTAACTTAAATATTCATTTAACATTAACGCTGGCAAATTACATTTGTACTCTCGCCATGTTGCGGATTTTTTAAGAAATATTTTATTTTGCTGACAACGGGGAGATTTTAGTCAACAGTCAACACTAGCGCCAACATTTCAGGGTTCAAAACTAACTGACAGCCTCATTGAACTTTAATATTCTATTGTTTTCGAAAATTTAGCTCAACATCATTTAGACTATTGACTCATAATTATTTTAATGCAAATTGTATACAAGAAGACGAAAAGAGGATCATAAAATCTGGTGCCTGAACGCAAGTTATTCCCACACCACTTACACTTTGTCGCGCGTTAGCCTTTCCTAAGGGTTGTTTGAGACTGCGTGCCGTATGTTGTTTAAATGCAGCGATGTGCAAATGATACGCTTTCTTATTAGAGGTTTTAACTCAATCGCTCGTCTCCGTTGTTTATGAGGAGGCTTTACACGAACATATTTATCGCCCAAATGGGTTATAGATGTATATTGAAACGTGATAGGCACAAAACTGTCTCTTTCCCTCATTCTGTTAGCTTATGTACCTCTGTTGATTAGGGTTGGACTTGGCAATACGCATAAGCATCGCTTGTCAAAGTTGTCTTTTATTGGAATTTTGTCAGCCCGCCTCGGCTTGAAGCATACTGACGACTCTCCATATAAAACACACGTTTATTACCAAAGTGATGCTGCCATATGAGAATCAATCTTAATTACCGAATTACCTTTTCTATCACAAACAATAACTGTTTAAAAAAATTCTAAAGCTTAAAAGCACTTGTAAAATATTCATTTTTATTTATATTACGATCTCTTAGACTTAAGGAACTATTCCGACTACAATATTTAGTAATAAAAAAATATATAAGATCTAAGCATATTAGGCCGTCCCATCTAAAATTCATTACACGTAATTACATAAACAATGGAGTCGAGTGAATAGTGCATGATTGGAACTAGCATCTTGATCTATACTTGTATAATATGTAGTCTACGATAAGTTTCTATAGTGGTTCTAGCTCATTTTTCCTCTTGGTAACTCTATTGGAAGCTGTTCAAGACGGAAACTACCATTAACAGGTGAAATGATATTTTAAGGTAAACTTTGTAGTGTAACCAAGGAATGTTGATCCTCAAAGTGTACGCTTAATCTTGATGAAGGCATTACTTAGAGGGAGTAGACGCGACGCCCCGCCCCGCACTCGTCAGTTATTGTTTTACATTAGATAGTCAAAATTCTAATATTCATATCATTAGGTTTTACTTTAGGGGCAATTTTTTCAAGTATAATAAGTTTATTTCGTAGCGCGGATTGATCGCATTTGTTCATTGGCATACTATTGAGTTTATGGAAATGTTTAAATGGTCTCGTACCAATGCAACACGTATGCTTACGTTAGATGACTTTTAGATTTTAAATGTATAACATGCTTTACTAAATGATAACAAAAATGCAGGTGCTGTGTATGGATATCGTATAACCAACTGCCAATTATGTTTTGTAAATATTATAAAGTATATATAATTTATTAGCGAGCACACGATTTGCCTTAATCCGTGTAGCGGCGCGGGGCTCGGCGCTTGTACATAAAGAACAATAATATATAATTATTATACATAGTTTGTTACTTTTGTAAGGTGCGAGTGCGATATTTTGTGTACATTGGAAGTGAAGCGAGGGTCGGCTCCGTCTCGCGCGGCGGCGCGACCCTCTGTTACGTGCTATTTTCTTTATTTAGTGTCCTAATACACTATTGTATTGTCTACTAAGCTTACCAGTCATGTATGTATAGACGATTACATAATTATTTAATTTAACGCCGATTTTAGTCATAAATATCCAAATTTAGTTAATGCTATTTTTAAATTTAATTTTTATTTTATTATTATTCTCTTCCTATATCACATTGTTTGTAAGCATCACACGATGTGATCGTTTTGTATTATTTGAGTCCGTTAGCGGTCTTTAGGGTTTCTACTTCAACCTTTCAGCGAAAATGGAAGTTTTAATCTTATAAGGCAATGTTCTAAATTATAGCTGTTTTTAAATAGTCGAATCACAGTAACACTTAAGAAAATATATAATATTTAGCATCCTTAAACACGTTCTTTATAGACATCTAAATCTCTGGGCAAGGCATAGACAACTAAAACAATTTGAACACTGCGTGATGCTGTGATTCGGTGTGTAACTAAAATAAAGTATTGTAGCCTCCCCTTATCCTCTTACTGACCAAGTAAAGACAATAATCTCTAGACAGCCTGACTCGCCGCGTCATCTTCCTGTACATAATGTTTAGGCCAGTAATGTGGAGCTAACTGAAAGTTGCATAAAGTTGAGCATGACTTTGGTAATCATTTTATTTTAAGAATGAGTTCAAAGTATTTATCCTCATGAGGTATATATATTACACAAACAGTAGCCCTCAAGTGATCTTAAGCGGAAAGTAAAATTTTAACCTGGTCACTTTCACATGTTCACATCATTATTTATTGTGTCATTTATCAACAGTAAAGGAGTCACCACATTATATAGTGAATCGCATTAAGCCGGTCAGAAATCTTTATGTCCATGTAATAAGAGCGAAAAAGACATTGTGCGTTTCGCGTCGAGCGGAAGCGAAAAACGCAACGTCTTTTTCGCTCTCATCGCTCATGGTCATAAAGGTTTTTCTGACTGGCTAAAGCCCATTCTCGTAGTAGCTAAATCGAAAAATTAACCTCAAGTTTATGCAATTTCATAGTTTTAATCAAACTTCACTTTTCCAATGTCCAGTGGTGGTTTTACATATTTGGCATTGTCATTCATAATCAACGCCATATTAGAATTCTGGAAAATGTCTCTCTGGTGAAACTTTAAATAAGATCTACTAGTTTATAGAAATTTAAAGACTTCACTTTTGCACTGCTAATTTAAAGAAATCTGGACTGCCACTGGTTTCTATACTTTGTAAAAAAGACAGAATGTAAGCACTAAGGAATTGAACTGTAAGCTGTAACTTCGCTTGCGTGCAATAGATTCTGTATTAATGTTTGTCGCGTAGTGTTACGCTCGCTGATAATTCTCTGGCTCAAACGCTGTTCTAGGGTTTCTTATTTATCATCACATGTAGTAGAAGTTTAATACTGTTACAGTGTGTAGGATGGTCCCTTGCTAACTAATAACACTCTGCTAAGAATGGTCAATAGAAAAGTTGTAAGCGACTTGAGTGGAAAATGTTAAAATTTTGACATTTAATTTTGGAGACTCGTGTCCAAACATCAGTGTTTTCTACTAAAATGTGAATACACAATAGTACGATGAATTGTAGGCTCAAGTCCAATGTATGACGTGTAAAACTATTGTACCTTAATGCAATTCGCTCAAGCATTACTTTGCATTGTCTTTTTTACAAGGTATCTCTTAGTTTGCTCATACATTAGTATTTTAGGAGAAAACACTAACTCGTAAACACGAATGTGCGAAAACAGCACCATTATAAACCAACCGATTTGTAGTTGATATTCCTCATTAATTTATCAACCACAAGCAACTCTCAGTATGAGCAAAAAACATTACGAGCTGACGAGTTATGATAGCCATTTGGAGCATCAGTCGAGGGACCGAGCATATAGATAGTGCGCGTCTCTTTCCTCCCACCATTTAGCTGTTCTAGAGTTAGTTCATCTTAACACCTCTACCGGCAAGTTATAACGATATAGAAGTACCAAACTCGTAGTTAGCGATCACGTATTATTATATGTACATTGGAACTAAATAATTTTTATATTTTACCATTGTATAGTCGTTTATCACCGATAGGTAGTTAGCAATATTTTGACAGAGGTATGACAAGGTATGCGCGGCGCTTTATTTAGTTTGGGATTGTTTGCGGCGCTAGCGCATTACCGTTGTTGTTTTCTTTTTATTTTTTGTTATATATTTAAATAACACAATCGACTTGTAGTTTTAATAATTATTATCATTAATTATTATATTGTAATATAATCTTATTAATGAAAAAATCAAACTGAAAATAAATAGAAAGGAAATAAATGTTTGTGTATTTCTCGACATGTGTCCCCCAAAAATATGATTAAAACAAGTGTTAAACTGCTTAAAAAAACTACTTTATTGTAAAATTCATAAAAGTAAAAAATATCGAGCAGAAAAGAAACAAGATAAAAAATTTTCTTGAAAAGACCTTATGCACTAGATATTTGATTTTATAATACATACTTTTTCCTTAACATTAGTATAAGATTTCATTTTAAATGCTATAAAAAATGTAAAGAATCAGTTTATGCATAACAAAACAACCGCATACTTTATTATTGTTTTCCAGTACTTTAAATTTAATGCAAAGTAGAATACACAAGATGCGGGATAAAATTGTGCTTTTATAACGAATTTAAGCTATTGCTACAATTCTCTAAGCTATATGACTTCATTTTGAATTCTTGCCATTAAATCGTACATAATTGAACCTTAATTGATACACTCGGAAGAACCAAATTATTTCCAAGAGCGCCTTCAAATTGGACGCTTATAGAAGCTATATAATAAAATTTTATACAATATCTGTAAGCGCGGTCGCAGCACCACTCTCGTGACACGCGCTCGCCACGTTTGCAGTAGCAAGTAGAAGTGCCCCCGCCCACTGAGCCACTAGTGACAGCTACTAAACGTGACAGCGGGGAAAAGCCGGCGACTGGCCGAGTGTGCATGGCAGGCGAACGACACACCCAACCAGCGAGCGCGGGCTACTTGTGGCAACTCGAACGCTCAGTTTGAGCCGATGTGATACCGCATAAAATGTATGAAAAATATCGTCGGTAACTTGTGGTCGCGTTTGATGACCGCCACTAGTGGCCCAATGAGTGGGCGCCCTAAGAGCGGTTTCAAACGGCGACTTTTAACTTTTAGTTCGTCAAACGCGCGATTGCCCTACACTTGCTATTTACAAACGATTGCATCGGTGCAAACGCGCGACTGCATCGATACAGTTGCTTATGTTGAATAATTATGTACGTAAAGTCTGTATAGCTTTATGCACAATATTTTGTTTTGTTAATTGTGTAGTTACTTAATTTAAAACGTTCGCGTCTGAATCGCATTTGCATCGCTGCTTAAAGTCGCGCGCGTGTGTAACCGCTCTTATGACGTAACGTGCGACTACCGCGCCACTGCAGCGCTTCCGTAAGAGTTTAATTTGAAAGCGCCCAGACGCGCGCCCGTTTATTTAACATGAAACAATTGCATTGATCAATCTGTTTCATTACGCTACAGTTCAAATTACCATCATGATCTTCGTATCTTGTCAATTTTAAATTGGCAAGCATTGTGAATTCATTATCAAGTTGAATCGCGTGTATTTCGAAAACTAAAAAGTGATCTAGATTGCTCAACGCTATCGTTTTATCATAGTCTCAAAGTCGTTTCTTTTCATATCATTTTATAATTTCCACAAAAATAGATATCTTTTCCATACTAGATCGCATAAGAATTTTTGAAAGTAAATAAAACATTAACTCTGCGACGTAGGCACTGGGAATAATATTATGACTAGTCTAGGTGCCTATTCATTGACACACATGTTGACCAGCAAAGAACCACAAGAAAAGTATAGTTAGAATGAATTTGAAAATATAAACAATGCTCTTCACATCCAGAGATCTATTTTACCAACTACTCAAAATTGAGATATTTTTTTTTTATCTAAAGTGCATTTCTTTTTATTTCCCATTTCACTTTTCATTCACGACTAGACACTACCCAGAACACTCAGATCAGAAACAATTTAATTGTGAAATGATAATATACATACATTTACCGACAATACAAGATTGTCTAGACTGGGATTTGTCCTCCGAGTCGTCACGAAAGAGTATTTTATATGGAAATCTTTTATAAATATGCAGAACTATACCTTTCTCAATCTATTCGCTATCTTTCACTTTATTAGTCGTCGACATGTTGGGTAGGTTTAGGGCCTATTTAGGAGATTTGTTTTCCCATTTCCTCGTTTTAATCTTCCTTCACGCAAGGTCTGTTCTTCCTATGCGATCTCGTAAAGCAATCAACATAAGCGTGGGCAGTTCTACTGAGTGGGCGAGAACTCAGTAGGCTCGAGGATACGGCAGTGCATTTCTCTGATGAGTGGTACGGTGTACGCGACGCATTCGTCCCAGCCGGGGTTGCGCCATGTGCTCTCGCGAGTTTCGCGACGCGCTTGGAGGTCTTTGTAACCTGGACAATACATATATAATGTTAACTTTCTATTGTAAGTAGCCATGAGTACAATAATCATACTTGTTAAAGAAAGTTGTGGAAGGAAAAACCACCTAGCACAACTTTAATGGGTGTAGATGAATGAGACAGTAATTAACATTTCAATATTAACAATTGTAGTACATTGAATTAAAAAACTGACCGAAACGGAGACACTGGTAATATATTGGAATAGATTTGCATTTTTAAATGTGAGAAATAAACCACCAGCCAATTTCATTGTATCAATCGACCTTGAATCTATATATGTGTATTGCATGATATGAAATAAAGATTTTTCTTTAAAGCAGTCATTTTACAGAGTTACTTTCTAAAAATAAATGGTGATAAGCAAAGACCACAACCAGGCAGAGTATATTTATCTTAACTTGAAGTTATAGACATAGAATGGTTACTTCCCGCCACAATTATTAAAAATAAATGGCAATACATCAACACAAAACAGTTGTATTATTACTTACAAAACTTTTCTTATAAATACACCACTGTAGTAATTGCTAGTTACTCATCAAAAATATAGAAGAAAACAAAATACAATAATCCAGGATTTCAGAGAGAGGTATTGTCCACTCTATGCGTTTTTTTCCTTGAAGTTTAGGTAAATATATTTCACCCAAACTATTCCTGATTCAGAAGTTCACAAGGCATCATTTATAAGGCTATAACTTACACCAGATGTGATGTACGTTGTAAAGACGTCCGATCTGCGAGAAAAAGCCAGCGAAGGCCTCGTTCTGCGACCTACGGAATTGCAGTCCGCGCGCCCAGTTGTTACCCCACTCGATCATTGTGCCCGGCTTAAGGCTGCAGCAAACATGTTCTTAAATTGCATAAGTATGTATGATCTAAACAACATATTACAACTAGTAAGTTGTACTATGCCAATCTGTGGGGGATAATTTCATATAACATCAAAACAATAAGCGCCTTGGGTCTGTATTCAATATTCCTTTATTTTTTTCCATCCTGGAAGTTCAATACGGGACATAAAATGACACTAATATAAATAAAAAATATTTGAAATATGAATGTACAATTTTGGTCATTAACAACACTGATGGCCATTTCTCTCTCTTCCAAATTATTTCATGAGCACTTTTTAAATTTAACAAAAATTTTATTATGTGATTATTATTATTTAATGATTTTGTTGTGTATGGGTTAATTCATGCCTGAAATAGATGTCTATTATTATTATACTTCAAATTTTCATTGCCTTTTATCTGTACAGTGTGCAAGAGACATTTTCAAAGGAGCTCATCATGTTAACATAGGTATGCAAGACAATATAATTTGGAATGAATGTATGCAGGATCACAATGACAAATAATTTGTGTCATTTATATAGCAATTTCCCTTTGTTCCTTACCCAGTTTGTAGCAGTTAAACCTTACCTATAAGAACGAATTTCGTATATATTACTCTCAGGGCGCGGCTCGGCATTGGGCCAAAAGCTGAATTTTAGCAAGTACTGCAAATGCCTAGATCGTACGAAGTTGCCGCGCTCCTTCTCCAGTGCACGATATTCCTAAAAAAATACTATAATTTAAATAAAAAACGAATAATTATTCGTACTTCAATTATGGGAAAGAAATAAAAGAGACAACCTTTTGTAATTAGCACTTTCTTTAACTAGTAGGGTGCCAAACGACTGATTGCAATCGAATTGAGACCTGATTGTATGCAATCGTCGCCACGTAATCTAGATGCCCACTATCTACCAAAATCGATGTCGACAATAAACCACACACTCCGGCGCGCGGCGTTATCTTAAGCAAAGCAAAAACGTACTGCGTGCGTGTAATAAATATTAGCTTTACATCTAAACTATTAACATTTAATTGATTAGTTAAGTTTGGTTACAATGTTTTGATTCCAACTTGTTTTCAAGAAAAAACATCCAACAATTGTAAACTATGAAAGTAAGCTTAGATGAGCAATAACAGTACAGTTTAAGATATTTATTATTTATTTAACTATTTTATAACGTTTTAAACTATAAAGTATCCGGTCAATAATAGACTATGTGGCGACTAAACAAGTCTTCAGCCCACTGCATTTGACTGCCTACAGTTGAAGTCACAACTGCACGCAGTGGAACATATCGAATGCCCGCATAACCTTTCTGATGGTAGCTTTAAGAAACATGTAAGGAAACCAGCTTGCCTATGTACTCTGGTTTACAAACATCTTTCTTCAAGATATTTAATGTCCTCAACTGTTAATAATCCCTATTTTTCTCATCTTAAAGCATAGTTAGGCTTTTACCTCACTTTCCCTAAACAGGATCTTAGCTTTGTCAATCTTCTCGAACCCGCCGATATAACGCCACAGGTGTAGAGCCTGATCCATATCTCCCACAGATACTGTCCATGATCCCACCAGTTCACAGCCTAACTCGGATTTCTTTGAATGCACAAATTCTACTGATGTTTTGCTGCAATGTAGAACAAGGTATCATATTAATTCAAATAAAGTATGTTTAGAGTATGTATATTTGTTTACTACTGACATTGGCAATAAATTGTTAAGCTAAATGACTGTAGGCAGGATCAAAAAAAAAAGTAAACAAAAATGTACTTAACTATTATTGTTACAAAGATCACACAAACACAAAAAAAAATATCTAGACCCTACTGTTCCAGTGGAGTTGATTTTTTCTATGTGTTAATTCAATTATTGTATCAATAATAATAACAAACTAGTGAAATGTTTTTGTAAAAAATTAAAATTAATATCATGGTAGTAAAAACATCATTTAATAATAATTTAATATACTTTTTTTTTAATTAAATTTTTATTGAATTGTTATTCAATTATTTTTTGTGAAATTACTCCACTAGTTTGTTATAATTATTAATACAAAGATCGAACACTCAGAAAAAATTCCTTCGATCCGGTCGGATTCGAACCGACGTCTTCTTGCATACCGTGCCAGACGCTATACCAACTAAGCAACGGAACGAACCAACGGACCTCACGAATTTTTCTATGTGTTTGCGTCGTGTCTTTGTACTTGGTCTTTCAACGACTTTTTTGTCGTAGCGCCATCTATGAGAAATCTATGACAGATTTATCACCCAGTTAGTACCTTTACAGCCACCAGTCCTGGCGAGAGATGTCGCTATTCACTCTATTAATTAAATTTTTATTGAATTGATAGTCAATTATTTTTTGTGAAATTACTCCACTAGTTTTTTATAATTATTAATACAAAGATCGAACACTCAGAAAAAACACTCAGAAAAAATTCCTTCGATCCGGTCCGATTCGAACCGACGTCTTCTTGCATACCGTGTCAGACGCTGTACCAACTGAGCAACGGAACGAACCAACAGACCTCACGAATTTTTCTGTGTTTGTGTCATGTCATTGTACTTGGTCTTTCAACGACTTTTTAGTCGTAGCGCCATCTATGAGAAATCTATGACAGATTTATCACCCAGTTAGTACCTTTACAGCCACCAGTCCTGGCGAGAGATGTCGCTATTCACTCTATTAATTAAATTTCTATTGAATTGATATGCAATTATTTTTTGTGTTGTGTGCTTAGTTGGTATAGCGTCTGGCACGGTATGCAAGAAGACGTCGGTTCGAATCCGACCGGATCGAAGGAATTTTTTCTGAGTGTTTTTTCTGAGTGTTCGATCTTTGTATTAATAATTATAACAAACTACGGGAGTAATTTCACAAAAAATAATTGAATATCAATTCAATAAAAATTTAACTAATAGAATGAATAGCGACATCTCTCGCCAGGACTGGTGGCTGTAAAGGTACTAACTGGGTGATAAATCTGTCATAGATTTCTGATAGATGGCGCTACGACTAAAAAGTCGTTGAAAGACCAAGTACAAAGACACGACGCAAACACATAGAAAAATTCGTGAGGTCCATTGGTTCGTTCCGTTGCTTAGTTGGTATAGCGTCTGGCACAGTATGCAAGAAGACGTCGGTTCGTATCCGACCGGATTGAAGGAATTTTTTCTGAGTGTTCAATCTTTGTATTAATAATTATATATTTTTTTATTATTTTTATCCTTGACTGCTAATAGTGGTGACCTTTGCACTTGCATTATTATCATTTCTTTTTTTTTAACAAATTGTATTCTACAAGTTACTAAGTTTAATTAAATCTTATGACAGTCTTTTCTATAGGTAATAATTTTTAACAGAATTTGTTTCCTATTACAACACCAAAAATTAATTAATCCACTACTAAAGTTATAAATATTTTATTTCAAATTTATTTTTATAAAACTCCAAAATTCAGATTGTCACTATTTATATGTGATTTAGTTTCATTTTAAGGGGTCAAGGTCCTCTGATAACGAAGTGGTAAGTAAACATTTCCCCGCACGCTCTACGCCTATCGATGTCCCCATACTTTAAAGCCAGTTGCATAACACCCAATAACAACTATTGTCAGCCACCAACATGAAACACCTTTTACATACTATACATAATCCACTTTACATACTAGTTTTGTAGGTATTTGTCGACGGAGTCCGGCCTTATATTGTGGGTGTGAAGAGCGTATATAATCTCCTTGTCACTCAGCATGCGACTGTGGGACTCCTTTGTAGGCTCGATCTTTCGCACCAAAAGCTTCGATAACCACCCATCTTCTTTACTGTTCAAGCTAGCACTCGTTGAGATCAACCTACGAAAATAACTTTTACTTTACCATGTTCCAAAATTAAACCCGGACACAGCAAAACAACTGGTGGAAAACATACCTTGCGTTTTTCGGTATCGCAGCACCCAAACATAGAACTCTGTTTAGAGAACTCATGTCGGTTGATTGTAGTAATCGTTTATGATCTAATAAAGAAACACCAGATTGTAACTCAGATACTTGTTATCAATTAAATCGACAAAAACACTTGAAGGTTATCTAATAATTTCAGGCGTACGGCGCCATCTGTTGTTGATTGATCGCAAATCAAGGAACCGGAAACACTCGTACGTAAAATTGAGCGTGTATTGAATTGAAATGAAAGAAATATTATCACGTTTGGAGAAATCTCATTCTTCATACTAGTGTAATATTAGAAAGTTATTTGATGCTGATAGATTTCATGAAAATTAATTTCAATAAAAATAAAATAAATTATTTTAGAAAATTTGAAACCTATACAACTTCTGAGTAAATGCTTATAACGAAATGAAGATACGATAAACAACCTAACAGCTGATTAGTAAGAATGACAATGTTGTGTTCAAACTATTTCAACTGTGCTGCTCTGCAATAAAGTTCAAAATTATATTTCTTTTTATAACTTCAAAAGCTAACTTTTGGGAAATTGTATGTTTTGAGCGGTTTCTAATAAACTAGATGGCGTTTATAACAAGAAAAAACTGTCACGAAATCTTATTAATAGTTAGTTGTTATTTCTAATGAAAACAAAATTATTATTTCATTGCGAGTTGTTCAGTTAGCGTCTTTGCCTCATTTTCTTATATTTGTTTTTAATAAATTTTCACCTATTTATTAGGGTAGAGAGAGGTTCTACCATACAGTCTATTGTAAACTTAGAACATTTAAATTTTCAATGACATTGACATTTTGGTCTTGAGAAAATTTAAAAATGGAGTGACTGTATTGCGCTTTTTAAAAACGATTAATGCACAAAACAGTTATTAAAGAGAAGTAAAATCTCGTATCTTTGTATAGCGCTATATCTGTTTGTATTTACACTTTAATCAGAAATCACACTTCATGAGCACGTAAACGGGGATTGGATTGTCACTTTTTCCAATTATTTACTTCTTACTGATATTTCTTTTTTATTTTAATAAAAAGTGCTGAAGGCTTTAACGGGGATTAGCAGCAACAAAACCTCGTCATGGGTGAGTAATTACGATCACAACTAGGACTGTATTTTGTGTATGAGTTTATTGTTTAGTGGGCGGTGCGTATTCTAGTTGCCTACGAGTTTCTATTGATGTTTGTGCTCACTTTGTAATTATGTCGGAATGCGCAGCATCGAGCGAGGTGTCGAAGCTCCAGCAGCACTTGGCCCTTCTGAAGGAGGAGTATGGAAAACTGCAGAGTCATTGTGCCGAGGTGGAACGGAAGTATACGCTGGCCGCGGCGTCTGCCGGCGACTTGAGCGAGACCAGTTTTGTAGCGCGACTCCTCATGACGGTTGCTCAGTTATACGGTAGGGAGACCTACTCTGATATCAAGATCAAGCTGCAAAGCAAGTCTATGCCAGGACATAAGTTTGTGCTTAATGCTCGTTCTGATGATTGGAATGAAGAAGCTTTGAAAAATCTGGAGGAGTTAGGTAAGTTTAGTTTAGGTTCTGTTTACATAAAACAGTTTTTATTTAATAAAATATTATTATATTAAAATAAAATAATTTGTAAAACTTATTTTTGCCAACATGCAATTGGTCTTATATGAGACCATAAGCAGTTAATTTTCGTTATATTTTGGCATGTCAGGCATACCCTTCCAATGTTGGGTTGCCTTTATGTGAAAACTGTGCAGCTCAGCTGAATCCCAAAAGCATTTACGCTTCAATCTTCTTATCCGTGGTGGCACACGCAATGCTATAGACAATTAGTTAGTATGAGGTGCTATTCTTTTTTTTAGGATTTAGTTAGCCTAGTTATTTCCCTTGCTTTGCTTACAATAATTGTAAGCATTTCAATGTATTCATGGATCTCATATATTTTAGTGAACTGTGAAGCATTTGTAATTGACTTAAGAATACTGTTTTGGTATACTTGCAGAATTTCAATGTTTGACTGACTAGCAGTTGCCCAAAGCTCAATTTAAAAAACTAAGCAAAGAGTCTTTAGAACCCATGCAAAACCTTTCAATAACCTTTCTATTTGTCTCATCATAGCACTTAATAATTGCAAGAACTTCTCAAAAACTCTCAATTTGTCGCAACATAGCACTGAGTCTTCCACCCCTGACACCAAGGCATTATCGTGTAAACTGATGGAGGACCGATATCCACACAAAACGTGACTTGATTTTGCAAGTACATTTTGTGCCAGGCAGTGACTATATTTTAGTACGAAGGTCTACATTCTTGTGAAATAACAAACTTTCTTTACATTTATGAAAAAAAAAACTTTTAACGAGTCTATCAATATATCTATATATTTATATTTTACAATTAGACTGATTGTAATATTTTTACAAATAAGTTAAAAATACAATGGATCAAGTTGCATACTAAGTGTATAATAAGATATTGTACTGATAATGTGACTTCAATGACTGGTTTTAATTGCACCATTTGTATGGAGCTATTGTATAGGTGGAGTAACTAGCATATTAACAAAATACAAATATATCAGTTGCCTTGTTGGTATATTTTTTTATATAAATGCAAAATATTACTTATGATGATGTAGGATCCGTGAAATTTCGATTTATGTCCCTTAATTCCCATTATTAAAATCCAATTACATAATAATTACTAGTTACAAATTTTATTTATTTATTTTACATATAAAGAGATTTTAGGTTTACGAGATTGCTACTCATTGAAACTGTAATTATTACATCGGACCCTGTTCGAAAAATTTATGTATCATCATCATAGAGTGAATAAGGACAGGAAGAAGAGGAAAGGAGTGAATGGGTCTGATGCAATTTCTATGTAATTTCTGAGGATAAAAATGTGGTGTAAAATATAGTAACCACAATAATGTTTGTTAACAATTTATGCTATATTACGTTAACTATATTATTTAACAAAAATCACACTAAAAATGGCAACTGAGGGGTTTTCGCTGTAAGGCAATGCTATATCAAGATCATTATCCAATTTAGATCTGAAAGAATAGTTTTAATTCCATTATTCAGAATAATAATTGGATTATTTTTTTAATTTAATTAAGTGTTTGAATATTCATTCCTTAGGATTCCTTAGGATATTTCCTCCTCTTCATCTGTTTTGGTACATTAGGAGTTATTTTTCTTCCAATTATCTACAATAATGTATGTTACATTATTCTATCTATCTGATTTTATAACAATTCAGGATTCCCCATGTCAGAAATTCCATGAAATATGAAGTACTTGGAGAGATAATACTATCAGTATATTAGAGAATGGACAATGGCTTTCATAATACCTAGTGGATATCAACTTAGGTTCTGATAAGTTCTAATAACTGTAGTCTTTGTGTGGACTCATGAACAATATATTAATATATTCTTTTAATTTTTATGTTTTCACTCATGATGACCGAAACCCAATTCCAGTTGCTGTTTAATAAATTACATAGGTTTTTACACAAAATGTATAAAATTCAAGCAACTTCACAAATTGTATAAAATTTTCAAATAAATTAGTTTTATGAACTTGGGTTGTTAGAGTAAACATACAATAACAACATAGACGACATCACATATGTGACTCTGATGCCAAAGTAAGTAACTAAAGTATTTGTGTTATGGGAATTGTAAACAGCGACGGTTCCACGAACACCCAGACCCGAGACTATACGGGAAAGTTCATTTTTCTACATTGACCCAGCCGGAGATCGAACCCTGGGCTTCAGAGATGGCGACACCATGAAATAGGTTTACGTCATGTGTTCATCCATATTCTCCGGCTTTTAGAGTTACAGGTGAAACTTATTTGTTTAGTTAATTTATGCAATGAAGGATTGTTATAAAATTCGAACTTTTCAGATTGGACAACACTCCCTGATGATGTAGGCGCAGCCCTACTCAAATGGTTGTACACGGATGTAGTGGATTTGTCGCGAGGAGACACCTTCGCTCTGCAGCTCATGAAATCTGCAGCCTCCTTTAAGCTGCACGGTCTTGTAAACAAGTGTGAACAGGCGCTCATTACTTCTGTTGGAGTCAGGTTAGTATTGGACACATATACCAACAATCTAAAGGATATGATTAGCCATAACCATAAGAAGACAATATGAAGAAAGTAAGCAGTAGGAATAGGGGCAATCACCAATTTAGACTACAGAGGTACAGTATTAGAGTTTAAGTTGTTCTGGTCAATGTTTGCTTTTGGAACAATGTATACAGTGACAGAGAGTTCTATAAAAAAAATTAAGTCAGATTCTTAACAAGCTGTTTTTATTGCCTCTGTTGCTGAATATCATATTTACAAAATATCATGTTCACAAAACATCAATATGTGTAAAAAAATGTCTATCTATACTGATTAATGTTACATAACCTGCTTGTTTTCATGGCCTAATGCACAAATACATGAAACCCCTATTGCTTCTTATTTGAAGTCAGTTACATTTGTAACACTTGCATAATTATTAGCTAATGAACATACAAGTACTAATTATAAAACCAACTGTAGTGTTTCACAGCGTACTGTTTGGATAAAATAAAACAATTATTATGAATTTTATTCTGTTTACAGTGCTAATAGGAAATTGAAATAGATTTTTCTTTAATTATTTAATAATTCATAAGTTCTATTTTTAACACATACAATCTCGTGTTGAAATAACCTAAGTTGAAATGACAAAAATTTAATTCGCGTTTTCAAATCGCGCGTCTAGGTATTCATACATATTACGTATGTACATTTGTTCATATTATGTACGCGTGGTGCCATCGCATTCTGCGGAAATACTTGTTCAAATGACCGCGCTTTATCTTTCACTGCTTGCACATTTGCATTGCACAGTACTTGCCCGCACCGCGCATTGCCTCTCGTAATCTGTACGTTTCTTAAGCGCGTCGTAATCTGAACGTTCCAACACGCGTCGTAATCTGAACGTTCCAACGCGCGTCGATACGCTGCAGTGCGTCCATCTGAACCTAGTTATAGACTGCACAGTGTACCTACTATATAACCTAAAATACGTACCACAATTTGGCCTTGGATTCCTATTAAAGATAGTGTTTAGGACATAGACCACAATGCTGACCCAAAGCAGATTGGAGACCTCACACATCTTTGAAATGTTTTGTGAACAGTCACCATCTTATAGTTTAATAAAATATATTTTCCTCCATCACTAAAGTTAATGATAATTAGAACACGAAACGGACACAATTCGGAAAATATACTACATAGTAGACAAGCTTTCTTTCAACTAGGCTTACACTGCTTGTATAGGCTTATATAGTCAATTCTTCAACAATAAACCAGACTTTATGAAAATTTCTACAACAACATTAATAAAAGAGGATAGATAGAATAAAGTATTTTTAGTAAGTTTTACTACACTATAAAAGTTTATTGGTTGGTTCAAGACCGAAATAAGTTTGGGAAACATTGGTCTAGACCTGCCATCTCGTCGGGTCTTTAGACGGTTTATACGGTAGGTCGCAGATAGACTTCAAATTATACAGGGTGTCCCAAAACTACCACGACAGAGCTACACTGTAGGTAGGTGAGCTCTATACCTACCAGAAAATAAAAATAATTTGACCGTAATAAAAGTCTTTTGGTTTTCGGGATATTGGCACTTTTTTATTTTTTTGGAATCACTCCACTTTTTGTTGGGTTTTATGCTACTATTGCCAGGGTTAGCTCCAGATGGTCGTTATTTCTGTATTTCGGGTATTCTGAATAGTATTTCCAGGTATTGCAACTAATATTTTACTGAGAAATATCACAAAATATGAAAAAAGTTATTAATTTGGTATTCCTCGTACCTTTGTAAAAAGTTAAACATGAACTTTGAATAGCTAATGTGAAAAAAGAATATGAAACTGAATTTGCTAATGATCTTATAAACTGCTCCACTTAATGCAGAATCAGGAATGGTACAGCACTTTTGAGATTTTCGACAAGAACTTAGTTTTTTAATTTTTTTTCGTCATAACACCTTAGTAGCCAAAGTGGTTTCTAAACAAATTTCTGTTAAATTATTGATTGGGTCGTGTTGGGCTCGGCTCGTTAGTACCATACATACCTTTGTGTTAGTACCATACATACCTTTGTGTTTTAAGCTTCGCACGTGTTTTACGTTTTATCACTGCTTTTGTTTCTAAACTTAGTCTAAAGAACTTAGTCTTTTAATATTTTTTTCGACATAACACCCTACTAGCCAAATCATTTTCTAAACAAAATTGAACTTAAACTTTTAAAGTAATAAATTGCTAAGTGCTAGGTGGCCAACCATGGAGCTAACCGTGGCAATAGTACCATAAAACCCAACAAAAAGTAGAGTAATTCCAAAAAAACAAAAAGTACCAATATCTCGAAAAACAAAAGACTTTTATTAAGGTTATTGTTTTCTGGTTGGTATAGAGCTCACCTACCTACAGTGTCGCTCTGTCGTGGTGGCTTTGGGACACCCTGTATATTCAGTAGATCATACAGAATGTAATTCCAAAAAGATCAACAGGGTCCTACCATGAACTATTATTACAGTTCAGTGTAGGTTCGTAACGACAAAAAAGCGGGATGGTGATATACACTTCATGTAGCGCTGTCTCACAACGATTCATTTTAGGTCCTGAACTGAATCGTAATAAGAGTTCATGGTAAGGCCCCAGTACGTCTACCTCAGTCTTTCCCAAAGTGGGCGATAACGCCCCCTTGTGGGCGCTGCAGGCCTAAAGGGTAAGAGACCCAGAAAAAAAATGGTGTAGTTCATATATCTGTTCTGTTTTATTGAATAAATAAAATAAAAATCACGTCAATCGGTCGCTCCGTTTCGAAATGTAAGTAGACACAAACAAACAAATAAAAAGGCAACAGACACAGTTTCGCATTTTAGTAGTTATTAGTATTCCTAGATGGGTAATTTTCGTAGATAAGGGCCCGCGGGCAAACATGTTTTAACAAGTTTTTGTTAAATAACCCGATTTATGCATTCCTGTATCAATCGGCTGGTTCATAGAAATAGTTCGTTCTTACTTGTTGAGTACGATTGAGCGTCGAATGAGATAAACGAGTTTATGCATGTTTGTCTTATTCCTGTCGGTGCGTGCTACTTATGCAATCCTACATAAACAACGTGATATTTATTTTATTTTCATTTGCGGTTTCGCGCGTAATAGATAAGCAGTACTTAAGTTCAACACTTGCTGAAGTAAAAAAGAGGATACGGCAATACTGTGCGGAATATATTAAATTCGGATTCATTGAAAATCCCTCAAAGTGGACAGTAGACAAAATAAGTTTGGGAACCCCTGGTCTACCTTATCTTAACGTACATTTCACACATATACTATCACGTATTTGTTTGTTACCATCCATCACTGATATGACGTGAGTAACGATTAGTAATATTTACTTAAGTATTGGCATTAAAACTTGTTTGCTTTTTTTACAGAACCTGCGTTAAGTTCTACTCGGCCGCAGATGAGATCGGCGCTTCGGCTCTCAAAGAACATTGCTCAGGACTTATCTCCGCTCACTGGGATGACCTTACAGGTTATATTGACTATATGCCTTTTTTGCCCTCCTTGTCATAGCTAACGGATTTGCATTTCGAGATATTGGCACCTAACGTTTGTTTGCTAGTAAAAAATATAAATTACGCTTATTTTGCTTAAGAGTCTATATATATTGCCTCAAATGGCTTTGGTTGATTCCGCATAACAGTGAAAGTGTTGTATCAATCAGTTTGGAAAAAATATATGTATAGTAAAATTGAGGCTATATACTGATTACTATACGCTGTGAAAACACAATTCCTAAAAAAATCTCACGGTAGAAAAAAAACATAAAGTTACCTCGAAATTTTACAAGAAAAGACCTTTTTTGAATCAACTGAACTAAATAGAACACGTATAGTATACGATAAACATTTTTCAAATGGCTTTAATTTTGTTTCTAACAAAATAAATTTTGAAGTAATGCCAGTGTCCCTGCCGGGTTCTCTGTAGTATTTATAGAGAAATATCAAACAACCATATAAAAATTATGTACTTAGAATATTAGTAATTTCATTCCTAAATTATTCGTTTTAGACACATTCTTTAGACAACATCCTTAGGTATATCGTATATTTTTTGTAAGACGGTTATTTAATAGTAAATAGCTAAACCATTTGTTGCAGCAAAACAGTATTTCCCGCTTCTCCTCCAGTAATTCGCCTTAACAATGAAACTGAACGTATATAAGATATAAAAAATACCGCTATACCGCTTATGCCGGTTGTAGATCTGGTTTCGCTGTTATTAGATATGTAATCACACAATTTCGCTTAAAATGTAGATTACGTTAGTTCTGATAAGGATACTCAATCAACATTGTATTGCAAAAAAACATTTAAGTAAAAAATGCAGTAAAGCATAAAACTAAATCTTGGAGTCCATGTCTGAACTTTGGACTGAAACGTCAAATCAAGGTTTTTTTTTTACAATATCAAATGACGGTACGAACAAATCGTGCGCCTGGTTTGTGAGCTACACGCCTGTCCATAACAGTTGCTGTGCCCCTCAAATCTTTGCGATTTAAAGCTCTGAGGGGTACTGCCACTGCGCCCGTCACACGGAGACATAAAATTGACCAGTCCCATGTGCCTGTAATTTCACCAGCACCCTTACCCTTCAAAACCGGAACACAGTAATGGTGCCATTACTGCTTGGCGGCAGAAATAGGTAAGGCGGCAGTACTTCCCTGGACGAACTCTTTCACAAGGAGCTCTACTGCTACTGAATGCATGAGAAACATCTCCTATATTTTTCCGTAGTTCCTTTCTGTGACTAAAAAAAATCAGTTAATTGTAAAATTTTTAATTTCCTAGTACAATGACATCAAACATTTTCTTAGTGTTTGTGGTCCCCTGAAACTAAATATTGGAGTACATGTCTGAGCCATGGACTGAAACGTCAAATCATGCATTTCCAAAAATTATTCAAGTATGTGTGGAGTTCAAAATTGATTACGGAAATGTATGGATGCATTTGAGTCTGTACTTCAGACTGGGTTTCAAGTTACGTAGATCCTGATTGTACTATTTGAATGTCCACATTAGGCGATGACTTTGCGCACATGTCATCGGCTCTACTATACCGCATGCTGAAGAGCAAAACGCCGCAACCCCTGCACGGTGCCGTGCGGCTGCTGCGCGAGGACGTCGTGTTTCTCTGCCTCGTCGAAAACCATGCCAATGTGAGTACCTAGCCTTAAGTCACACTAAAAACGGCCTTCTGATACATTAGCCTTATATAGTTCATGAACGACGAACTATTAGGAATATATGCGCAACACTGGCCGAGATGAACCAGTTCGTCTTGCACGGTCTTAATAGTTCATCAGTCGTTCTTAGTTCAGTACGAACTAGGAACTGTATGCGTTGATATTTCACCTGTCTTTTATTCAGTAGGAACGGTGCGAGCGGGACAATTAGCGAATTTTCACTGCTTTTAATACAAGTTCGAGTGAGTTTTAAGTCTTTAATACGACCATTATATGTGTAAGTTTGTAAAAAAGTATGCGTTTGACATTTTTGGTAGAAATGTTACCTGTATCACAATATTGACCTACGTGTATATGAAATCGTTGTAAATAATGATGTTAAAACACAGTATTCTAACTAAAATATACGTTATTATTGTTTTGTAAAAAAAAGGATATTTAATTAGAATGACAGTCTTAAACCTGTAAAGTATGAAGGGAAATCAAATAGTACCGATTCCATACAAATTGTATTTTTAAACATTTAGAACAGTGCAGTATTGACCTCATAATTCTAGAACGTTCTGCTAACTAGTTTGAAACTTTCGTTGAATGTCCGAGAACGAGACTAACCAACGAACTACATAGAAGAACTAAACGAACTAGATGAACTAGAAGACCAACCTAGTTCACTTGACCGATTGAACTAGATAGGGTCGCTCCCTTTAAGGACCGATCAGGCACAAGTCTTCCGTACATGATACGAACTCTGTCCGTGTACAGACACAATTTTCTGGTGACTTTTTTCTTGGTCGCAATTAGGCACTTACTGCTTTTAAATGATCTTGCTGGTATGCTTTTTCGAGTACAATATGAATGGCATACGTGAAGTTGGTGCATTTTTATGTCATTCAAAACGTTATCGAACCATTCTATATATTTGTATCTACTTGTTAAATCTAGTACTGCTTATTAACTAGCGTTGAAACTGACTTAATCAAAAACGTAAACAGTTTAAAATGTTTTATTCAAAAGATTAGTTCTATTTTCTACAATATCTTGATACTATAAAGGAATGATTTATTTGAACAATAGACTAGCTCACTTAAAAACAAATCCTTATGTCCACGTGCACTAAACTTAGCACGTCTTAAACCAATGCTTAAATTGATAAGTCACTCTTAAAACAATTTACTAAGAGTGTCTTTTGCATTGCAAGCAACGGTTACGGTGGAACCCAAGTGAAACTTTATTTAGAAAGACTACCACCAATACAACCATTTCTAGTTTAGGTTTAATAATGAATCATACTACATTTAAAGAACTTTGTTCTTTTGTACGTACATACATTATATTATTTATATTATTATAGTTGCTAGCACCGTGTTCATATGTGTGTAAATAATATACTGCATGACGAAATTGCACTACTCGACCCGTAAAATTAATAAACATGAAGTATTTAGAAAAAAATATACACACATCAAAAGTGTCTTCGGATGAAGATTTTTTTAAAATATTTGAATACTCTATTAAAGTTAAATAAAAATATCTATATAATTTTATTAAATTATTTATTTAGTTCCTTTTTAAATTAGAAATTGACCAATAAAACCATTGGTGTTAAAAAAAAATTATTTTATTTATTTTTTAAAATAATTTTATTATTTTAAGAAACTTTTTAAGCCAATTTGATTTTAATTACATTACATAAATACAAATTTCAACCATAAAGCTGGAATACCTTTATTCTTTTATGTTGAATGTGTAAGAAGACTCTCGAAACCAAAGAGTCGTCTATGCTCTAGGGGAGTATCTTAGCGCATCGACTGTACCAGACCGGAATTTACTCCGGGGCACTAATCAGGACGCCCAAGCCAGAACCAATTTAGAAAAGTTGATTTCCAAATTGGTCCAACCGAGAATCGAACCTGGGACCTCCTCATCCAGCGCCCACCGCTTAAAACGTTACGCTACCGTGGTCGTAGGAATAACAATTTAGTTAGCACCTTTTTAGAAGCTGTACATTATTAACATACATTAATATATCTTTGGATTAATTTACTACTTAACTATTATCACTTACTATTTACTTTACTTATCTATATACAGTATTTACTACCCATAAAATATTAATATCGTCGCCAAAAATTAAAAGCTCGTAACTTTTGGACGAAATTTATTTTTTACTGTTCAAGCGCATAATCGGGCAATTGTACGGGGCTTTTTACCTACAAAGGTATAATCATAGATTGTCATATGATTATTTCTAGTAATTCTGTTTTTTGTGCTTATTAAAAAATTCACAAATTATGTAGGTACGATGTTTACGTATTTAGCCTACGATATAATGAATGACAATATAATAAATGACAGTTAAATTACAAAATACAAACACTTATTGCATACATAATAAAATGACACAATTTGTTCTTTGTACTAATAAAAAAACAGTATGATGAGTTTTTTAACCACTCCACCGGTATTTACAGACACTATGCAAGTCGCAATATTAATTGGTTATTTTTTATTATTATTAATAAATAATTACCAAATCTCGGTATGAGTTCTCATGATCAATTTAGATTGCTGAATGGAATGACAGTGAATTTTTGTAACGAAATTGTACGGACAACGGCGCATCAGACTACACATTTTTGTTCGAAAATCACCTCCATTGCAACGGAACAACATACGTCAATGTGTAGCTTGATGTGCTGGCCTGTGTACATTATATAATGAATGAACTTTATGTCAAATGTAGCGGCGGAAATTCCAGAGATTGCGCGACAATTCTGCACAAGACGCATGACCTGTTTTTTGGCTTGTGTCCAATAGTTTGTACGTACACAATTGACATATAGTTTATTATAATATGGTTACAAACATTCGCTTCCATTCCGTTCCGTGGCTATGTAAATTGAGCTTTACATTGAGAAACCTATATTAGATCGAACTACATTCGCTATAGAACTAAAAGCAGTAAAACGCTAATAAAAACCACATTTTCTATAGTTCTTACACCATTGTTACACAAATCTCCTCTGCAAAAGCAGTTAGTTGTTGTCGTAGGCCTGTCGAATTCATTTGATTTTTCGTAACAGCCTTCTGTATAGGCTTCATGCTCGTGAATCTTATCGATGAGGTGCCAATGTCCGTCGATTTTTTCTTGGTATCCGGACATGAGTTGCTTCGCGCAGCCGCGGCTGATGCTCTTTGTTGGATCTGAAATAATAATAATAACAATACGCCAAATTACTACCTATCACACCTGGTCTCAAACTAACGAATAACTCTCAAAAAGATCAAGAAAATTAGCTCCGAGGCACTACCTTCAGCTCCCAGACCAAAACCAATTTAGAAAAGTTTATTTCCCAAACATATTGGTCCTACAGGGAATTAAACCCGGCCTGTATCATCTAGAACGCATAGGGCTAACCGCTGAACCACCTGTATCTAGATCTTGTGATAAAAGTTACTAAGTAAGTTTTTGTAATTTATAATGAAAAAACCAAAATATTTTTAAGAAAGCAAAATATTATTAGTCGTCAGCGTAGCGTCATTTGACTTTTCTATGTATTTTTAATTTTAAACCTATTTAGTGAACATTATATTATAGTTATTAAGTTAATATTTAATGTAGCAAACTTATTATCAAGTTTAATTTTAACTTACACAAACAAAACATTCGAGAAGGATTTACGTTTCGAACAGTGTCTCATTAACACGTCATTTAAACAGAAAAAAACACTGCGTGAAACTAATTCCACTTCACGAATTTCCTTTAAGGAGTTTTGAGAGACATTACACGATCCCTCTTGAATGTATTCATATTTCCGAGTATTGAATTTATTGATGCGTCAGCGACTAATTCCATATCTAGATAAGGCGTTTTTTACGCGTCAACAATGGTGATTTTTCCTAATGTTTTTAAAAATTCTACGTGTTTTTAGATATATTGTGCTGAAGGAATTGGTAAAATTTATTGTAGCAGTGCTATTTAGTTTTGCCGTTTGCCACATGTTTTATTTTTTTTAAATCCTCTTTTAGGCAAAATCATAGAACGATATCGGATACGTTAGTGTTGTTTGCGGGAGGACAATAATTATCTTGTGATATTTATTGTGTCTGTGTTTTTTATAAAACAGCTCAACTTGGCGGGACGAACAAGTCGTGCGCTTGGTGGTAAATGACATTGCAGTTGCAGTGTCACTTTAAATCGCAAAGATCTGAGTTGCACTGCTACTGCACCCTGAGACATAATATGGTGACAAGTCACATGTGCCTGTAATTTCACCAGCACCTTTACCCTTCAAAATCGAAACGCAGTAATGATAAAATAATCACATTACTGCTTGGCGGCAGAAATAAGTAAAGTGGCAGTACTTACCTGGGCGAACTCTTTCACAACGAGCTCTACGTCTACTATACTATTGACTGACTAGTTTTTAATGTAAAATAACTGTGAAAGCCATGGCTGTGATAATGTGTCGATCGTCACCTTATCAGCAAACTCCCAAAAGTTCGTCCATGTCATTAAACTCGATACTACGGCGAAATTGCCTCCCAATCTGCAAGCCGTTTCAGACTGATGGAAACAACAAATCGATAGTGTATGTTTATGTCGTTAACTATTAACTTGAACGCCAAGGGAGTAGCGACGGATCTATGCGATTACCGTGATGCTCGATCGATCGAATCGTCTTTATATGAGGTAGATACGAAGTTGCCGTCAAAAAAATAAAAGCGTTATCCTGTATCCTTTCTAGTAACTTTACTGGATTCAACATGATAAACGATTACCTACTACTTAGTATGTTTATCAATAAAATTTGTAATACGCCACTTAACCAGTGCAGTTTACTAGTTACAAACTAATTAAGAAGAATACTCCTAGTACTAGTTACTTTTTGGTAGCAGTAGAGCTCCTTGTGAAAGAGTTCGTCCAAGGAAGTACTGCCACCTTACATATTTCTGCCGCGAAGCAGTAATGTCACCATTACTGTGTTCCGGTTTTGAAGGTTAGGGTGCTCGTGAAATTACAGGCACATGGGACTTGTCAACTTATGTCTCAGGGTGACGGGCGCAGTGACAGTGCCTCTCACACCTTTGCGATTTAAAGCTCTGTGTGGCACTGTAACTGTTGTGGACAGGCCTGTAGCTTACCATCAGGTGCACGACTTGTTCGTCCCGTCACTTGACATTATATTTAAAAAAGAGTAACTGAAAGCGTCTAAATTTGATTTACTGGGATCGAACTCGAAACGTCACGTGTCCCTAGAGAGTTTACCCGTAACTAACACCATCGTCTTCAAATTCTATTCACTACGGACGCGTGCTCTCTCACCATCAATACAAATTAATGCCTTATATTCACTTAGTAACGAGTGCCCTAACAATACAATTAATTAAGTTACTCACGGAATTACCAACGCCACTCCTATTGAACATCTAAATGCGCAATAAAATGTTACTTAGAAAGGGTGTGTCGACATTCGTCCTAATTTTCCTTTAGTAGGCGTATTAAATGCCTTTTTGCCCATAAGTCTATTAATGTATACAGCGTTTAGTAACATGTGGCGTTGAGCTAGAGAGGTATATATCCGAATATGGAATAACCCGTGCTATTGCGTGCAACATTCCCAGTTACATATAATGTTAATTTAAATTATAAGCATGTGTAACACAAAAGTTTCCTTCCCTATTTAAATTGTTGGTAGGGAAATATCGTTTTTAATATACAAATACGTACTTTAGTGTTAAAAAGTGGGTTATACTTATTCTTTTAGTGCAATACTTTGGTCATTCGGAGCCACAATATTTAGAAAACATCTGTTGTTAAGTCAATAAAAAGCACTAAAACTCTTATTTCGTTCACCATAAGGTAGTCCTATATGATCGTATATGTCTAGGTCGCAAAGGTCAATCGGTCCTTGGCTTAGATATTTTCGTTCGTAACTAACCGGCTTGTTATCCTAACTTGTTCGTCACGTATATCTGTTAATACAGATGCTTTTTCAGACTTGTATATTTCAAGTATGAAATACATTTAGTAATGTCAAAATAAGGTCTTGAGGTTTGAGTGATTAATTGAATATGTACTATTTTCTTTTGTCTCATTTTTAATTTAAGGACTCTAGGGGTCGTATTCCAAAACTCTACTCAATACTCTTGTCAGGGCTTGAGTATTATTTCAAGCACTAGAAATCATACTCAAGTCCTTGCCATTAGGATCGTATTTCCAGTGCTTGAAATCATACTCAAGTCCTGACTTGAGCATTGAGTAGAGTTCTGGAATACGACTCCTAGACTATAATTACGAGTAAATGCCAAAAATAACTAAGAAACACGTAGATTTTAATTATAAAAATATATTTTCTGTGAAATGCCATTTGTACCCACAAACATGTTCCTACAATGTATGTTTCCTTAATAACGGTCTCCGCAATTACCCAAACTTTATAAATAGTTACAGAATAATGCAATTTTAACATTCAAAGAATGAAAATATTTACACGGAAACCAGAAACTCAAGACCTACTACACCATTGTTCACATTGACCTACCTTCCATCCCAACCAATGAGGTTTCTTTCTTGAAGCAGACGGTGGAATGCGGGCAGTCAGTGATGTAGTGTTCACTGCCGTCGAAGTTCTGGCACAGTTGACGATTCAATGTTAAACTGTCTAACGACGGTTGGCACGTATAGCATCGGATTGCTGATGACACTGAAATAGAAATCACATTGTTAGTCTTGCCTGTATCAGATCAGCACGTACTTAGTGTAACGGGCTGATGCCCGCAACTCGACGTCAAGGAGCCTATGTTGTATGTGGAGATCAGCGCGTATAGCCTATACATGAGTGAAATGAAAACATCTGCACACACATGCATTTGAACGCATTTGTCCATGTTCATTTTTAGACCCACCTGCTGGGAAACTCTATTGAGGTCACCAAGCATGGTGCCATTTGCTCGCCATTAATGTTGATGCCGAGTCCTTTTCAGTTCAGTAACTTGAATGCATCGTCCAATGCAGTGGTGAACAGTTTCGGAGAAATGAGGTCTCCCTGTCGCACTCCTCTTTGCAATTGGATAGGCCTTGTGCACTGGTCCTGGAGTCGAACTGACATAGTAGCGTTTCTGTACAAACACTTCAACACTTCGGTATATCGATGGTCAATGTGGCACCGTTGTAGAGACTGTAGAACCGCCCAAGTCTCGATCGAATCAAAGACTTTCTCATAGTCCACAATACACGTACAAGTACATAAAATATGATTGTTTGAAATAATTTAAAACCGTTTAAGATTTTCCTTCCATTGATTTAAGGAAATATTACTGGCCAGTATAAATTTCCTGCTGCATTGTTAACGTTATAATTAGTATTGATTTTATTCTTTACTAAAATAATGTTACATTGCGTCCTTCAGAGGTCCATAATAAACTGTGTCTCTACCATGAGTTCACAGTGTCGATATACATAATATAGTCGCTAGCGACGCTGCGAAATTTGTCATTTGAAACTGTCATAGTCCATCGTGTATTAAGGACGGTAAATAAGAAAACTCGAGTTTTACGTTTTTTTTACCTTCCGTGAAACATACATTGTTTTTCATCACATGTGCGAGGAAATAAGTACAATGTTTATTTCTTGTATGAATAAAATAAGATTCGAAACGCAATAATTGTGGATTTTGCAAGTGGCGGGTTATTTGTTTTGTTTTTTTTAATCAATATATGGCCATCTAGCTATTCTTCCATAAATAATACAACTCGAAATAAAATGGTGTAAAAATACAGACATACAGTAAATAATTCAAATCAAATAAAAGAAATTCTTAATAATAAGTATTTAAGTAGTATGTGGCTGAATTGCAATGAAATTTCAGTTTAGATAACATTTTAGGCGAATGTTTTAATTTTGAACTTAAGTAATCTTCTTGCTTGAACTTGAACCTCGCCTAAGTAAGGAAGTATGTCGTGCTACAAATAAAAAAAACTTCGTACCGACCATGGCTGTAATGGGAAGAAAAAAGGCCCGAGGGTTTTATTATTACGAGTATAGTAATTACGAGCAAGAGTGATGGAAAATATTTTACGCGATTGCTACTGGCTATCGGCATGAGAAACTTATGGTAGAGGTACTATTGTACTGGATATTAACATATTGTGTTTAAATTACAACATTAGAGACCAAGTAGCGTCTTTAAGAAACAATAATGCAAGCGATCATTCAGATACGCCTACATCCATTTCAATATGATAAACAAGAAGCGTTTTATTATTCTGGATTTAAATCTGAACGTTCTGAACAAAGGAAGATATTTTAGCCAATTAGAAGTAGTTACTAGAAACAATTGCGCAACTGGCCTTCTATTCTACGTCCGACTAACTAGCTATACGACCTAAACGCATATAATTGAGTTCCTACTACGTATACATTATACGAGAAAAGTAGCCTGTTTCTTTATAATACCAAGTGACGGTTTTTTTATGATACCAAGTGAAATCGTGCGCCTGGTGTTAAACGACACGCCTGTCCATAGCAGTTGCAGTGCCACTCAGAGCATTAAATCGCAAAGATCTGAGGAACACGACCACTGCCCTGTGGGCACCTGTCACCCTGAGACATAAGTTGACAAGTCTCATGTGCCTAACTTCACCAGCACACTTACTTACCCTTCAAAACCGGAATGCTTACATTACTGCTTGGCAGCAGAAATAGCTAATAGTAATTCTATTGAAATTTGTAAATAAATATATTAGGTTCGACAGCTTGCACAGCAACAAATCGTCGTATACGTTAATATATTGTCATTTTTGTATAATAAAATAAATAAAAAAATTCAATTAGCTCATCTCAATAAATTTGAACTCAAAAATAAACTCTACGTTTTTGGTCAATTTAGATTATGGTTTGACGGAAAATTTAATAAACCGAGAATTAGTAATATAAACTAAATTATTTGCTATGTAGTAATAAGTAATAGTAATAATAATAATTTTATTCTTATTGATCTTTTTTTTTCTTTTTTACATTATTATTATGTTTTACTTTTTTTTTTCTCTGTTACAACAAGTTACATTGTTGTAACTCTTTTTTGTAGTAAAGTTCTTAATTAAGACACGGAGGAATACTGGCTCTCATGTCACAGGTTATCCTACTTTGAGAGTCAGGGAATATATCTTGTATGTATGTATGTTCTGTCCTTAGTTTCTAGATTTAATATCTTTACTGTGAACTTTAAAAAGAAATATCAAGGTCTTACAATAAATTTAAAAAATTGTATTAAGTGACAAAGTCGTCAAGGTATTCGTGTTAATTTTTGTCGCCAAAGAAATGTGTGAACGTGTAAAAAATATCAAAAAGAATTTAAAACGTAATTAACGTGCACGAGTTCTTATGTTTTCCATTCGCTCGTGACGAAGGGCTTTTTCTGTAACGATGCTTTGTTACTATGTAAATTTGGAACATCCTTGTTTAATAAAATACAAATGTATATATCTGAAAGAGAATAAAATTATTTTATCTGCACACATGTTATAAACCCTCCATAATGTCGTCAGAAACCGCAATTACGACAAGCATAATGATTAAACTGTTTTGTTAGAACAAATTTCTTATCTGTAAATTTGTTATTATTGCTTAATAATAACATCAAATTCGATTTTATTATTACATTCAAATTTCGAACCTCTCTGAAAAACAAAACAATTTGGTTCGACCTCTATTATAATATCAGTCGAGATGAAGTTTTATACGAAATGAAATTTTACGGCACGGTTTAATGTGAATCATCCTTTATTCGAAATGAAATGTCAATAGCAAACAATTTTGAGAAATTTCAGAAGTTACTTGAAATCGAACGATATGATAGTTGGGGGCGACTCTAGTATGAATTAAAAAAAACTACGGTTGCGTGACATGCGTGAGAAAAATTTTTATTTGCCGCCATTTAGCCAGTCGTAACATGCGGTTCCTAAACACATCATAGAGAGCTTATAATATGTGTATAGATAAGGCAGTGTATGTAACTGTACATAATTAGGCATTAAAACACTCGTGTGATGTTTTTATGACATCCTATAACCCACACTCGTGTTTTAATGCCCTTCATTATGTAACAGTCACATAAACTACTATCTATTTTGGCAGAAAGTTTACTTCCTATTTAACACAAAGAGATCTGATGCCTATGGGTCGTATTTTAGAACTCTACTCAATGCTCAAGCCAGGATTTGAGCATGGTTTAAAGCACTCGAAATCATACTCGAGTCCCTGCCATTAGGGTCGTATTTCCAGTGCTTGTGTTTCCAGCGCAATCCTGACTTGAGCATTGAGTAGAGTTCTAGAATACGACCCGAAGTCTGGATAGCGCTGATCAATAGCCTGGAAGTAGTTTATATTATGTATATGGCCGTGGATATCAATTATTTCCTCTTCTACCATGAAATGTAAGAACTCAGTTTTCTTCCCTTATAATATTGCAAATATTGATGCCGCTACTTTTATACAAAATAAAATTATTCCAGCACTATCCATTAAATCAGTGCAATAAGCGCCATCTAGTTGTATTGTTTGATATCACTAGAAATTGTAGTAGCTTTGATAAATTGTAACTTGTATTTGGTACTCGTCGCGACATCTGATGTACCAATATCAACATAAAAGGAAATCAGAAATAGTTTATTTAAAATGGGTTTTAAAAAATTGGTACTAAATACCCAACTGCTCAAGTGAAGAACCTACGTGTCTGGACCTGGACATCCTATATCCTACAACACCTAGACCAGAACCAATTTAGAAACGTTCATTTTCCAAATTGATTTTGCCGCGAATGAACCAAAGATTATTAAATATTATTATTATTATTATTTTTATGAACCTATACTGTCCCACTACTAAGCAAAGGCCTCCCTCCCCTCTCTCCACACCTCTGTGTTTTGCGCCACTGAGGTCCAGTCCTTTAGGTATGCGTCCCGCTCGTCTCTCCATCGACGCTTTGGCCTGCCGCATGGTCGTTTTCTGTCTTTGGGGATCCCCTCTGTGGTGGCCTTCGTCCACGACTTGTCTGACATGCGGCAGACGTGACCCGCCCAGTCCCATTTTAGTTTACCAGCTTGTTAGCCCACATATACGATTCGTGTTTTGGAGCGCAGATCACTGTTCCTAATTCGGTCTGACAATTTGACTCCCAGAATGCTGCTCTTCATAGCTCGATGGCAGACCCCAAGTTCGAACTTTTGCCGTACTGTCAGTGAACAGGTCAGTGTCATTTGTGCGCCGTAGGTGAGGATGGTTAGAATACACACGTCCATAAGTTTTCTTTTGAGCGTATTATACATGTATTATATAAATATTATATAATACATAAACATTATATAATACTTACAGTATGTTGTATGGAATCCGGTGCCGACTAATAAAGATTACTGGTCCGATCATACATAAGATCCTCATTAACGTAACACTTCTCAGGAAATTCGCAATCCACTGTTCATTTAGTCAGCTTAAAGAAATTAGAACTATCAACCAAATAGGTACACTAAAATCAACCATTTCATGATACATTTAAAGAGCACTTTAGGTTAAAACATTTCAAAGATGCATGGAATTAATTTATACATAACATTTATTTTTGTCAATGTGCAAATATTTAGAGAACTCTAATTATATGGTTATAAATAGTTAGTTCAAAACACATGTGAATGGTTTTGATTAGATCGACCGTTCCGATTAACTTTGATGCTGACTGTACGTACTAATTGAATTATATTGCTTTGCTAAGTATACGATTCTCGTAGGTAATAAATACTGTGTTAATATAGCCTTGTTAGTCGTTCAGAATTCATCAGCTGTAAAAAGGTTTTTTTCTCAATGCAAATAGAACTCTGTTATAAGAAAATCTTTTACTTTGGTGTAACAAACAGTGTATTGTACCACAAAACAAGTTATAAATTTTAACAAACAAACGTTATTGTACACAGGCTAGTTTATCGTGTACGAGATTTCTTCCAAGTAACCTTTAAATAACTGAGGGGAAAATGGTTTCCTGGTTGGCAATAAAAAATAAATATATTTTACTATATATTTAACTGCCTCCGTGGCCGAACGGTTACCATGCCGGACTGCCACGCAGAGGTCCCAGGTTCGATTCCCGGGCCGGGAGAAATAGTTGTATGGCCTACAATTATTTCTCTCGTGAGTTTGGGTGTAATTTGTGGTTGTCTATATGTGTGTCCATGGCACCCGCGACACAGGGTTTCCCTAGTGCGGGGCTATGTTGAGTGTGTGCGTTATTTATTATTATATAAAGAAAAAACGCTGACAAATTAATTATTACAATAAATATAATAATAATAGGATAATATAATAGGATAACAACTCGCTTCTCTGGTTTGTCACATATATTAAATATAAAGGAAACGAATTCTGACACACATCTTCTCCATGACCTCGGCGTCCCAGTGGTATTGTTCTAATGGTACACTGTGGACGCTATACCAGAAAGTCGCGGGTTCGATTCTCGGTAAGGCCAATTTGGGGAAATGAACTTCCTAAATTGGGTTCTTGTTTTCGCGATTGTTACATACATACCATTTACCTTTACGTAGTGTGGTTAGCTTTAATATTGGACATAACTGGTAGATGCCTTTACCATCTCAGTCAGCCGTTGACCATTTAGTTTAGCAGTGGAGCTCCTTGTGAAAGAGTTCGTCCAGGAGAGTACTGCCATTTTATCTATTTTTGCCGCCAAGTAGTAATGTGAACATTACTGCGTTTCCGTTTTAAGTGTATGGGAGCTGGTGAAATTACAGGCATATGGGACTGTCAACTTGTGTCTCAGAGTGACGGGCGCAGTGGCGGTGTCCTTCAGACCTTTGCGATTTAAAGCTTTAATTGGCGTTGCAATTGCGATGGACAGGCGTGTCGCTTACCACCAGGGGCACGACTTGTTCTTGTTCAGTGATGGGGCATCACTGGGTATCATAAAAATAAGGACTTGTAAAGGGTTCGAAACGTTGGTTCGTTTGAAGAAACAAATATTTAGGTTCGAAAAAAACACTTTCACTTCCAATATTCTGAATTGACGATGGAGCATGCACACCTAAATAAAGCCTGTTCACTCTCGTCTTGAAAAGGTCTCAGTTATAAAGTTCAGGGAACAAATCTGCAGGCTGGGAATTCCACTCCATAGCCGTTCGCCATATAAATGTGGAATCCGGTCGGGGTGTTCTGGATAGTCGTACCCTGGAGTGACCTTCGTGGTTGTTGTACTCCTAGTACAATTTACGCGATGATTGCGAATCGGCGGTACTTGAAAAATCTTCTGTTTAACTTTATTATCTGGGTCTTATAAACGAAGTTTATTATTGTACAATAAATATTACATAAAACAAAATAAATACTCTTATATCTAAGAAGGTCAGTATGTCATGATAAGGGACATGTGCCAAGCCCGTCGACTTTGTTACAAGTCATGGCATTTCATCAAGTAAGTATATGTAGGGAATCTTCCCGTTGAAATTATGTTTTTTTTTTTATAATATCAAGTGACGGGACGAACAAGTCGTGCGCCTGATGGTAACGACTGTCCATAACAGGTGCAGTGGTACTCAGAGCTGTAAATCGCAAAGATCTGAGGGGCACTGCCACTGCACTCGTCTCCTTGAGACATAAGTGGACAAGTCCCATGTGCCTGTAATTTCACCAATTTACCCTTTAAAACCGAAACGCAGAACGGCAGAAATAGGTAAGGTGGCAACTTCCCTGGAGGAACTATTTCACAAGGAGATCTACTGCTACTGAATTACTACAGGTTTACATTTAAAATTCGAAAAGTGATTGATTTTGAATATGCGTTTTATTGTGCCTTTATAAGAGACCGACTTAGCCCTCGTCCTCACGGTATTGCATTGCACGTTTTTTTGCAGTATTTGATAAACATATTTAGCGGTGCACGTTTTTCTGCAGTACAAACGACGTGTGAACTGTTATAATGTATGCGCCACTGCTTATTCGGGTCGGATATATATTGCACAAAAACATTCAGTGCAATGCCGTGTGAAAGGGGGTTAAATGTAATGACTGATGACTCCCTCATTCGTTCTTTTTTTTTTAAGTTTGGGGCCTGGTCTCGTGAATGCATACACTTCAAGCCTTATCCCATCAGGCAGAAACCGCTGTCTTGAACTTGCTACGATTTTAACACACATCTTATCTCATAAACAAATATTAAAACAAACTACTTGTTTAAAACGTTGTTTTTGTGTGTTAATAACGAGTGAGAATCTTTTTATTATGCGAGTTACGCATGACTTTCAAAAATTAAAACAAAGTATTTTCCAGAACATAAACACGTTCATTGAGTTGAAAAAGTAGGTTCTATTATATTTTAAGTATAATAGAACATTTATTTCATATTATCAGTGTCTCAATTTACGATTTAAAATATAATTTCAAGGGGTGGTTTGCATTAACATTAGACATAACTGGTTGATGACTTTACCATCTCACTCAGCCGTGACTATGGTACATTATATATGTATAGGCTTGCTATTTGGATCCGAATAATTATAACTTTTTTCAAAAAAAAAACCGACCATATATCAAAACTTTGTGGAATTGCATCTATTTGTCAAGTTTCATAGAAAACGGAAAGTGGAAACTGGATTCATCCTTAATTTGCCATTCTTAGAGCTGGAATATTTTCTTCAAATTTGAATGGACCACTAATGGGACATCCCCTTTCCAACAAAAAAGAGTCATCGAAATCGATTTACATATATCGGAGTAATCACGTGACATACACACAACAAAATACAGTCAAATTCAGAACCTCTTCCTTCTACAAAAATGAACGACTACAAGTGCGCATAAATGAATCTATTATATCGGAGTAATCACGTGACATACACACAACAAAATACAGTCAAATTCAGAACCTCTTCCTTCTACAAAAATGAACGACTACAAGTGCGCATAAATGAATCTATTATTCTAGTATTATGTTCTTCCGTTGCGTACGTAATTTTCCGGTTTGTATAGGAAATAGAACATGAAGTACACTACGCTTGATAATATTTTTTTTATAACATATATCGTTACACTATAGCATTATGCTAACGGGAAATAACAACTGACCAAATCGAGACCTTGGATGACACGAAAATCACGGATTCAGTATCTAACGATATAATATGTGATGGGAAAAATCTCCCGAAAAAATAACACTTATTTGTAAATCAATGCTTATTTGACAGAAAATGTTTACAATTTTTTATTTACCACGGTCCCCACACTAGGCAAGCGTAAATCTTGTAGTCCCAGACATACAGTTTACATAATGAAAATTGTAGTCTCTAGAAAGAAGCAGTAGAGCTCTTGTGAAGGAGTTCGTCCAGAGAAATACTGCCACCTTATCTATTTCTGCCGCCAAGCTGTAATGTGACCATTTTGAACAGGTTTTGTGGCGGTTTTGAACAGGTTGCTAGTGAATTTACAGGCACATGCGACTTGTCAACTTATGTTTCAGAGTGACAGACGCAGTGGCAGTGCCCGTCAGATATTTGTGGTTTAAAGCACTGAGTGACACTGCAACTCTTATGCACAGACATATCGTTTACCACCTGTCGCACGACTTGTTTGTCATTTGGTATCATAAAGAAATAATAATCTTCCGAAAAATTATTATTTGATAGGAAATATTTAATTTTACCGTCCCCATACTAGGAAAGCGTAATTCGTGGAAAATTTTAGCCTCTAAAAATAACAGAAATAATTATAATAATGTGATAAGTAGGAATGCAATTTAAGTATTGTGAACATTATATGTGATGTTATAAATTAATAAAATGAAATACTACTGCTACATGCAGTTAATCGAGCTCCATATTCGAGTAATTTTCACGTTAGTTTTATCTACCCAATTTCGCCGGCAATTTTTATTACTTAAGCAATTATTTGTATTTATCTTAGTGAAATTACAGGCACATGGGACTTGTCAACATATGTCTCAGTGTGACGGGTGCTGTGGCAGTGCCCTTCAGATCTTTGCGATTTGAAGCTCAGAGTGGCACTGCAACTGTTATTTACAGGCGTGTAGCTTACTATCAGGCGCACGTTTTCGTCCCGCCACTTGATATTGTAAAAAAAGCATTTGAGTACATTATCGTGAAATATTAAATAATATTTCAGGTTAATACACTCGAACATTAAATAATGTTTCATGATAAAATTCTCGAATATTTAAATAGTAAAAATGGCCACTGAAATTAACATATAGAGAAAATTTACCTGAAAAATTTTTCTAAATTTTTCAGGTAATTTTTTTTTAAATTACCCGTTTTGCTTCATAGCGCTATGTATACGGTCTAACTTTGTCGAAGGTATGAAATTGTTTTCCTGTAGAGACCTATACATATACATATAGACCTATATATATCCACTGGGGCAAAGTTTATATAATATATGCATAGTGAGTTCAGTCACAGCCTTCTCCACCTACGGTGACATTTTTTTCTAAAACTAATGGTATATTGTGTTGTAACTTGATTTGAATATAAAATTAATTCGATGCCCACACGCATCCTAATGACCTGTTCACTGATAATTTTTATTTGCATATTTCTTGTAGGTATATACGTCAGCTTGTGTTAATATAATTAATATGTTTATTTATGTTAAAATAGAGCTCTCAAGTTTTACGATTACGATTAAATACCGTTGCTAAAGTCGTCATTATCGTCAAGGGAAGGTTAAAATCATTTACCACCATTTTTTTTTAAGAAACCGATCAAGTATGTTTCCACTTTTTCATATTCTATATCTATACGGATAATATAATAACATTCCTAAATTTCAAAATATTGTAAACAGTAAAACATCCTCTATTATTTTCTCTAAATATAATTTGCAGTGCCCTACAGGGTTCGCAACGTGCTGTTAACTTAGCTATAAGCCTTTTCCATCCTATGTAACATTATGGTAAATGCAATAAAGAATTGTATAGATAATGATAAAATGTTTACCGCCAAGAAAATATGTCCCCGCGTTTGTTTACAGTTAAGAGGTTATAACCAATTCAAGATTTACAGTGACTAAACTTTTATATATAAAAATAGAATTACACTTTGAATAAACAAAATCTCGACCCACTTGTTTTTTAAACATTTACAAACGTGTTCAATAACACCGATATTGAATTTGGGTTTACAAAAACTCCACTTACTTTTCCAAAACATCGCGAACGCCAACAATAACATTTCCAAATCCATTGTGATGAAACAGACACCACTTAAAATTCCCCGCAAACAACCAAATTGTATTTTAATTCAAGAAAATTATCTAAATAAAATCACATGTAGCCGGATATGTTAATAAGTTATGTATAGCAACATGTTCGCCCTTTTAACGCCGCTGCACGACTGCAATCCACAAGTGTAATCCTGAGGCATGAATCACAGAAAGGACGCCCAGTAGCAAAACAGGACATGTCCAAATCTTGACGCTTTTCGTACTCTAGAAGAATAACGCTTATTCACGCAGTGAATGCGCGCGGCGGCGCCAACGCGAGACTGGCGACTAGACATTCAACGGTCGAATGTTGATATTTTTGTTTTAACCACGCGCAGATTTATTTTGATATTTGCAACAGGTAGCAACGATTGCTTAGATTCAATCCGCTAAATTGCTTTTAAGAGAGTGGAAAAATGAAAATAAATGTTTGTTTTGTTTTCTTAAAGTTCATGTAACTCCTACTTACTGTTAACTCCTTTCTTTAAAAGGTACGCTACGCTTTTTTTTTATAATATCAAGTGACGAGACTAACAAATCGTGCGTCTCATAGTAAACGATACCCCTTTCCTTAACCAGTTGCAGTGCCACTTAGAGCTTTTAATCGCAAAGATCTTATGGGCACTGCCACTGTGCCCGTCATCCTGAGACAAGTCCCATGTGCCTGTAATTTCACCAGCACCCTTACCCGTCCGAACCGGAACGCAGTAATTCTCACATTATTGCTTGGCGGCAGAAATAGGTAAGATGGCAGTACTTCTCTGGACTCTTTCACAAGTAGCTCTACTGCTACTAAAACGCTGCTTATAATTGTTTATTTTTTCGTACAATTCAGTATATGGTCTGTTTTCTATTAACATCAAAATGTGTACAGTTAAAATTTGTTTTTGTAGAATATTTATGTTGTCGCCATGTGACGCATTTCATTTCTTTGTATTTCGGCATTGACACTTTATCGGCGTAGTAACCTTCGCTGTACTGTAATTTATATTCTTACGTAAATTTTAAAAGCAGTTTTGAATATGCAAAAAGGATAACGACTTCGATAAACAAATACATTTTACGATTGCTTTTTTGTTTTTTCTTTTGTTGTTGTTACTTTTTCCAACTAAACTTTACCTTATGGTAAACTATACAGTTTTTTTGGTTAGTAACTCTGAGTGGCACTGCAGGTTATGGCCAGGCGTGTAGCTTACCACCAGGCACATGACTTGTACGTCTAGTCACTTGATATTATATTAAAAAAAAAATAACACCACGGTATGAATAACAATACAGTGATATATTATCATCACGTACTGTTCTAACAGTACGAACTTTCTCCGGCCAATTTAAATTAAATTTACGAGTTATATCCTTTTATATCGCTCGACACGATTCGCGGTTGTGAAATATTCCAACTATCGAAGTACGAAGTCAGTGGCACATCCTTTGTGGGCAGGAGATAAAAATGTTTTCATCTGGCGATTTGTGTGAGTCATCACTTCAGTTACTGACCTGTTGTAAATTTACTTATTTTCATCAATGTGAAAGATTTTTTCATAAATTGTGACAAATTTGACGTATCACATTATAAGGCTCAATTTACGTTGCCTCAGAACGGAATGGAAGCGAATTTTTGTAACTAAAGTAGTACATCGTATAATGACTTAACGTCAATTATGTAATGTACAAACTAGAGCCAAAAAACAGGTCTCACGTCCTACGGATAATTCTCTCTCCGAGAAATTCTCACAGCTATCGTCTCATATTTAGTTTGTACGTAACACACTTGACATTAAGTTCATTATGCTATATACAAAATAAAAATTACTTCCATTCAATTCAGTGGCAATGTAAATTGAGTCTAATGCATTATCATTTTGTTGAAAGTGGTACACGCCATATTCCTTACACAGAAAAGCAACTGCCTGCTACTAGAAATTCTTTTCGATGTACCTGTATAATTAGTTGCTCACATACACGGTAGTTAAAAGACGGCAAAATAATTAAAGCTAAAACTAACGCGTACTTACTGAGCGAGAACTGTGACAACAACGTTCGTTTACCCTTATCGATTTATATGAGCAAAACGGGAGTGTCGCCTAGCGTGCTATTTACTTAATGGCAGGCGCCTGTCTGCCGCTGGGTTTAGCATCGTGAACTCGAAGGGAGTCACCACACTTAACGACACAGAATCCCAAAAAAAAGCCGGTCAGAATATTTAAAAGCTTTATGTCCATGTAATAAGGATGAAACAGATGTGTGTTTCGAGTCGGCGCGCGCAAACACGCAAAAACTTATTGCATGGATATATAGTTTTTGTTAGTGCTGTGACTCTCTGAGGCTATTCGTCCTACCACGTGATCAGCCAGAGATATGTTTGATCAACCAAAGGGAATTCATTTGACCAGGGTTCGAAGTGACAATTATCATTATAATTACCACCAGAATAAAAGAAAATGATACCGCTACCAATGCCGTGTCAGGTGTATCAGAGACGTATCCAAACGTGTCAACAATTATTATATATAAATTGATCTAAAAAAACTCGCAAACCAAATCAAAAAGGTTTGTGAATTTTTTCTGATTTTTCTTCCAAAAATGTTTCTTAGTGTATATTTCGTTTTCTCATTGTTTGTCATTTTTAGTGTAAATTAAACACTCAATCACACTAATTAAAGACACTGTGAATCAGCGTGGATTATTATCGTGATAATTATCACATCATTGTGATAATAGTTATATTAGTTATCCAAGAAAATATATATCTTGATACTTGTGAACCCTAGTTTTGACGGCGGCGCGGCGTGGAGATGCTTGCTGAAACACAACTTTTCTCCACTCCTCTTTAGTTGGTCAAGGATCTAAGACGACTACATACGGCGCACTATAAGTTTCCGGAACTGCCCACTTACATAAACAAAATTTAAAAAGTAATTACAACATTTGAAAATGGAACTCTTTGGCTGTGGAATACAGTTTGTTTTATGGGACTGTCACTTGTTTTTACATTGTGGCGTTATTTTAGAAATCAAAGACATGGGTTGTGAAAATTCGTGAAAATTTTTGTAGTATGATTTTCTACGACTTAAGTGTAATTTAACAGCTCTGTGGAGCTTCACTCGGCTTCAAACTGCTTTTGGGATAAAGCACTATGCAAGACGATTATTTATAGCTGGTTTGCAGAATTCAAACGCGGTCGTGTGAATCTCAGTGACGAATTTCGTGATGGTCGCCCGTCCACTGCTGTGAACAACAAATGATCAAAACAGACAGGCATGTGACATACCATGAGATTCGGGAATCTCTAGGCATAGGCATGAGTCAAATACAATCAATACTACACAAACATTTGAGTGTGAAAAAGCTGCGCTCTCGGTGGATCACACACAATTTGACTGAGGCCCAAAAAACGGATCGGGTCTCTTGGTGCAATGCCATGATTACCAGATTCAACGAAGGGGCGTCCAATTTGGTTTGGAACATAGCAATAGGGGACGAAACATGGATTTATAGTTACGATCCCAAAACAAAGTAGCAATCGAGGGTATGGGTCTTTCGAGATGAGCCGAAATCAACCAAAATGGCGCGCGTGTCAAGTGCCTCTAAGCTGATGATTGCTTCTTTTTTTAATAAAACTGGACACGTGGCTACTGTTGCTTTGGAGAATCATTGTACCATGAATAGTGATTGACAAACTCCGTAAAAATAGCCGTAAACGCCGTATCATCTTGCACCACGATAATGCCAGTTCTCACACGGCTAGACAGACAAATGAATTTTTGAAGGTGAACAACGTTGACCTTATGAGCCATCTCGCATACAGTCCCGACCTGGCACCTTGTGACTTTTATTTATTTCCAAAAATTAAGAACCAGTTACGCGGTCAACGATTTTCATCTTAAGAGGCTGTCGAAGAGTATGAAACATATATTTTTGAGATTGTCACGGAGGAGTGGCATAAATGTTTGCAAAATTTGTTCATTCGTATTAAAAAGTGCAGTAACGCTAACGGAGAATATTTTGAGAAACACTAAATTCATTTCTGACCATAGTATTTTTTTCTAATTTATTCCGGAAACTTATAGCGCGCCTCACGTATATGGCGCTCGTGTAGGCGATCTATTATATCAATTGATATATAATTTTGTCTAGCTGTATAAGAAGTAATTTGTTTTATTGTTATGTCAGTCTCTTAAATTTCCCATGGTTGTTTTATGCAATAAAGCTTATATACATCGTGTTCCATGGCTATGCGACACGAAGGGAAAGTATTTTAAATGTTATCGATAGCATTGACATTGTAGACAGGATGTTTAGCTTCATGGAGACATTATTTTATTTTTAAAAGTAACTAATACTACATTCAAAGATATTTGCCATGTAAGAAAAGTTGCTTGCCTCATCAGGGAATCGAACCGACCAAATGTGAAAAATAATCCTGTACTTTAATGACGCCCATCGGAAGGGTCAATTCTAAGTGGTAATTTTAAAGTAATACAATAACATAATTCCAATATGTTTCATAACGTAAATCCTGGTCAAACCCCACTTCACCCCAATTTGACAACCTTGTTGACTCAGCGATTAGAACTGTCGAAGGCTTCGGTGGTCGAGTGGCTTGGACACCGGTTTTCATGGCGTCGCCATCTCTGAGGTCCCGGGTTCGATCCCCGGCCGGGTCAGTGTAGAAACTTTTCTATATTGTTTCGGGTGTGGGTGTTTGTGGTACCGTCTTTGTTTCCGATTTCCATAACACAAGTGCTTTAGCTACTTACTTTGGAATTAGAGGAACGTATGTGATTTTGTCTAATATTTATTCATATTAGAAACTGTAGGCGACGACGACGCCCCGGGTTCGGTTTCCGGTAGGATTGATTAAGGATACAAATTTTGAAATAAATTGGTATCCTTGGTAGTGGCCAGGAATTTATTTTGTTACTCTGGTACTCTTAGAACAGAGAATTTTCCAGTCTGATAAGGTAATTGGTAAGTTAGTTAGTAGCAGTAGAGCTCCTTGTGAAAGAGTTCGTCTAGGGAAGTACTGCCCTGCCACCTTACCTATTTCTTCCGCCAAGCAGTACTGTGTTCTGGTTTAGAAGGGTAAAGGTGCTGGTGAAGTTACAGGCATATGAGATTTGTCAATTTATAACTCAGGGCGACGGGCGCAGTGACAGTGCCCCCTAAACCTTTGCGATTTAATGCTCTGAGTGGCACTGCAACTATTATGGATAGGCACGTCGCTAACCACCAGGCGCAAGGCTTGTACGTCCCTTCATTTGGTATTATAAAAAAAATTGGTGTGGTTGTTTAGCACTTTATTACAGTATTAATTCGAGTTCGTTTTTTAATTTCATATTGACACGTGATTTACATATACACTTCTTTGCTTGCAATATATACTATTTTTATTGCACGTCATAATTTTTTTACCACTTTGATATTTAAGCCACTAAAAAAGTATTTTTTTGTAAAAATACTCCATTAGTTGGTTATTACTGTTGATACAAAGGTCGAACAAACAAAGAAAAATCTCCTCGACTCCTCCTCTGCCAACTGAGTTACGGATCGAGGCAGCAGGCTTTACGAATTTCTCTATGTGCTCGTTGCCGATCTTTTTTATTGGGTTTTTAAGCGCCTTTTTTGCCATTGCGCCTTTTCTTCATGCTTGTGTTGCTTACTTCACGCTTGTATTGCTTATGTAGAATGTAAAATAAAATACGAAACACACTGGCATTCAAGTAATATTTATTTTTAATTTAATAAAGCTTAGTATTGTTTACAATACTTGCAAGTAGACTAGCAGTTCCCTTGAGTCTAATCCCATTATGCTCTCTCTACTTCTTGGTTCACGGAACCTTTTCTGTAAAGCTAATAATAATAAATAATAAAGACAATCTATTAGGCCGTACTCTTTGATATTAAAACAGGGTTCGAAATTATTAAGACGTTTATTTACTTTGATAATTATACGATATGTATCCGATAATTATCCATGCTTATTCAGAGTTTTGTTTATTTAATTTTTGACTTAAAATGATAAACAGCGAGAAAAGTAAATGAACACGACGAAATATTTTTAGGAAAATTATTTGGTTTGTGATTTTTTAACCGACTTTTGTTTTTTTATGTATGTTGCACGATAACTCGATACCACGATATCATTTGTGAACCGATTTTAACGATTCTTTTTTGTTGAAAAGAGGCTACCTCAGGAGTGGTCCCATTTAAATTAGAAAAAAATATTCCACCTCTAAGAGCGGCAAAGTAGGAGATGAATGACTTTTGAGGTTGGTTTTTTTAGTACTCTGTACTGAGATTATTCGACATTGACATTTGACACGTCTCTGATACAAACACATGGCGTGCAATAGCATTAGCTAGCTGAAATAGCAATTTGTTGTTCCAGTTAATTTTATTCGTATTAATTTAATTATCAAGGTATATTTTTCAAGATAATTATAAATAAATAAATATTATACAACATCACATAGGTTGCTCTCATCCCAAAGTAAATAAATGAAGCACTTGTGTTATGGAAATCGGTGACAACGACGATGCCATAAACACCCAGACCCAGAGACAATATAGAAAAGTTAATTTTCATAGAGGTTGTCATTGGCATGATAATTGTTTTGTCGAACCCTGTATTAAAGCAAGCAAGAGTATTAAGGAAATTACGAAAACAACATATTTGTCAAACAATTTTGTGACTAATACTTTTGATTCTGTTCCTGTTACAGTACATACTCTCCACAGACCACATTCTTGCCCTATCCCCTTTCTATACGAAAATCTTAGCACCTTAGTAATGACGTTTAATATCGTAAACAATATATACAATTACACATAAACAAAGTTATAGGCTATATAGTTATATCTACATTAAAGTATATTAATGTAAAACATTTATAAATTTGGTCCCTTTATAGTACATAATCATATCACATTATATATCGCAATCACGCTGTACAGTTTTCAACTTACAAAGGTGAGTTGACGATAAAAACGTTAACTCATATGCTGGGATCGGAATTAAGGCAGATAAGTTACCAAAAGTTTGAACGTTTTCTTAGTATGGACACACCCATTTCGTGACGACCAAAAAAAATTTCCGATATTCATATTACCATATCAACGCATATGAAATTAGGCGACGAGTAAAATTAATAAAAGTATATTCAGTTTTATTTATATGTATAGATTCATTATAGTAATTACGATGTATAACTACACACGGACTTACTAAAGTATATTGTTCTCTCAAAGAAGAAATCAAATTGTCAAACAATAGAAACCGCCAATATTTGATAACGGCTATGGTTTCTATGTTTGTCTTGTCTTGTTTTCGTTCTGTGTGAAAGAGGCAGCAGTTACTTCTTTCTGAAGCGAAATATAGCGCCCTTGTAAAATCTTTTACTATACAAAGCGCTCTTGTAAAATCTTTTACTGAGTAAGTACGCAGGCAGGTAGTATAAACACACAACTATAATATTATTTTTTGAAACCATCATTTGTAGAAAATTTCATTAAATAATACGCATATTCAAATATAATCATTTCCGAGATGTTCTGGGATTTGTAGAAGGGAATGCCCACATTATTATTTACGTAACTGAAATTTTAGGTTATTTAACTCCGTCAATTCCGATCACTGCTCGTAATTAAGACCTTTGTTTGTTTCTGTGTCTTCGTGATTGCTATACTTTTTAAAAGAAACAATTTTTTCGGTTCTAAAAACGCTATGGTTTTCTTTTTTTCAAACAAATCAACGATCGTGTTAGTTGTTACCATGGGATCTATAAGTTAACGGAAACGCTGCTTTATTTGAAAAAAAAAAAAAATACAAGCGATTTGAGAATCGAAAAAATAGTTTTTATTTCCAAAGTAAGCTAGACATTTTACAAAATTTTAGGTACACATAGGTATGGCATCACAGACACGCTTTGCCTTTGATTTAAGAGCTATAAAAGGTCGAGTCTTCATGCTACAATCTCCAATTTCGAGATTTTATATAAATTCGTTTTGAAGTTGTTACATTATTAAACGACTTTTGAGTTCAACGATATTTATCCATTTTTCGTTCTTTAGCCAAAGTCTAAAATCGCTATATAGGTAACTAAGTAATTCCAAATGATTTGTAGACATTCTTTCCTTGAACGAAACTCGGGCCTTTTCAAGGCAAGAGTGAATAGGCATTATATAGGATGCTCCATCGTCGACCTCATCGTCACTACACATCAGAAGAGATGAAGGTCAAATACACGCCTTTCTTTTTCTTGAAGAAAAAACACAAAGTCGAAGTAGATAAAAATCTATCTCATAAAATATAAATAATTTTGCAATTTCCTTTGTCTGTGTTGCACTTTCCTTTTAGTTTGTTTACATCAGATCAAAATCTAAGCCAAGAAACTCGACATAATTCTTGGGCATTAATATGGCTACCTACGTTTCCATAATCACTACCTAAGGCTATTGATGTATTTCATGAGATTAAAAACGACTATCACTCCCATGATGTCAGTGTATCCTTCGTGGTTCGTGTTCGGTGATGAATTGCAGAGATTGCTTTTGCAATAACAGTATCTGAAAGAAGAAAGATATTTTGAAACGGTCAATTATGAAACACTCACACACATCCTTTATAAAGCTAACCAATTTGTATTGAATTAAAAATGGAATGAAATCTAATCTAATATAATAATATGATAGCAATATCATATCATTATTACAAAATAATGTAATATAATAAAATAATGTACAATTTTTCCAAAAATGTTAAACAATATTCTCTTTGATTTGACGTTATTATTTTAACAGTAACAATGCTTTTATCGGTTACCTGCGAGACAGACTTTACTTACTGCAGGAATCATAGGAAATTCTCTGTACGCGATATATGCTATAATTGCTTTGTGTTGCCTGGTTCTTTGTCGTAATTTAAAATGTAATGTACCTACACAATTGTAAATAAATCATTTTGTAATGTTTTTGTATACCCATAGACCAATAACACAAGAGGACTGCTGCGCGATACAAGACAGCGTAGTCGGGTATTTAGTACCTATTGGTACACCAGATGTTGCGACGAGTATCAAATAGTAGTAGAGCTCCTTGTGAAAGAGTTCGTACAGGGAAGTACTGCAACCATACCTGTTTCTGACGCCAAGCAGTAATGTTAGCATTAATGTCGTTCCGGTTTAGGAGCGTAAAGGTGCTGGTGAAATTACAGGCACATGGGACTTGCCAACTTATGTGTCAGGGTGATGGGCACAGTGGCAGTGCCCATGACATCTTTGCGATGTAAAGCTCTGAATGGCACTGCAACTGTTATGGCCAGGCGTGTACGACAACCATCAGGCGCACGACTTGTTCGTCCCGTCACTTGATATTATAAAAAATAAAGCTATTTTTGTAACTTAATTTGTTTTACATTGCCGAGCTACAATTTATCAAACCTACTCTAATTTGTAGTGATTGATACCACATAAACAAATCAACTAAATGGCGCTTATTACACAGATTTTTATGGATAGTCCGGCTATTTTTGTATTTTGTTGAGGATTAACGCCATCTACCTATATAAGAAGCGTTCATTTATAAATTAGTTTACACAATTCCATCTATTCACACGCATATTTGTCAAAGTTCACAAAATAACTTTAGCTCGCAATCAATGTTTGAAATATATTACAAGGAAAAAACTAAACTTCATAAATTTCATACTAAAGATTGATATCCACGGCCATTTCATAAAATAAATTATTTCCAGGCTACTGATCAGCGCCATCTAGATATAAGACGGGAAAGTATGACCTTTTTCAGATTTACGATATATAATATAGAGATTAGCAGTCCTCTTGAGATTATAAGTCCAGGATTATAACTATTAATATAAATGGATACTCGCGTCACAAATGACGTAAAAGCCATGTGACGTCTGTTTATTTACCAGGATAGTCTACAGACTACCCAAAACGACTTTTTTTATTATAATATCAATTCACGGGGCGAACAAGTCGTACGCCTGACGGCAAGCTACACGCCTATCCTTAACAATTGCAGTTCCGCTCAGAGTTTTAAATCGCAAAGACCTAAGGGGCATTGCCACTGCGTCCGACAGCCTGAGATCATAAGTTGACAAGTCCCATGTGTCTGTAATATCACCAGCACCCTTACCCTTCAAACCGGAACGCAGTAATGCTAACGTGACTGCTTGGCGGCAGAAATAGGTTAGGGTGGCAGTACTTCCCGGGACGAACTCTTTCACAAGGAGCTCTACTGCTACTAGAACTACTGCTACTACTCGCAGCAGCACAATTATTTGGCCTCATTGAATTGATCTAACCAGTTAGTACATTGGTTGGTGTCGGGTTTGTTTTTTAATTAGTACTTAATTATCACTTCCTTTAGATAGGATAGGATGAAGGAATATATCCTGATGAAAAATTTCTTGTTAGAGAAGTTTGCGACCGAATATGTGTGAAGCCTCCAACCTGGTTTAACGCAGGTTAGAATCTAAGGCTTAACTCACATTGGCGCAGAGTCGAAGCGTCGCGTTGCGTCCTGTTTTTCAACTACGCATGGCGACACGCGTCGTCGTGTGACGACTCTCGCATTAGCGCGTCCGGATCACAATGCTGAACCAGTTCAGAGACTTTTGAACATTCACTGCGCGCAAGTATCGCACGGCGACGCGCCAGTGTGAGTTGAGTCTAAAACCCTCTTAGAACCTGGTGACGTATAAAAGTTGATGATATACCTAGTAGGCGTAGTCCTCTCTCCCTTATCGTCGACATCTTCGCAACCCTCTCTATAGGGCTCCATGATCTCGATCTTGGGCGACCATTGCCCATTCTCAAGGTCCTGGTACTCGTATTTTTGTAACGCGCAGTCCCGCAGAGTTCCGTCTATGCGATCTGTAATAATTTTATTGGATTCATTAAAATATTGTTCATCCTTGACTCATTATATTGCACTGAATTTGTCTGTTGTATTTAAAGGGTCTCCACGGAACCGTGGATTAGTAAAAAGTTCTCACAAACATTTAACTTCGCTTGTAATTTGTTTAGATTTATCAATTTAGCGTTAGTATGTAACATTGACAAGCTAAATATGTATGTATAATTTAGTAGCCATAGTTTAAATTCAACGCTACGTAACAATTCTGCCAATAATACTGTATTTAGATACTTCTAATGTACTAAGTATTGAATACGTCACTCAATTAGCAGTACCTAAATAACTTGACTTTGTTGCCGCCCACACTTTCAATGGATGATTTTCGGCAAGTAATCTCTAGGCTTAGAAATAGCATCTATTTTTGCTTAAGTGTGTTATCTATTGCGTTATATTAGTTTTTCAATTTTATAAAAGTCAAGTGCACACATTTTTGTACGCAAATTTGTTTTGCTAGCTTCTTAATAACACCTATTAGCATTGTTGTACTAAAGGAGAATGTTGCTAGCATTTTTAGAAACTCCAGCAAGGACTAAATTTAATCGAGTTTACAACTTACAATATGAACTACCTTGATTCAGTTTTTCTTTTGTTTTTCGTATGTTACCCAATTTTTTTTATATTAAATTACACTCCTTCGGCGCATCAAAGTGGGCTTTCCTTGCTCAAACACAAATTTAATTACTTACCTCCATTCTGTATATCGAGATGAAAATCCTGTTTAACACACATAGTAGAGTAGGGACAGTCGACAATGAAGTCATCGGAGTAGTCGAAGTTCTGACACAGACGCTTGGTTGTGTTGTAGTACTGCCCCGGAGGCGGGTTGATGAAGCATTGGTAGCACTGTAGCGAAGACACACCTAAAATTGTTAAAAAACAATATTCTTATTACAAATGTTGAATTAATTTTAAATTTGTTTGTCTCATAGCTTTTAATGCACTAAAAAAAAAGCATTTAAATAATACAGCATTGAAGGTAATGTTTCTAATGAGAAATAACCTGTTTGGATAACTATCTTTTTTTATCAAATAAAATCAAAAAGAAGACATCTCTAAATTGAGTTAATAAGTACCTTGTATATTACTTTTGATTTGGGTTAGGTCGGTAGTTTTCTGCTATTTATATCCTAGATGCAATGCATACTGTAGGTAATGCGAATCAATCCCAATTCTTCAACTTGCAAGCCAACTTGCTGATGAAAAAAAGTGAATTAACGTTTTTTTATTTAATGCGAACTTATAGCAAATGCACCAGCAAGTTGGCATAGCGGCTATTTCTACTATCTAGTACTTGCCAATACTGTTGCAATACTATTACTACTATTACATTGTATTTCATTTAGACGTAAAGTATCAATTAATTTGTTATAAGGCTAATTCTCATATTAGTTTGCTGTATCTAATTTCAGTGACAATTTTTATTGAAATATTAGAGAATAATATCATGAAGTATTACTTAATATTCGAGTGTGGTAATCCTGAAATATTATTAAATATTTCATGATAATATACTTAAATAATTATTTAATAACAATTATTTAAGTATATAAGTATTCGATTCGAATGAATATTTAAAAAATTGCATGATTTAATTCCGCCTTCCCCTTTTCATCATCGGGGGACTTCACGTAGGCTGGGGTTCCACCCTTATGTTGTGAATATTCCTAGGATTCGCACGAAGCGTTACGCTTCCACATTTATACGTCGAGCGGGTAGGGAGCGGAATTCTCTGCCTGTGGACGTATTCCTCGAACGTTATAACTTGGACCCTGAAAGGGTCGTAAAGGTAAATAGGTATTATTTAGGTGCGCATGCATGAACACGTCGCCACTTTCCATCAGGTGAGATGGAGGTCAAATGCGCACTTATTTTTGTATAAAATAATTATAATAAGTAGGTATTGACGCCGAAATTAGATAGACGAAACTACTTTGAAAATTACCCAAGAAATTTTTTTAAATGTGAAAATAGTGTATTTATTTATTCTCATAAACATTTGCTGCGCAACGACCAATTTTGTTACCTTTTTGGCCTTCTCATTAAAAATGGACTTTTGCTTATTTAGATATGCTCTTCGTTATATATGATTATTGTAATGTTTGCACATGTTACACCATCATAAATACACTTCATCGTTTCTACTAACTTCTATCTACGAGTACCTATTAGGTTTTGTCCGCTAGACACACGAAGATTATATTTCTTTAGCAAATGCGCAGTACCCTTGTTAACGCAGTTTCGTCAATATTTACAACGCATGACGTTTAGCATCATATATACATTTTTAAATGAATAAATAAATATTAGACAACATCACTTACGTCGCTGCGATCCCAAAGTAAGTAACCAAAGCACTTGTGTTATGGAAATCGGAAACAACGACGTTACCACAAACACTCAGACCCGAGACAATATGGAAAAGTTAGCTTTTCTACATTGAGTCGGCCGGGGTTCGAACCCTGGGACCTCATAGACGACGACACCATGAAAACCGGTGTTCAAGCCACAAGACCACAGATACCGTCAATTTTCAATTTATTGATTTTTATTGAATATCACGATGTTTACTACTCATTTATTTTTGTTTATTTATTTATTTAAGTATTATATGGACAACATGAATTACAATCAATTTATATTGACAAGAATTAATTATGATAATAATATATCGATGCCTTACTTTCTTAAACTCGTATCGTATAAAGAGTGATTGTTCAGAAGATGGCAAAACTTACTATTTATTTTAAATTTCTTGTCAACGGTGTTAATTTGGATGCATTACTTTAAGAATAGGTAAGAGCCAATGTGTGAATATGAAGGAAATGTGATGAGAAATCAGCATGCAAAATTTGTATATACAATGCATTTTTTGCATTTCATTTACTTTGTGCTTTACAATACGAGTTTGAGAAAGTAAGGCGACGTCATGACAAAGTTCTGTACCAGATTGGATTCCTACTTACGTTGACACATCATTGTAAAGTAACAAGAAAGATCTATTGTTCATAATTTGCCAATAATTTACTTATTTAGGAATAATTTACTTATTTTACTTACTTAGGTATTTAAGTGCTAGGTGAGTTACTACTTTTTTAAATATTCTGGATCTTGAGTCAATAATATCCAAATCGGAGTTTTTCATACATATCCCGTTGTAAAGGTGACACATTCTTATCAGGGGATTATAAAAGAAAGTGTTATACGTTCGTAAGTAAAAATTATTGTGAAATTACTCCAATAGTTTAATGTAATTTATTAATACAAAGATTGAACACAAACAAAAATTTCTTCGATCTGACAGGACTCGAACTCGCGTCTGTATGCCAAGCTAGCCCAACAACAACAACAAACAAACCGCTCTGTCAACTGAGCTACAGATTGAGTCAGCAGAGTACGAATTTCTCTGTTTGTTTCAGATTTTTTGTATTGGGTTTTTTCGGCTTTATCGCCGTAAACGACACCTGTGAGAGATCTATAAGAAGTTTACTTAACAGGTACCAGAGACTGATGTGAGATGTCGCTGTCTTAATTGTAATATTGATTTTTTTTTCTTGTTTGGTTGTTTTGATTGTTTTACTCGCGTCAAGTAGTTGTTTTTAGTGATTGGATCAATTTTATAAAGACCAAGGTGGTAAAATTGCCAACTCCATGCTTTAAAAATCTTCTTAGGTGCAGTCAATATCACGCGAATAGCTGAGATCAAGTACTTCACATTAAATTCCACTCTACGCCACTTAGAATAAGATTATCTAAGGTACTTTTGAATGTTCGTGTACGTAATTTTTTTTACAACCATTGATTCTTATTTGAAATTTTAATATAAGCTACCGATAAGTATCCCTTCGAAGTTTTTAGCATTTTTTAATTTTACAAAGTAATCTTGTACCGTTTTTACATTACAAAATGTTTCCACTAAAGGTACTATAGATATATTTTAGCTTCACTGATACAAAAGAATATACTCTGGTGAATCATGTTGCGTGCGGTAAGGCTCCCACGCAGATTTAATTAATGTATGCTGAGTTGAATGAGCAGTAAAAGAGCCTTGTCCTACACTCATGGTTTCTTATGTCCTGTTTAACATGGCTAATATCAAGGCTCGGAAATTATTATGCCTTATGGATTATTAATGGTATACGTTATAAATTACTTGACGACCTCGGTGATCCAACGGTTTACACGTGTGGATGCTGAACGAGGGTACTGGATGACAAAAATCTATGGCTGTGGCCCGTTTGGTTCTTTCAGGTTGTCTTGATCAATATTGTAAATGATTCTTCACAAACATAACTCGTACATAAATAGATTATGTACCAGTAATTTTTCCTTTGTTCATTATATTGGTTTTGTAACAGGAACAATAATTCCTGCTACATTACCTGGTTTTGTAGTAGGAATAACTTTTCCTCTTACAATGCTGGTAATGTAAATTGGTTATGTACGGGAAACAATTCAATTCCAATCCAATTCTTCTTCATCTTTGTCTTTTAGCTTAGTTCCCTTTCTGGATTTCGGCAGTATTGAGTTTGGGCTTAAGAATTTTAGAAGCTATTGTAAATTCTGTTATAATAATATGAGAAAGTACAAGCTTATTCACAACAAAACTACAAATATTTCTTTACAAAGAGTAATTCTTAGAATTTTTTACTCATTTTTCACAGGAAACCTGCCTTACAAATAAGTAGTAGTGTTTAATGCATGTGACGGTTTCAACGGTAATGAAATAAAAATATGTTTGAATTAGGTCTCGGTTGCCGGTAGGAGCAATTTTGCAAATGATTTTTTCTAAATTGGTTTTGATTTGGGTATACTGGATGAATTCAATAGTACTCATAGTACAGGGAAAGTTCAATACTGGGTAATTGGTATGCTTGTGTTGAACTTATTATTATAAGTATTATTACCATTTTCATAGACTGCTTTTTTTCAATTTAATTTAAGACATAATTATAAAAAAACCGACCTCAAAAGTTGCCAAGTTTTATGAAGCCTATTAACGGAAAATGAGTGAAAGCTAATGAATCCGGATTCATTCCCTACTTTGCCACCCTTAGAGATCGAATATTTTTTTCAAATATGAATGGGACCGCTACTGAGTACCCCTTTCTATAAAAAAAGAATTATCGAAATCGGTTCACAAATGTCGGAGTAATGTACATAAAAAAATACAGTCGTACTGAGAACCTCATCCTTAGGCAACTGATTGAAATCCGTTGACAGCCGTAAAACGAAGATCGCCGAGGGACTTTAAGAAAATAATTATACTGTATTATTTTAACTACACTGTATTCTTAAAAACTCTTTAAAAAAATACTTGTGTATCAACTACGGAACGTAGTTAGTTTAGGCGAGGTCTAAATTTTGAAATGCGAGCTGTTACCAAGTCGTCCTTTGTAGACTTTTTTAGTTGAAAAGGAGTTCTTTATGGGACAGTAAAACGTAATTAACCAATTTTAAATTACTAAATTGCACAATCGGGTAGTTTTGGAAAATATAATTTCTAGTAAGCTACGTCGCTTTAATTTATGTATGTACATTGTTAGATCAAAATATGTATATAATAAGGACTTGGATTTTGTTGCTATTCGTGCAGAAGTGCTGCAGTGCAAGTATAGAGTATATGCTAGGCACTGATGACACTGAGGAATTATACGAGGAACGCGATGAAATAGCTGAAAATAATGATGCAAACGTGGATGCGCGGAGGAACGTCGAAGACAGCGAGGGAGAAGATTCCAGCTTTGGAGATATAGTTTTTGCTGATGCTTCTGATACTGACTACTACGATGATTCAAAAGTAACCCGAAACTCTAACAGTACCACCGATGAGGTCTATACTGATATTACTTCTAACCATAGTCAAATTGACGTAATAGTAACAGAACACACGACAAGAGTGTCACTACGCCCGGAAGAAGTATTTTTTGAATATCATTACGATTATTACGAATCCGATTCTCCCCGTTATGATCCACGTGGCACTAAAAAAATGCACACAACATCAAAGTACCAGCCCTCAGTAACTAATAAAACATTTGACACATTTAGTGAACTCTTCAACTTAGAGTCTGTAGCCGAGAACCTACTTTTCAATACAACGGATGAACCATTTCAAGATACTTGGTACGTTATCGAAGATTATCCGTGCTGGAAATTGCCTCTGGTATTTGGAGAGATTGGTCAAACTGCATCACATTTTGAGCCCGAAACACTAAAAAGAAGGTCACCTGTATTTCAGATGTATCCAAAATGTCTTAAAAACGTTATAACTGGTAATGATACTGTCGAGAAACTGACACCTAGACAGAATAATATTCAATACAATGTTAACAAATGGTGTCGCGTTGCGCCTTGCTATGGCGATCATACCATGTGTATGTTCCCAAAAGGGGTAACCAGTGCTTTTTGTGGCCGAGGATATACAGTCTCAGTGCCACCTGTCAATGAACAAATAGCTTTCATATTCTCACTAAACTCTATACGAAATGCGGTAGCTAGTGGAGATAAAAGCCACTTACATCCGCAAATACCACGTGTGATGGGTGCTACAAACATGAAGAAAATTTTATATGATCACGAACTGCAGCTCATGGCAGAGAGATGGCTACTACAGTGCTTGCCGGGACCTTCCCCGTGTAGCTCACTTGACAATGCATTCGTCACTCAATTAGAATGTACCAAATTAACTACTCATTGCTGTACAGAGAAGCATGTTGTAACCCAATGGTATAATAAGTCTTATATTATTTTTTTTCCCTTCCCTTTTCAGTTGTAAATAAATAATCTTTTATTCTTTCAGCTCTCCTAAGGCAGAATGCTTCGTGAAACCTCTCATAGGGTGCCTTCACGAGTGGTTTTGGAAAACAGAACGGAGAATTAGTAAAATGAATATAAATTGTGGATATATTGAATCAAATACATTCAGCACAGTCCAACTACTTTGGGCGAAGACACAAAAAGTGGGTTGTGCTTATGGTAATCTAGGGAACGGCGACGTCAGGGTTATCTGTAACTTTTCTCCCGGTGCACCCTTTTACCTTGAAGTGAAATATTTATGCGGCATTATATCCCAAGCCGACAATAGACCACTTTTACCTAAAGGAAATATTACTGATATAGAATACTTAGCCCGTTTAGGTTTCATTCTGCAACGAGAACAAAGTAAACACAATCTCAATTATGTTGCACATCACACTGATGCTCTTGTACAGTTTTTAGATAAGTTTAGTAGTACTACAAAAGCGTGGGGCGTCGTTGCTTTACCAAGTTTATATAAGGAAGGGTGGATACGGAAACAGTTACACATGGTCGAAAATGGTACCAAAGGATTGGTAGCCCGCTTAGTAACTCAATATACATTTAAAGAGAATTCGTTGGCCAGATGTGATTCAGAGGAGCCAATTTTTGAAATCGGTCCTCCAGGTTCAAAGTGTAAAGAGACGGGACACAGACATTATGCTCTGTGTTACGACTTCATAGATGTGGTCCCAGGTTACCGCATGATCGCCTTACTAGCTTCAATACCTCTTTTCACCCTCATTTTGTACGATCTATTTAGTACGTCTATGAAACAAACTAATTAAGAGCTAAAAATTGGTTGTTTAAGTAAATTTTAATTTGAATAACAAGACATTGCTATACAACGTCTTAATTTTCTGTCACAGCTTCTTCAGTACTTCGTTAAGGGAAATCGGCAGGCTTTTGTAAAACCGTTACATTTGCCACTACACCATTTCTATTAGTAGTACAAAAGCATATCGCTTAAAGGCTTTGTTTTATCGCTAACACTCCGTATCGTATTCCACGTGACAGTTTTGACATTTCCTAAAAGTCTTATTTCATCGCACTTATCAGCAAAATCTATTCATTAGTATAAATGCACTTAACGACAATGAAATGAAGAAGAAATAAAGTACTTTTTTCTTCAGCTACCTCAAATGATATCACAATAGAAAAAAAAGAGACAACGAAATAAAAAATTGGAATGTAGGGGAAAATAAATTTGGAAAATAAAATCGCAAACAAAACAAAAATTAAATTAAAAAACAAATAATAAATGAAACATTTTTTTCTGATCTAAATTGTGTATTTCAAACAAACCACCGTTACGGGTCCTTGCAGGTCCCGTGGTCACGGTTGTACTCAAGAGACACTGAAGTCAACCGCCACCTTGGGACCTGTAAATGGCTCGAAATGTTGGTTTGTTTGAAAAAACAAATATACGCGATTTAGATACGAAAAAATAGTTTCATTTGTCGAACTTGATAAATAACCAAGTAACACCCAAGTTACTGTTATTAGAGTAACGTAAAGAAAGTGCAAGTTGCCGTGACCGTTCAAGTTATTGCTTCCCGTTTGTAATCGCTTACCGGTAACTAGAGCTGGAATGTGTATTTTTTCAATTATTATTAGAAAATTTCACTTTTTAATTGCACATTCTATAGCCGTTAATCTACTAATTATATCAAAAGTGGCAATGTGTGAAAACCTAGTACTGTTCCGATTTTATCAAAATGTGTCATCATCATCAACCAATTTATACACCCCACTGTTAGGCACGGATCTCTTTTCAGACGAGGGTTTTTAGGTCATGGTCCGTCACGCTAGCCCAATGTGGGTTGGGGACTAAACACGTTTTCCGAGAGTTGTTCACCTTCTTCGATGCATTTTTCATCACGATGTTTTTTTTAAGATTTTCAAATTTCAATTAGTTCATATTTCTTAATAACAGTAACCTATGAGGTAAATTAGTAGAAACAAATGGTATACAGGTTGGCTTATGCAAAACGTTTAAGATTTTCAAATTTCAATTAGGTCATATTTCTTAATAACAGGAACCTATGAGGTAAATTAGTGGAAACAAAGAGTACTATACAGTTGGCCCGGAAGTGATGGTCAACACGAAATGAGGATAGCGTTGAGTATTTCGAATAGATTTGACTACTACATTGGGACCCGGAAATTGATGGTTCAAAAGTTATTCAACTTTTTTGTGTTTTTTGGAAAAATCACTAAGTGCATCCCTAAAAATATTTGAAATAATTAATCATTCCTCCTCATTACGCTTTGACCATAACTTCCGGAATACCTTGTATTTGCACTCTCGGGCACATAATTCCATCCACCTTGCATTTTCAGTATTAAATGACCTGAGCTGAACCAATACTTGTTGTATAAAAAACGATTACATAATTTTGAAACTGCTACCTATACAAAATGTTATATAAGTCCTTGTTGAAAATATGTATTTGTTAAACCGGAGAAAGCCTATTCTTCGATGCATTTTTGTATAATTTTTATTGTCATAAGTTTGTGGCAAAGGTAATAGATGATATTAAGACGAAAAGGATAATATTATGCTACTGGTTCTCCCCAAATTGCTTACCTTTTAACATTGATCCTTATTTTTTGATAAGTTTGTGACAAAGATAATAGTAAAACATTCTATAACTATTTTGCTGATAATAATATGAAAGTGAATAGGCATTATTTAGGTGTGCAGCTATACACAAAATAGGCGCCTCTCAGACGTCGATTTGCGGAAACTAGCCCGTTGCACCAAGTACCAAGTAGGTGTGCAGCTTGCGCTTTATGTCGCTCTCGCGCTAGTCGCGCTCTGTCGTACTCGCCCTATAGGTGTATTCGAGGCAAATTAAAGTTTAAACCTTTTCTATCATTAAAAAAATCAATCACTATATCGTCGAGTATAAATAAAATGAAAAATCTGGATTATGAAATTCCATTTCGGTAATTTACTGGCCAAATCAAGTCCGCGTAAATGTTATGGCAACAAAATTAGCATTGTTTAAGGGAATCTACTGTTATCAGTCCGTAGACAACATTAATTAATGCTTGCTGTGCAAAAGTTAAAGTCGTAGCCATTGAAATAACGAAGTAAAAACGTTAAATTCCTCTCCTGTAAAATTTGGTTTAATTTAGAAACGCGCCTTTTTTCAGACATACGCCGATTTGCGCCATCTCCGACAGTATATAAGTAATATTTCTAAGTTTTATGATTATAATGTTAATTTCTTGAAGTAATTACTTTTTTATAGAAGAATAAGTGCGCAATTTTACATCCATTTCACCTCATGGAAAGTGACGACGAAGCATGCATGCACACTTTAAATCATAGTTTCTGCTGAAGAATTCTAGGTAGGTCTATACCTAGCTATGTAGGGGCCTCAGAATTGCAATTGTAAGGTGCTAGTACTGTCCAGGGTGTGCTACCGCTTTTGAAAAAAAAACCCGAAATATCTAATAAACTACACTACAAATACATTTTTTTTCCTAGTGATTTTTTGTGTTGAGCTAATATAAATAATACGTGTTTTCAATAATTTTTAATGGGCGCTGAAATTTTTTTATCTTGCCTATGTAGGCGGTGACCCAAAAAGTTTGGGAGCCTGTGCTTTAAATAGTGCCTATTCACTCTCGTCTTGAAGAGGCCCAAGTTATAGCGTTCAGAGAATAAGTCTGCAGTCAGGAAATTCCACTCCATAGCCGTTCGCATTTTAAATATGGAAGTGTTAAGCTTCGTGCATATTTTTGGAATATCCACAACATTCTACAAATATTATGATAGGGTTATCTAGATCTAGATTTATAATAAGGTAAACCCTGAAACCTGATCAAGAAACGTCCTTTAAAACTTGAAAAATCCTTCATTTCTATACGTGAATATTATAAAGAAATGTTCAGATGTAGCCACAACAGAGAAGACCTTGTGCCCAGTTGCGGCTCCACAAATAACTACTATAACAAGTAATACAAACCTGTATCTAGGAATGGCAGTATCGCTGCAAGTGCTAGAAAACATGGCTCCATACTTTGACAGTTACTGGTTAGTTTTCACAATTTCCGTTTTTGCTTCGTTGTCTCGCTTTCAATAATCTGTGAACAATACAGTTGTATTGGTTAGGTAATTTTAATTTGCAAAATAACTTTGAACTTACAAACATGTCGCTGTTTTAAAATATTTGATAATACTATGTAACAAATTTTCAAAAAGGTTCTATTTTTATTTTGACAGTATTTGTATCTGTTAAATTGAGAAGTATGTACAAAAGAATAGATATAATTTTGCGTTTGTAGCCGTCACAGTGGTATTCACATAGTAGTATTTACATAATCTCCCATGAGTACACATTTGTAGATTTTTAATTGAAATATGCGATTGATTTGAAATGTAATATATATTAATAACGCACACACTCATAACCCCGCACTAGGGAAACCCTGAGTCGCGGGCATACACATAGACACACAAATCACACCCAAACTCACGAGAGAAATAAATGTAAGCCATATAAATATTTCTCCTGACCCGGGAATCGAACACAGGAACTCTGCGTTACAGACCAGCACGGTAACCGTTCGGTCACGGAGGCAGTTAATGAATGTTTCCTTCTTGTCTTTATATAAAGACAAACCCGAAAATTAAAGTTTTTCTCATGTTTTTATGATAGAACTAATTGGAAAATAATGTTGATAACCCAGTACCAAAAATCATGTTATATTGTATAATTGCTATAAACAGAGTTAGTGGAGTTCAGTAATCTCTGTTTATTGTTATTTTCGCTACAGTGCATTGAACTTCGATGAATCGGTATTAACCGAAACTACTTTTTAAGTCCATTGCTCTACATTATATTGTTTATAAGATGCTCTAAATGTTATGGTTCATGGAAATTGATAACTCTTTCTTAACAACTTTATAAGTTATTGTCAACTTGAGATCGAATAAAACAATTACAGAAATGGATTACGTTTTACGAAGACACAGTAGATTTTGATTTCCGTAATCCACCCTGGAAATTGAAACTTATCTTTGTTTCAGAAGTAATTTTACTCTGAAAATCGTTACATTGATTGAACTCTACTACTCATTCGTAAATAGAATTCCCTTGAAAAGAATGAGTAAGAACCTCCCTAGAGTTGACCTTTGTGCTATATTTGCACACATTTATTGTTTACACATTTGCAATATTTATTAGATCGCTACTACCTAATAGAGCTAAACGGGTCACTGCCATGAATTTTTGTCTTCAAAAATAGTAATATATATAACATATAATAGTAGTAATATAATATATAATAGTAAATAAAAAGTGTGTCACTATAGTTTCCAAATGGAAATGAACAATTTTTTCGGATCTAAATCGCTTATATTTAAAACATAAACGTTTCGGGCCCTTTAGAGTTCCCGTGGTCGCGACTGATATGATAAAGTCATCAACCAGTTATGTCTAATATTAAGGCGGTTTGCATTTATATTAAATTACCTACATATTAAATTAACTAGCAAGCAAATTTTGAATGTCAATCAGAGTTTTTAATCTGTTTCAACACTACGTATAGGACCCCTAGTACTACTATTGTTTGTCAAATAGATCTCATCAGCGCCTAATCGATGACCTTCGTGATGAGTGGCTTGCACACGGGTTTTAATGGTCACCATCTCTCGGTGTCCCGTATACTATCCCCGGCCAGGTCGATATAGAAACTAACTTTTTATATTGTCTCGGGTCTGGGTGCTGGTGGTACCGTCGTTGTTTTCGATTTCCATAACACAAATACTTTTGATGCAAGATGTCTAATATTTGTTGTCTAATATTGCACAAAACAATACCCAGCAATCGAGTAATATAGCACCTTCCAAACCTACTATCGATATCTAAATGGATTTCAAAGTCGTTGTTGTAACATGTGTTCCATAATTATTGTGTACCGGCGCAGGCACAGTCGTGTTCTGTCAAGGTCCTAAAAACTCGTTCGCTCCCTTTCTCCGGTCAACTGGGTTTAGTTTTAAAGCAATATCGACTTATAAACGAGGGTTGTATTTAAACGTTTCCGCTTTCAAAACTGCTTTAAGATTTTATTTCATTGATAAGGTTTGACTGAGCGAGATTTTTTTTTGCCTGAACCTGGTCCTGTCAGGTGTCCACTTTGAATCAAGTCAGGTGCTGTGTCTATTTTAGTCTATACAGGTGTAACAAAAAGTTCGCGTATGTTTCATCTGATACTTAGAATGTGATGAAGATTTCCATAATATTGACCTTAGAACTAAGTCCAAACTCATGGTACCACGTTTCCGTTTAACTAAGGTAAACGATTTATGGGGAACTGTATACGTTTTTACAATAAAATTCCGGAGCATATATTAAGTTTACCTTTTCCTAAGTTTAAAACTTACTTTAAAAGTGTTTTAATTGAAAAATCATATTACAAAATTGTAGACTACGTGTTAGATAAAGGTGTATGGAAAGACAACGTGAGTCAAGATTCCGCCACAAATATGATTCAAAATGTATTCTATAGCATCTAACTTTATTTGAAAAGAGCAGTCCCTAGAGTTAGTTTCTTGCTTGTTCTTCTCAGTGAGGTCAGCGTAGTGAACGAGCTGTAGCTTAAAAAAATGACGTTTTCAAGTGTAAAAATTTTACCTATGGAATAAATGATTATTTGACTTTGACTGGTAACTTTAGCAAAAATGAAAATGTACATTTTACGAAAAATAAGTGAAGTACTATTTTTAGGGATCTTACATTTTTCGAACATTTGGGGGTTTTATATTTCACTACTTCTCTTCTTAATCAAGAACAGTGGCCCTACTCTCGAAGCACGAAATTCGTAGTTACTGCAGCTGTTTTTGCATTATGGATAACCTACGGAACTACTCCCGAAGTCCGTCAACGAAAAGACAGACCCGTTCGAAACTGTCAAATCGCGTTGTCATACATTCTTAGTTTAGTCCCAATCGAAACGCAAGTATTTAGGTCATATAGTGCCCCAGCGTCCTGATTTTGATTCAATTTGGAATCGATCCGATCGGGCAGTCTCGAAATCAGACGGGTTCCTGAGCGAGAAGGTGAACCTGATTCCTACCTATCTTTCTAATTTGTGAGTTAAATCAACTATTGTTCCTATTAGAAATGTCGGCCAGCTGTGAATCGCAATTATGCGCCTCGACTCGGAAAAGACGCAGTTTCCGAACGGGAGAGGCGATCAAAATCAAGCTGCTGAACAAGAACCTGACTAAGTGGCGAACATGTCACAATTTGGGATCCAATACGTTCTCTAAGGAAAAATGCCAAGCCGAGATTGAAATATTACTTATTTATCATATTTTATTTTGTTATAGGAAATGAAAGTATTTTTCCGGATTAAAATCGCGTATATTTGTTTTTTTTTTTTCAAAACTTTCAAGCCCTTTACAGGTCCTATGGTCACAGTTGACATGGGACCCGTAAAGGGCCTGAAACGTGGATTTGTTTGAAAAAACAAATATACGCGATTTAAATCCGGAAAAATAGTTTCATTTCCTATGTGTAACAATCGCGAAAACCTAAGAACTCGATATTTTATTTTGTTTTCTAATATCCTATTAAGTAAAAATTCCTATTATATTTAGAAAACGTATGTATGGTAAATTGGAATGTTCTTCGGTAAATAAAAAATTAAGTTCTTATATATTTTTTTATAACTATAGTGCAGAATAGCATTAATATTAGATACAACTGATTGATATCTTTACCATCTTAGCCAACCGTCCTCACGGAATAACGAAAAAGTGGACCGTGACCGTTGGACCTGTAAAGGACCCAAAACTTTGGTTTGTTTGAAAAACCAAATATACGCGATTAAGATCCAAAAAACAGTGTCAGTTACAATGTGTAGCAATCGCGAAAGCTTAAGAACTCGAAATGTCACGTAATTAGTAATTTTATATTAAATTCCAATGGTAGATACAATATTATATGAAACGAAGATTGGGGAAAAATAACTTTTTTATCTTTGGCTGTTGGCGCAAACCAGTTCCGTTTTGTGAAATGTCAACGTGTGTCTTTGTTGTTTGTGTACGCCCAGAAAAACTGTTGCGGAGACAGAAATAATATTTCATGTACGCCAATTTTTTATACAATACCTGCTGTCTACCACCTTGTATACCACAAGGTGTATTCGTTAAGTGTGCCCAGGTGATTATTCCATAAATATAAGAGATATCAAACAACTTTAAACTGATATCGTATGTACGTTACCTAAAGAGTAAATCGATCAATAACTTTTTTTAAATAAAACTACATACATCCAAAAGACATTCGAAGACAGACAGAAGAAGACATTCGTAGAGAGGCTTTAGTTTTTCTCCTGTAAGAGGTAACAATAAGTTAATAACAGGTAATAAAACTATAAATAAAGTAGTAAAACTTTAATTTTGTCTTCTAATTGAACAAAAATATAATGGCATAGACAATTATTTGGTCAAGTTTGAGTTGTCCATAAAAATGAATAAAAAAGATCACATTTTTTTTAGTGCTGATCGACTCAGTTTCATGTAAGAATCATTTCATTGTATGAGACGGAAAATATAGCAGCAGAAGTGGGTGAAATTTAATCAAATGTTTTTTTACACAAAATGAATAAATAATAGCCTCAATTATGTACAACTACTTTGTTTGGTTTTAATCAAAAATCTTTTTTAAAACCAAGAACTGACGAAATGGAAATCATTATTGTTTTAAGAAGTTTGACCTCTCTCTCAATTTGCAGTGATGAATGCAACGTTTCATCATCACTTTATATCAGTCGATGAAGTCAATATTCATTGGAATTCAAACGTCGGATCAATAACGTTTTATGTTCGATCATAACATCTCCTTGACTATCACGTTTCCTTGGACGTTAAGAGTTTCATTTTCTCTCATTGTTGCATTGTTTAGTTAACTAGGTATTTATAAAACCATTATTTAACGTTTAACGACTGATGCTACCATCGATGTTGTCTATTTGTAACTTAAAACCGTAAACAATTATCTATTCCGCTGTTTTACAATGAAAAGAAACACTGTATCAATACTTTGCAGTTGCACTTTGCTTTGTTGGGGAGAACGCTGGTCTTCTATAAAAAGTTCTTAGTTCGCGTCCCATCAACAAGCACCTACACAACAACCAAAGAAAAAGCTAATGAAACCCACCCTGCATGACGGAGACTATTCATACTCTTCTTTGAAGATATATAAAGTCTACAATGCATATTAAGCTTGCATGGTGAACTATAGCTAAAACATGATAAACAGTGCAAATTATATGAAACGATACAAGTTGCAATGCAATATTTTTTTTATAATATCAAGTGACGGGACGAACAAGTCGTGCGCCTGATGGTAAGCTACACGCCTGTCCATAACAGCTGCAGTACCACTTAGAACCTTAAATCGCAAAGAAAGGTACTGCCACAGCGCCCGTCAGTCTGAGACTTTAGTTGACAAGTCCCATGTGCCTGTAATTTCACCAGCACACTTACCTTTCAAAACCGGAACACAATAATGCTGACATTCCTGCTTGGTGGCAGAAATAGGTAAAGTGGCAGTACTTCCCTGAACGAACTCTTTCACAAGGAGCTCTACTACTACTAAAAATATATTCTAAAGGAAAAGCTCTATGTTATTTAATGCAAAGTAGCTTAGGCACCTGCAAAAATTTTAAATCAATAACAACTATAACACACTGTCAAGTTGTGATTTCACGTAATTGTTGTAATTTTCGAATTTTTTGCACATACATAATGGTAATTTTCTTTGCACATGTAAAACCCTTTGGCGTTTCTCTTAAAGCGAGTCACCGGAGGAGAAGCGGGAAAAGCTGCTTTGCTAGATCAAATGGTGTAGATATTTATTATTAAATAACGGTCTTACGAAAACTATACGATCCTATATCTAAGGATATTGTCTCGATCATATAAAATCCTGAATATAGGCTAAAATAAAAGTCTAAAAGGAGTTATTTAAGAACAAAATATCTTACTTTGCATACGATTTTTATATGGAGATAATACTCTTTAATTACTATAGAGAACCTGCTATATTTTGGTGTTCAACTGAAGCCATACCGTTATTAAAATCACATTTATCCCAAAATTGTGTGTCGTTAAACCGATGGGCAATTTTCAGCCCATCGGTTTAACGACACACCGCGCCACCGTCAGTTGCCATCGGGCGCTGGTCGACGACGGCCCTACATCGAATTTACTCCGCCTGTTCTTATTTTATTCATGTTAATTGTCAGCGCGTGAATTGCGGGACGCGCGTGGCGTTTCCCCACACACACATCACCTCCTAAAATGCAGGCTTGCATTGAAATACCTCACCTTAATGTCTAAAATTACTTCACAATTCAAATTCTTATTTCGTCGTTCACTATACGACCATGTTTTGTCTTTCGTTGCTCATTTATTTTTTTAATTTAATTTACATTATGTTCTTTTTTTCGACACCGAGTAAAATTACGGTTCACTGAGCACCAGGGTTACCTGCCTAAGTATAAGCAGCTAGTGATTGCAGTTGATAAATAAATTTATCGACTACCGACTGAATATTCATTACGGTTAAGCAATAATTACCGAACTTACTTCATTTCAAAGTAAATTACGATTTAATATTTTTTTTACAAATAAGCGTCATCTTGAAAGAATAAGATTGTGTCCTGTACTTTACGAATTGTTTTTGACGCCAGCGGTCAATTGTGAAAATGAAAAGATAGAAGATAATAATGCAATTGTTAACCATTAGAACGTTAGAACATTCGCTATTCATGCGTTCTGCAACAGTTTAGTTCCTTTCACAAATCTATCGATAAAACTGTCGACAACGACTACATGACTATTTGAAATTTCACTTAAAATGTCAACCTTGCAAACATTCTGTACAAACTATTATTTCTTACACAAACCGACTTGTATTCTTAAATTTAGGTATCCTTTCAATTTCTTACAAATATTCGTTCGTCAGTTAGTTAAATGTTTTTGCCTGAAACTTAAGAACATAGAACACGATTACAGAAATTTGACACAAGTACTTTATGTAGATAACATTTTTATAAAAAACCGACCTCGAAAGTTTCTGGAATAACAACTGTTTGCCAAGTTTTATGGAAATCGGTTAACGGAAATTGCCGGATTCATCGCGTAATTTGCCACCCTTAGAGGTGGAATATTTTTTTCAAATTTGGATGGGATCACTACTGAGGTAACCCTCTTTCTAACAAAAAAGATTCCTCGAAATCGGTTCATAAATTCCGAGTCATCGCGTAACATACACACCCAAAAAATACAGTCAAATTGAGAACATTTTCCTTTTTTTGAAATCTGTTTAAAAAGCAGCCTTTTTGTTTGTTTTTGTGACTTTAACTTTATCCATTTAAGAAAATTGTGCTCTCAACTACACGCAATGGCCATTATGTCCAGTAATTGTTCTGTTCATACTTTAATGTATAATTTTATTCTTGGTCTACAGCTAATCTCTTACAGTTATAGACCGGACTTACATTTGCTTGATTATGTCATAACTAGTCAGTGGCAGGTGAAGGCCACTGCAGATTATTTAAAAATACATTTACCTTCTCTTGAACTCAAGTAAGTATGTACATACTTATCACTGAGTAAATAAGAGATTGCATACATAAGACTGATACATAAAAAGAGAGCAGACGTAAGAGTCAAATATTACTCATGAATGTGTTTTATTGTAAATACAATTAATCAATTTAATTTAGTTCAAAATTTTTAATAGTACCACCCAGATCTTTCAATCGCAACGATCTGAGAGGCACTGCCACTACGCTCCTCACACTGAGACATAAGTTGACAAGTCCCATGTGTCTGTAATATAATGTCTTTTCACTCTCGCCTTGAAAAGGTCCAAGTTATAACGTTAAGGGAACAAGTCTGCAGGCAGGGAATTCCACTCCATAGCCGTTCGACATATAAAAGTGGAAGCGTAACGCTTCGAAAGAAAGAAAGATCTTTGAAATATCCACAACAAAGCGGTGGAAACCAAGCCTACGCCTTGTCCCCTGATGATGGAAAGGGGAAGGCGGAATTAAATCGTGTAATTCCATCGCACACTCTCCGTGATGTTGTTACTACTCGTATTTTAAAAATAACCCAGTATAGGTAGTTCGGAAAAAGGTGGTTTGCATTAATATTAGACAGAACTAGTTGATGACCGAGATAGTCAGCCGTGACCGTGGGACTTGTAAAGAGTCCGTAAAGGTGACGTTTAGATCCGGAAAAAAAAAACCGTTTCCTATCCAATGGTGTGTATGTTATCATTGTGAACTTGACATACGTGCCACTTCTAGGCACAAGACTCTAAGGTAAGATTTCAGGCCAGAATCCACTACGATGACCCAATACGGGATGTCAAATTCCGTTGACAAATTTTGTGAAATTTTTCCGACATAAAGTAAAGTTTCTGATGAAACGGTTTCGAATGTTTTCCTTTATCTCAAATTTAACTCAAATAAAACCGAATAATATTAATTTAATTCCAATAATTACAATGGCATTGATTAACTTGCAATGTGTTGGGCCATTGTGAAAGAGCGGAACGTGTGCCAGGATACCCTATGTTACGATACTCCGACCAATCACACACGGACTTAATCTATAAATAGATAAAATAAGTAACTGTAGTAATAATATAAAATAAAACCGTAAGAAAACCAAAACAGTACTTATTTGCATGCAAACAGTGTACGAATGTGTGTGTGTGTGTTTGTGTGTGTGTGTGTGTGTGTGCGCGTATGTGTGTATATTAAGTTACACAATTCAAAACAACCCAGTGGTGCCCCACTTTGCATTGTGCAATGGGAGACAAGTTTACACCCAACAAGATCATCACTGTTCTTCTAATTAGCTGTGTATGTATGTTCAGGTAATTAATTAAATTTGCGATCCCTTACTGTTCAAAGCTTAGTGATTAATCCAAAGGAGTGACAGCAATGTTTACCTTGGCTGTTACTTTCGCGGTTAATGTTTCAACTACTTACAAAATCTTGACATCAAAATGGGGAAACTTTAGAAAATGAAAACAAACTGAATTAGGTACAAAATGAAGGCCGATTAAACAGATTTTGCAAGGAAATATGACATAGAAACATAATGATTCTTTCTTCTTATTTAAGATATATCTCGCCGACCATCTCAATTCAACGCCATAACTTTGAGTTCCACGACGTTAACTCTTACCCATATTTGATCTAATTAACTCCGTATAACTCTTCCTCCTCGTCTCTTTCCTACGATCTTCCCTTTTATAATTATTGGCTGCCTCTATGGCGGAACGGTTACCATGCCACGCAGAAATCGTAGGTTCGATTCCCGGGCTGGGAGAAATATTCATATGACATACATTTATTTCTCTCGTGAGTTTGGATGTAATTTGTGGTTGTCTGTGTGTTATGTGTGTGTGCATAGCACCCGCGACACAGGGTGTCCCCAGTGCGGGGCTATGTTTAGTGTGTGCGTTATTATTATTATCTCCGAGATCATCTGGAGTCATTACTTGCTGCCCAAGTATTTAAAACTATCCCCTAGTTCTCGCGAGCAACAATCTAACCTAACTTAACCAAACCACTACAGTCGTTTGTTTTATTACTTTAACCAAGACTGGGTGATCATTATTCACATTGACCAGGCTTATCAAATTGCTCGTAAGAGATATGCATTTTTTAATACTAATGTAATGGCCGGTATGCGTTTTGTTCCTACATGTGAGAGAGAGATTGCATCTTCACGAGAATTCACATGGTCATGTTTTGCTTGATACATAATTTGGTGAACAATGCGCTATAAATTTGTCCGTGGTGAATAAATACATTTCATTTGTATGTTATTTAACAATATTTCATGCCCTTTCGACACAGCTACATAAAAGCAATTTAACTAAAGAAAGAGAGAGAAAACCTATCTCTCTCGCTTATCGGTACTATTTCTCTAATAAGTAATAGGCAAGCATTTACATTGTTCTATTCAAGTAAATCTAGGGCTGTCATTCGTTCGGTTTTCCCTGGCGTTGTCCTAATTTAACGGGCGTTTGAGGACACTTTTCGAGTCGAGGATAAATGATGTTAAATGAAAGTCAAAAATGTTATTTTTGGTTGAATAACGAAAACAATAATTGTGATAATCATTGTTTTCAGTTATTCAACCAAAAATTAATTACGTTTCTTAACACTATATGGCTTCTTATTTTCCTGATATTTCGGAAAGGTCACATGCTCCATGATCACGGGTTGACTCACATCATATCATATCATATGAACCTTTATAATCATAATCATTAGTGATAATCATTTGGTGAAATTTATATACAATAAATATGTTAAATGTTCACTATACGTCGAGACTTCTCGTCACCCATACCGCAGAGTTTGAAAACAAAGGTTTTCAGTCAGTGCGTTCTACCTGTTACGGCATACGGAGCCGAGACGTGGACACTCATGGATACGGTTAGTTCACTAGTTGAAAGTCGCTTAGGGAGCTATGGAACAAGCCATGCTCGGAGTTTCTTTGAAGGATAAGGTACGGAACGAGGTTATTCGACAGAGAACAAAGGTCGTAGATATAACTGGTAGAACAAACAAGCTGAAGTGGCAGTGAGCTGGCCATATCTGTCGAAGAACCGATAAACGATGGGTGAAGCGAGTTCTTGAGTGGAGACCACGGCTCGGCAAACGTAGTGTAGGATGTGCTCTGGCCAGATGGAGTGACGATTTTAAAAGGGCTGCTGGCAGCAAATGGATGCAACGAGCTGAGGACCGGGCGAAATGGCGCGCATTGGGAGAGGCCTATGTCCAGCAGTGGACTACGATAGACTGTTGATGATGCTGATAAAGTTAAATATTTGTTGACTTAACCAGATAACTTATAATTTTTTGATTACGTTATGAATTAAATTTGATATCCTCCTATGGCCCTGTGTACTTCCGAGTGTGCGTAATTTGTGAAGTGGTTCAGACCCAGACAATATTATTCCTATGGTCACGTAAATACCCAGTGTACATTATACTGTAAATATCAATAAACATAGGGTATGTAACATAAGGCAGTAACATACGAAACTGAGAATATACTTGTTCTAGTCTGAAGCATGTTATATTTAGTACAATTTAATGTACATTGGGCGTTTAGCGCTTTTCCCATTGTAGTTTTATGTATCTTAAGAGGATTATAGCATTACGTAATCTACATAATTTTTTTTATTTTTTTTTATTAATTTGATGTCATAGAGAAGAGCGTTAATAATTACTTTTCTTACTAGATTACCTCAAAAAGAGCAATAGTTCATTAATAATTACTTATGTATTTTGTTTTGCGATCGTCATGTTCGATGTTGTGAAACTGTTTTTCCAGATTTAAATCGCGTATATTTGTTTTTTCAAACAAACCGCATTTAAATCCGGAAAAACAGTTTCATTTCCTATGTAACATACGCGAAAACCTAAGAACTCGAGATGTTCGATGTTGTCAAACGAAATTGAATAAAATTAATGAAAACGAACCGTTTAAACAAATAAATTATAAAATTTATATAAATTTTAAAATCTTTTTCTGTTTATTTAAAGAGCTCGTTTTCGATTTTTGTTTGCAAAACAATGTTTTAAAAAGTTCGGGGAAAGAACTCTATTTCACCCAAATGTCCGGGGATTATGAAGTTATTGTCGGGCATATTGTTATTACGAACAATTTAGGTGATGGCAGCCCTAAGTAAATCCGTAGTGAAATTTCATTGTCATTCTCCTCAAGTAGAGTTTTTAGTTAACTACGCTACTCGCCTTGAACAGAAATGTTAACAAACATTATCACAAATAGTCTGGCTCTAGGCATACACTGCCAGTTTTATAACTTTTAGTTTGAGTGTAAATTCCTCATGTATATATCGCATATTTTATCTAGAATGCTTAGGGATAGAACGATGAATGGATACGTTTTCGAAATGATCTAGATATATTCTATGTTACATGTTGTATACCTACTATCCAAAATAATTGTACTCAAAACAAGCTATGTTTTCCTTACTCAAAAACATTTTGTAAATTACTAAAAACAAACTTGTTGACGCAATAAATTCCTAGTAAATTGAGGAAGCATTTGTTTCGTCAATTTAAAAACAAAATTGGTGTACTATTTACGAGTATGTATTTATTCATACAAATCACGACTCTTTTAAATAAATCCACAAAGATGTGAATCATTTACTCTGACTAACTGGTGGTTTTTGTTTCTGACTGTGCTGTGTGTGTTGTGTATTTATACATGTAGTGCGCTATTGTGACTCACTGGAGAATAACAAGAAAAATATTTCTAGTCATTCTTCCAAAACAGATGTTGAATTGATACACTCGATAAAAACGTCCTCATTTTACGAAGTGTAAAATTGTATTTTACTTTTACTAAACTTTTATGTATAGTCGTCAGCTGTGACAATGGCTCTTTACAGATCTGTAAAGAACCCAAAACGGTTTGTTTGATAAAAAATAATGAAATATACATGATTTAGTCTGAAAACATATTTTCATTTGCAATTTGATGCTTTGATTATATTTGGCAACATAAACCTTTTGTTTATTTAAACACAAACCAGACCAGAACTAATTTCCATTTTCATCAACACATTTACACGTCCCGCTGCTGGGCACGAGTCCCCTCATGCGAGTGTTTAGACCGTCAAACTGGCCAATGCGGGTTGGGGACTCCACACGTTTTCCCAAGAATTGTGAACTTTTTTCAACATGTATGTTTCATCACGATGTGTTCCCTCACCGAGAAGCTCGTGTTAAATTTGAAATTAAATTTAACAGAACCAATTTAGAAAAGTTTATTTCCCAAATTGGTCCTATTGGGTATCGAAACCTCGCAGTGCTCTCCGTTGCGCCACCGAGGTCGTCAAACACATATCTCCTAGTACATACTTCGTACTTCCCACATTGTTTATACCTGCACAAGTTGCATACAAACTTTCAACTTTGCACGGCAAAAGAACCGTAGAAGCACTGACGTTCGATTTTGAAACACCTTGCACAACTGTCTAGTCATTGGTTTCATTACCTAAGTAAAGCAGTAAACCCGCACGTATTATGGACCTGGCCTGTGTAACAACTTCACACACATAAACATTCCATTTCAAAGTTACGCACTAAAGTTTTTCAAACTCGTTTAAAAATTACGTACCACATTTTATATCGTATCGCCTCTCGTATCGTATCGTAGTCTTATCTCTATCTCATATTCATTCATTATATTTATTAATCATATAGTGAATACTACGGATATACACACAAATGCGCTTTGAGCAGCCTAATTACGAGTATAGATCATGGCCCATAATTTGACCCGGGTAATGGGTGTTAGCCTCACATACGCATTTTTATATGTTTTTAATGTTTTTTGTTGAAGCAAAACTTATAAACCTCATACTTAAATATATTGTTAAAATGATACAGCATCTAAATGCTATTTACAAACATTGCTATCCTAAAAAAAAAATACCCCCGTTACCCGTACATAACCAACTTACATTACCAGCACTTGGAGAGAAAAAATGATACCTGCTATAAAACCCGGTAGTGTAGCAGAATACATAGAAATTACATAATATGATATATTCACCCTACACAATATGCGATTTAGATCGGAAAAAATATTTACATTTTCAATAACAATAATAAAATAATTGGGGTTAACCAATGTTCATTATTTACATAGCGCCTATAAACAATTTTTGTGTTATGCATTCAATTGTGTTGACGTAATTTGAGAAGGTTCGTTATTGTTGAATTTTGCTATTATCAGCAACGCTACAGTAAAGTACATTTATTCTATGATTCCGTGTTTATGTCAATCAATGCTCTACATATATAATTCTAATTGTAGGGTTGGCAGACGAAAACACATAGTTTAAAAATGTGTTAGTTTAATTTACCTATAAATAAAGTATGTTAAGATTGAAAAGTATGTCACTAGCCTTTAAGTTGCAACAAACGAATTTGAATTAGTTGATTATTCATTTAAATGAATGATGTTGGTATATTAAAAACATAACCTCCTAATACCCAGCACTACAATGGGAAAGCAATGAACGCCCAATGTCCATTGAAATGTACTAAATATAATTGGACTTAGTTATGCAAACTAGAACCAACCCACAAAATGTCACTTTCGAGATAATTAGATTTTTGTAAAAACAGTGTGAAGAAATAAATAGGTAAGTTATTTGAGACAAACAACGTGAGTTATGTATAGCATTGAGGATAACTAATATATTATATAGCAATAAATAGAAAATATTATATATTAAATAGTAAACTTTATTCAGTTAACGAGAACCATGTTCTAGTTTTCGTAATGAAAACACTAAGATCTACAGTACTTCAGTACATGTGACATGGATTCATTTACCATATTTAAAAAAAATACATTATATGAAGTTAAGCACCGTGGTTCTTTTTAGCTATTAAAAAGTTACTTATTTAGGGTTGGTACCCTGAAGGACTTTTATTTTCTCCGTTTTGGCTTGGTATATTGCTAGGATCTTTTGTGAGCGGGTAAAGCACACGTCTGGTGTTCTACCAAAATACATAACTCAATTTCACTCGAGGTGTGGGTTGGTTCTTGTTTGCATAACTATGTCGAATTAATTACATTCTTCAGGCCCAAGCAAGTATGCCCTGAGCTTTGTATGAAAAACTTTTTTTTCTAAATACTCCATGCCTACTACAACTATAAATTTGAATGTGATATTTTCATTATAATGTATACTGGGCGTTTACTTCACCATAGAATTAATATGAGCTTTAGGATACATAGGACTTTAAAAGGATAAAGCATGTTTTACTTCCCGTTATGTCCTTGATTATCACATGCTCTTGTAAACAAGAACATGTTCAATACATTAAACATACTTTTACTCCTCTTATGGTAAAAAAAGAAATTGTTCTTTTATACATTTCGGTCGAGTAGATTAGGCAGTACAGGTTGTTTAGTTATACCAAATATGTCCTTCAAATTAATCATATAATAAATTAGTAATAGTTTATGCGGATATCTTAATGCATCTTCATACAAATTGTTACGTCTCGCCATTTATAGTATGGCTAGGTATAAAGTTCGGCTAACATACATAATTATTACAATAATAATAACGCACACACTCAACATAGCCCCGCACTAGAGAAACCCTGTGTCGCGGGTGCCATGGACACACACTTAGACAACCACAAATTACACCCAAACTCACGAGAGGAATAAATGTAGGTAATACAAATATTTCTCCTGGCCCGGGAATCGAACCTGGGACCTCTGCCTGGCAATCCGGCATGGTAACCATTCGGTCACAGATGCAGTTAACAAAGTACAACATAGGAAATTAAACTATTTTTCTGGATTTAAATCGCGTATATTTGTTTTTTTTTTTTTTATTCAAACAAACCAACGTTTCCGACCCTTTACAGGACCCACAGTCACGGTTGACTACAACAATTTAATATAGTAACATTTAAATATTAAAAGTTATTAAAAATATACGATAAACTATGCAGTTTGTTTCAACCGTGTATATATGACCTCATACAGAACATTAACAATTCTGATATAACAACTTTTGAGAATAGATGACTAATACAATAACCCTTCGGCGCCCAATGTACTCACCTTCGCCATATTATGCCCATTTTATTACCAACCAGTTGTATTAAGGCGAGTCATCGGCGTAGAAGCGGAGAAAAATGTTTTGATACCTATATCAAATGTTTTAGGAATTTCCTATTTATATACCGTTATATAAATAGGAAATCTTACAAAAAATATTCGATACACCTTATGACATTGTCTAAAGAATGTGCTAATTTGTTACACGATTGGATATCATTTACCCGATCATATAAAATCATGAAAACAGGCTAAGAAAAAAAAGTCTAAAACTATTTATTTAAGAATAAAATATCTAACTTTACTCATAATTTTTATGTGGAAATATTTCTCTTTAAGTACTACATAGAACCTGCAATTTTGGTTTTCAACTGAAACCCTATAGTTATTAAATTCACATTTTTCCCAAAACTTGAAAATTGCCCAGCGGTTTAACGACACGCTCACTGCCCCGTCAGTTACCATCGGGCGCTTGTCAATGTCGTATATGTCACAAATTTTCTCCGCTTGTTCTTACTTAATTACATTAATATTCTGCCCCGGACTTCGCGAAGCGCGGGCGGTCCCCCACACCTCACCTCCTAAGATCGAGCCTCGCGTTTAAATACCTCGCCTTAAATGGTGTAAATATTTAGATACAATTCAAGGCAATAATTCTTTTCATTCGTCTGTGCAATAAAAAATTAATCGAACAAGGAAACAGTCGAATTGAAATCATTAATAAATCGCGAAATATGCTACGAACAACGTACAAACCCGGTTTACACAAGTGACTTGATATTTACGTAGTTGAATGTAGGAATCTTTTTTCGTTGATGTTGTGTTCAACTTTTTAAATGTCTGATTGTTGTTCTATATTTTTTCGAATTTGCTCTTTTATTTTAAACCGACTTAAAAAAGGAGGAGGTTCTCAATTATACTGTTGTTTTTTTGAAATTTGTGAACCGATTTCGATGATTCTTTTTTTATTGGTAATAGGGTACCTCAGTAGTGGTCCCATTCAAATTTGAAGAAAATGTTCCACCTCTAAGGGTGGCAAATTAGGCGATGAACCCGGTTACCCTGTTTCCGTTATTCGATTCCAACAATGTGTATGGCGAAAGAACTTCTGCCTACTTTGTTCCCCCACTAATAAACGACTTACCGTTATAAGTATGTAATGCTTTTGCAACCACTAATATAAAAAGTTTAAAAAAAATTAATTTTTATTATTATTATTTTTATAAACTTAAAAATTACTTTGTAAAATCTTAATCAATGGCGATAAATTTGATTGTTTATAAATGTATTTATTCAATTTCTGTATAATCTTTTTGGTTAACGATAGATTATTATTTATGCAAATTATTTAAATAATAACAAAACTTTTCTGTTCGCAAATTGAACATATGTATTGTGTGGATACAGTTCGCATTACTACGAACCTTAGTGGTTTAAAATGCGACTAGATACATTGTTGTGTATTACGTTTTAAATGATAAATAAATAATAAAAAAAACATAACTGGGCTAATACATGTAATTCCACCAACTTTTCAGGTCGATTTTTTTTATAATTAAATGTGTAACGTATCCATGATTACCTTGAAGGTGAATTTAGTCTCAGTAATTAGTAGAACTCATTCTGACTGAATCTCTGCGCTTGCGTAACATTGTTGTCGTCTAAAGACCTTAATAGTGTACCTGACCTTCTCTAACACGCTTAACTGGATAATTTAGTTTTGAGATGAATGAAACCAATTTATAAACAAACAAACGTTGGACATTGTAAAGAAATCTATTAGACACCAAAAACAGTCTTGTTGATCTCGTTAAAAACAAAAACTATTTTATTACTTTATTGATTTATTATTATTATTATATTTTATTGTGAAAGGGTATTAGTAGCAGTAGAGCTCCTTGTGAAAGAGTTCGTCCAAGGAAGTACAGCCACCTTACTTATTTCGGTAATGTGATTCATGTCATTCGGTAATGTGTATTGGTGAAATTACAGGCACATGGGATTCGTTAACTTATGTGTCAGAGTAAGAGGCGCAGTGGCACTTCCCCTCAGATCTTTGAAGTTCTGAGTGCCACTGCAACTGTTATGGTCAGGCGTGTAGCTTACCAGGAGCACTACTTGTTCGTCCTGTCACTTGATGATTATAAAAAAAAAATCAAGTAACAAAGTCAAGGATAAGCTAACGTGAAAGCTACCAATGAATGTTCGCATCAAATATGACTTCTGGATTGTTTATTAGAGATAAATAATGTCTATTTATACGTGGAGCTATAAGTTTCCGGAATGAATAAGAAAAAATACTATAAATGGTCAGAAATGAATTTATTGTTTCCCAAAATATCTTCGTTAACGTTAATGCACTTTTTCATACGAATGAACCAATTTTGAAAACATTTATGCCACTCCTCCGTGACAATCTCTGAAACATATTTTTCATACTCTTCGACAGCCTCGTTTGGTGATGAAAATCGTGGACCGCGTAACTGCTTCTTAATTTTCCGAAATAAATAAAAGTCACAAGGTGCCAGATCGGGACTGTACGCGGGATGGCTCATAAGGTCAACATTGTTGATCTTCAAAAATTCATTTGTCCGTCTGGCCGTGTGAGAACTGGCATGATCGTGGTGCAAGATGATACGGCGTTTACAGCTATTTTTACAGAGTTTGTCAATAACTTCCGACTAACAAATGGTCGTGTACCAATCACTATTCACGGTACGACGTTTCTCCAAAGTAACATTAGCCACGTGTCCAGTTTTATTAAAAAAAGAAGGCACTTGCCACGTGCGCCATTTTGGTTGATTTCGGCTCATCTCGAAAGACCCTTACCCTTGATTGCTGCTTTGTTTTGGGATCGTAACTATAAATCCATGTTTCGTCCCGTATTACTATGTCCCACACCAAATTTGACGCCCCTTCGTTGAATCTGGTAAGCATGGCATTGCACCAAGTGACGCGATCGGTTTTTTGAGCCTCATTCAAATTGTGTGGGATCCACCGAGAGCACAGCTTTTTCACACCCAAATGTTTGTGTAATATTGATTGTATTTGACTCATGCCTATGCCTAAAGATGCCAGAATCTCATGGTATGTCACATGCTTGTCTGTTTTGATCATACGGCGCACAGCACCGATATGTTTGTTGTTCACAGCAGTGGACGGGCGATCATCACGAAATTCGTCACTGAGATTCACACGACTGCGTTTGAATTCTGCAAACCAGCTATAAATAGTCGTCTTGCATGATGTTTCATCGCCAAAAGCAGTTTGAAGCAGAGCGAAGCTCCGCTGAGCTGTTCAATTACACTTAGTCGTAGAAAATCATACTACGAAAATTTTCATGAGTAAAAGCATGGTGATGTAGACAACCAATTTCTAAAATGACGCCACAATGTAAAAACAAGTGACAGTCAGATGAAACAAACTGTATTCTACAGCCAAAGAGTTCCATTTTCAAATGTAATTACTTTTTAAATATTGAGTATGTAAGTGGCCAGTTCCGGAAACTTATAGTGCGCCTTATGTATGCGCATACGAATTGGCAGTGTGTTTATGTCATATTCAAGAGTGAAGCCATATAATATTTATAAAAACGAATGTAACGTAATCTTAAGTTGTCGTCCAATATCTTCATAAACATTTTTGTTGATAGGTTCAAACTTATTGACCAATTGAAAATTACAAAAAACAAGCAAACAAGCCTTTTAAACAAAGTCTGCATCAAGTACATAGAGAAATTTGTAAGGTCGGCTGATTCGTTTTGCAGCTCCGTTGGGCGAACGGGCATACTGTCGCTGGTTTGAGTCCAGCCGGTTTTTGGTATCACGACGGTATCACTGCGATCACTAGCTGAAATATGGTAGGACATTTTTTTTACTCTTTTTCTATTTAGGGGCTTTGATCGTTATTGAACATGTCAGCCCCATTAGAAAAACGATACCTAAAGAAAACACTTAATAAAATCCAGACATATAAATAGAAATACTACTTAACCAAACATGTGTACAAAATCTCCGCAGCACTATATGTTAGCTCCGACAAAACAGATTGAAACCACCCAACATTAAATGTACGGAAACAAGCTTGTGCAAATAACCGCGCCCTCATAGGTTCCGTCCGAACACACTCCGTCGATGTTCGATCGATGATCCATGAGGATGTACATCCTCAGGAATCCCACATACTTCTCAGCAATTTGGTGAATTCACCCTGCGCATCAAATCGCACATTTTTGGTACGTTCTGTATAGTCGCAATGCTGGCCATATATACATAATTCAAATGCTAACTACATGATTGTACTTGTCATAATTATACCGATATTGTGCTGATTTTGTGCTTGTTACTTTATTATTATAAATAATGGTAACTAAGTATTTGGATACAGTAATGACACTACAACTCTACCTAGCCGAGTGAACCATGATACAATACAATACAAAAATTCTTTATTGTACACCAAAAAAGGAAACAAATACAATACAATTAAATTAAAAATAAGCGGTGGTACAATGGGCGGTCTTATCGCTTTAAGCGATTTCTGTCAAACAACCTTTGGATGGAAGTAATTATATAATTCACAGGAAAAAGACGGCGGTGTATGAGGAATTACTAATCAATAGATAATAATTGATGAATAAATGCAAAAAAAAATAAATATAAATAAGTAATAAAACCAATACATATATATGAATATCGTAAACTACTATATATTCTTATACCTATAAATATAAAATTTCTAAAACGTAATTTCAAAACATAAAAATACCTAAGCAGTCCAAGTCACACTAAATTAAGGTAGTGTATTTTTACCATATTTTTTAATATATTCAATGATTTCGCTTGTTGAATAAACAAAGGTAAAGCGTTCCACAAACGAATAGCCTGAACAGTAAAGGACTTGTCGTAATACTGGGAGGTATGCAATGGCATCTTAAGTTGGAGAGTTGAAGAAGAGCGCAGAAGTCGGGGGTTGGATTCATGGGCGAATTCAAATCGCTCCTTAAGGTAAGGTGGTGTGTGAGGAATGAATAAGATGCCATAAAGAAGATTAAGAATGTGAGCATTCCGGTGAAGTCTAATGGGTAACCACTTCAGCTCCTTGCGATAAATGGAATGATGATAAATGACATGATCAAATTTCCTCAGACCATAAATTAAACGGATGCAAAAGTTTTGTAGACGTTCGAGCTTGTTGAGCTGTTCTTCGGTTAAATCCAGATAGCAGGCATCATCATAATCAACAATTGGAAGATGATGTGAAATGATTTGTTTTAATTAGTTTAAAAAATACATTTATCACCCTTGACACGGTAGATTGCGATAAATAACTCTCTCTTGCTTACGAATTTCGTAAAATTAAATTCAAAACGAGTTTTTTATACATTTACTGCACGTAGTTTTGAAACTGCTTGGCCTGTAAATCGAACCAGTTCAAGTGAAATACCTGTCTTAAGTTGACATTTGCACTGATTTAATATCTGCTTAATTTAAAAAAAATAATACAAGGATGCACGTAGAAAATGTTGCCTGGAGGCAAACACAATGTATGTAAATATAAAAATTTAATAATACGAGGGTAATAATAATAATATATAATAACGATCGAAACAATATTACTAGTGAATAGACGAACCCAGAATCGTGAGCGTCTAAGGACGTAAATCGGTAATGCCAAGTGCAAACATATCGAATCCATTGTGTCAAGGTTTCACTCGAGTTTTCAAGGTGCACCTATTGCATCAATAGATATAGCACCAAAATATTGGAGACTCATAGTTGTTTGGAATGCAAATAACCTTTGTTCAGCTGTAGGATAGTTGTGATCGCCTTTTTGTTACAAGTAGTAGCAGTATATCCTTGTGAAAGAATTCGTCCAACTAGTACAAAAAAAAGTAATAAAAAAAAAGTAGTAAAAAAAAAAAAGTACTGCCACCTTACCTATTTCTGCTGCCAAGCGGTCATTGAGCATTACTGCGTTCCGGTTTTGAAAGGTGAAGGATCTTGTAAAATTACAGGCACATGGAACTTGTCAATTTATGTGTCACGGTGACGGGCACATTGGCAGTGCCCCTCAGATCTTCGTGATTTAAAGCACTGAGTTTCACTGCAACTATTCGTGGTGTCATAAAAACAGAAACATCCTGTGGTGTTCATTATGAACCAATGAGTTTGACTAGTATATGTATTATATTATTATATCCGTGTACCGTGTGTATTATAGCTTTGTACAGAAGTGCGTAAATTATATTGGACATAGGCCTTGTACCAATATGGACTTGCACCAAGCCTTAGACATATTTAAAAAAAAAAGAAAATATATTTATCAATTTGAAATTATTTATAATTTTTTTGTTCTGCTAAATGTTTCATGCGTTAGTACGATTACATGCTGAAATATGGTCACTTTTTTATTATATCTTGTATACTTGTCAACTTGACACATCGAGTACTTGACATAATTCAAATGGGTACATGACAGACCGGGGAGTTGCCTTTAAACTAACAGGTAGAGAGTGGATCGCAATTTACAAATGTTATAATGTCTTTGACATTAGATTGAATTTATAGTTTTTATATTATTGCAGTGTTTTATAAACATGTATAAAAAATCTGTGTATAAAAGTTTAAAAAACGGGTATAAAAATATAAAAAGTTATTTAACTGAATTGTGTCATTGTATCTTAAATTTTGTTTTGCTGTTTATTTAATGAAATTGTAGTAATAAGATGTTCTAACTTGCTTTTAATTTTATAATATTTGAACTTGCCAAATGTGACATTTTTGTATAAAAAGGCCAATAAATAAATTTAATTGAATTTGAAATCAATTTAGAATTATGTAAGTTCGCTTTCGCCCGCGATCAGGACAAATATTATATCGGATATACGAAAACATTGTCAGTTCGATTGTATTCTATTTATCTTTTATATCTAACGCGTACTCATTGGCAGATTGCGTATTAATTTGTAGCTGGTGGAGCATATCGTTCAGCAAGGAGCAACTTCTCACGGTAAATCACGTCTAAAATTGACCTTTTGAAGACGTCTTGGGTGTTTGTGTGTTTGCTTTGTCGCTAATTAATTAGGGTGGCTTTCTGATCACCTTTGCAAACTCCTATAACGTTACTTTTTTTTTTGTAGTGTTCTAATATTTCCTTGTGGATTTCCGTGTTAATTATGAATTCAGCCACGTTACTTAACCTTTTAACCGCCACAGATAATAAACTAGTTTCGTTCCCTTAGACGCCAAACCTATATAGTGATGTAACATGTTATGAATTTTCGCCATAAATTAATCCAATTCTCTTAAGTCAAAGAAAAACGTAACTGAACATAAAATGAAACTATCAATCCATACTTCAGCAGAATATACTACTAACACAAGGAATATCTTAATATTTATTTGTCAATTAGAATTGAAAATAAAAGGGTTTCATTGACGCCTTAAAGCCTCATTGGCGTATCAGCCAAGACGTTACTGTGTTCCAGTTTTGAAGGGTAAAGGAGCTTGTGAAATTACAGGCACACGGGACTTTCAGCTTATGTCTCAGTGTAACGGGCGCAGTGGCAATACCCGTCAGATCTTTGCGATATAAATCTCTGAGTGCCATTGCAACTGCTATGGACAGACATGCCTGCTTGCACGCTGAACACTAGGCGCACGACTTATTCGTCCCATCACATGGTATCATAAAAAATCATTTTCGTTAAAATTGTATGTCCGTTAGGGCTGTAAAGGATGTATGTCCCTTGGGATAACCATATAAGTTAATGGTATTATTAATAATATAACAATAATGGCATATTTACTTGTGTACTCCACAAAATGACAGTTGTATATGAATCGAAATAATAAATATATGATAAAATATATTTTACATGACTTTTGCTAGAGATTGCTAACTAAACTGAACTAATTTACCATATGATTTATTTTTGTTTACTTACAAAAATTTTACGCAGAAAAACCATAAAGCTGTAGTATCAACACACCTTAGCATTCCGTTTAATGTCGTCACAATCTGTTCAGCAATCCAAATTTCCATAGAAGTGGTCACATCACAACAAAGCACGTGTATCGTTTAAAAGTTATCGTCATATAGAATACGAGCAATTTGTCGCTGGCGTCTGTCTCAAGCCGCACCGGTATGCCGACTGCCCGACACCAAGGCGATTCAGTCGCAAGGACTTGTGTAATAGAACGTCACTCTAAAGCCCTGCACACACAAGAACTTACGTTATATGTATATTTCAGTATAGCTTCTAAATTAAAAACACAAAAAATTTCCCACTTAAGAAATCCATTCTGATAAACACTTTGTATACATAAGATTGTTACACATTGGAAGTGAAATTATTTTTCGGACGTATGGGACCTGTATAGGTCCTGAAACGTCAGTTTGTTTGAAAAAACAAATATACGCATTTTAGATCCGAAAAATAGTTTCATTTTTTTTTTAATAATAACGCACACACTCAACATAGCCCCGCACTAGGGAAACCCTGTGTCGCGGGTGCCATGGACACACACATATAGACAACCACAAATTACACCCAAACTCACGAGAGAAATAAATGTAGGTCATCAAATATTTCTCCCGGCCCGGGAATCGAACCTGGGGCCTCTGCGTGGCAGTCCGGCGTGGTAACCGTTCGGCCACAGAGGCAGTTCAGAAAAGTTCAATTTAGAAAGTAGGCTTTATATATATTTTTACTGACTTAAAAAGAGGAGGTTCTCAATTGGCCTATATTGTTTTTGTGTATGACGCGATTACTCTGACAATTGCGAACCGATTCGATGATTCTTCTATTGTTTTAAAGGGGGTATCTCAGTAGTGGTGGTCCTATTCACATTTGAAGAAAAATAATCGAACTCTAAGGGTGACAAATTAGGGGATGAATCCGGTGTATTAAATTTCACCCACTTTCCGTTAACTGATTTCAATGAAACTTGGCACTAAGACGTAATTCCAATGAAAATAAAATGCAGCGAAAACGGATAAGCAAAGTTTTGAGGTCGGTTTTTTTTATTATTAAAACGTTATAATTATTAAACTGTTGTATGTCCTTGTAGAACATAAAATATTTGTCAATTCTGTTTAGAATTAGCGTTAATTTCGTAAACACTGAGTAATGTTAATTGACATGAATATTTTGAACACAAACATTTATTTATGATTAATATTGGGTCATTCACAATTAGCGCCCAGTTACACGACGCGAAAGTTTTCGCGCGGCTGCCGCGCGGCGACCGCCCAGTTACCACGCTTTCATGTCCATTAATGGTGAATCTGAATTCTATTTACTAGGCAACAATATTTAAATTACTCTGGATAATACAACCCCGCGATCGCCGGGCAGCTACCGCGCGGCCGCCGCGTAGACCAAATTCTAGCCAGTCTCGCCTGCGCACCCGGACGCTCATTTAAGTCAAAACGTAGAGGCGAAAATATAGAGCGTATTTTGCCATGACAGATTCATGCGGTTGCTGCGCGGGGTGAGCGCGATGAAATTCGTGTGGAATAAATGATTTAGAGTTTTATTATCTTTACCTTGACTAGTCTAACATGAAGTTACTGATTTCCTTGAAGAAAATTATAGTACAACAAGTAAAGTAATTTTTTTACTCATTACAGGAAGTTTAAATAATAATAATAATAATCATTTATTTCCAATCACAATGGTATTGATGTTATAATAGATACATACAGAAGTTGAAATGACAATGTGTTTGACCATTGTGAGAGAGCGGAATCTGTACTAGGATACCCTGTGTTACAGTATTCTAGTATTCACTCTCAGACTCGATCTAGAATATGTGACAAAGGTGCAGTTAATGACTATTAATACTTCATAACAAAAATAATAAAAAGAAAAGATAACAAGTTCGAAAGCTAAATCAGTAAGTACAATACGTTGTAATGTGTAAATTGTGTGTGGGTGTGTGTGTGGGTGTGTGGGTGTGTGTGGGTGTGTGTGTGTGTGTGTGCGTGTGCGTGTGCGTGAGCGTGAGCGTGCGCGTGCGTGTGTCTGTGTCTGTGTGTGTGTGTGTGTGTGTGTGTGTGTGTGTGTGTGTGTGCGCGCGCGCGTGTGTGCGCGCGCTTTTATTTTCAATTATTCTGTCGTAAATTATTGTATGTTGTCGAGTTCTTAAGTTTACGCGATTGTTACACATAGGAAATGAAACTATTTTTTTTAAAGTTAGTTTGATAACAAAATTATTTCGTTTAGTAAGGTTTGGGTGCCATTGCTATCTATTGGATGGTAATGCCCGATTATCTCTTATTCAAGTAAAAGTACTCGTGGGTTCGAATTAAGACTCGAACCTGTGAGTTTCTCGGAATTTTTCTGCGAAATTTATTTTGAAATTTACAATGAGCTTTTCGCTGAATGAAAATCATCGTGGTGAAACCTGCACATCGAAACACTTCAATAGAAAGCCCATCCCCGACTTGGTACGAGGAAGAAACGAATGTGATGCCCTCATGGTTTTTGAATGCCAAGCATCAAAGATAACATTGCAAGTAACGCACACGCTAGCGATGCGCGATTGTGAATGATTTCGATATTCGACACGTTAGTAATCGCTAATCCTGTCATTCGAATGTCAAATTAATAACCTACTAATTTTCGTATGAAATGGTTTGAATGAACATTCATTACTAATTAGTAGTACTAATCCTATAGATTCCATAAAGCATTTCTGTTCGTGATAACCTAGCCCTCTCTGACATAATGGTAAATACTGTAAATGTGACGGAGACAGGGATATTTTGGTATGGATATGATGAATGAGGTGTTCCGATATAATAATCATTCGACTCGTGCACCCGACCGAATCGCATTGGCATTCGGTATTGATGATTGTGCTTGGATTCGACTTGGCGAATGATTTGCCCATTCGAATGATTAGTATTAGTAACGTTCAAAGTCGCGCATCGCTAGCGCACACTAATAACCCCACACTAGGGAAACCCTGTATCGCGGGTGCTATAGACTCACAGACAACCACAAATTACGCCCAAACTCACCAGAGAAATAATTGTGAGCCATACAAATATTTCTCCCCGCCCTTGCCAGCCAGTTCATGAAGTCTACTCCCGTTCTGCGACCAAATCAAAAAACAATGTCTAGTAAGATGCTTGATTCACATCCTGCGTCTTTTAATTTTGTCGAATATTACTTATTTCACAGTCATTGTTTCGGACGGAGAAAAGGACATGTGGGCAGGGACTCTCAACTACTACTTTGGCGGAAAGTGCTATAGTGGAAACTTGATAGTGGATCTTGTAATGGATCTTCTAATATTATCCACAAATTTACATAAATGTCGCTGAACCCCTTTTTCTTTTCAATGTATTTCCCATCGATATATTGAATATACGACGATACATACCCAAATTTACTTTAAATATACTTTACATTTTGGCTTTGGTTATACACTAAATGTGTATCACTAATTACAGGTTTCTTACCACGGTATGAGTTATTTTTATTTTCCCAATATTTCGGAACGTTTACACTCGAGTAAACCTGTGACCATGGAGCGTGTAACCGTTCCGAAATATCTGGAACGTAAAAAGAACTCATACCGTCGTAAGAAACCTGTTTTTAGTGATAATCATTTGTAAATACAGATCCCTAAAAGCACTTTGAAAAACATCTCCTGACCAGGATCACGTGGCATAAATTAACAGCCTAAAATACTGTACATATCAAAACGTATTTATTGCGCAGTTCTATTGAGAATTAAAGCCAGTTTATTATAACAAATGCTGATTAAAAAACAAATAATGTTTACTTTAATAGGCCATTTACAAAATCAGCAATATAGTCTTTTATTACATTGGATAACAAGACAACTGCGTCGCTATAACCTGAAACTTATGCACAGCAATTTCACAATGATAAAAAAGTCAATGTCACGAAGCAGGTTTCGTTTCAAAGGCAGAGCAGTGGTTGGCATACTTTTTCGCGTAGCAACAATTTGTAGAACAATAAAAATATGAATCTGTAAAATTAATTTCTATGGTACTAAAGTCGCACATTTCTTCATATTTACATTTGTTTGAATTTTTTGTTGGCTTCAATCAATCAGAACAACGCATGATTGAAATTCTTATGTAATTTAAATGTGAGTGAGAGAGAGAAATAATGTTTGATATGTAGTATATAGATATAAATAGTAGTATACATATTAAGAAACACGGTATAGGCGCCAAAGTTGGCATATAATATTTCACAACAAAGTTTACGGTTTGTTTTAATGATCATCATGATGCTATATATTACAAAATACCTTTTGTTCATAACTGTTTTCAATATTTACTTTAACCTTATTCTGCCGAATGCTTGAAAGGTAGAATTATCATGAATTATGATATTTAAAACGATAATCAAGTATTAAAATTCACATTAATTCATTTGAATGTTTTATCTTCTGAACGAATTTGCTCACCTCAAATCGTGATACACGCAACAAAAGAAGCCGAATGTTTCAAAATTAGTTACATTAATAGATATACACTTTATTTCTTACACACAAGAACAAAAACAGTACAAAAACAACTTAAAACTAATGTGGGTGGATGAAAGCTCGATTAGCTTTGTAGCTTTAGAGGGGGAGACATAGTGCCCAAACGGCAAAATTTTAAAAAATTAGTATAAACAAAAAACGCACATTAAATTATTATCTCATAACTATATAGTATAGGTACCTACGTAAATTTAGTAGCAATAGAGTTCCTTGCAGAAGCCACTTTGTTTACTTTTGCCGCGTTTTTACTGCGCGCCAGTGAAATAGCAACGTAGTATTCGTAGCTTTCTAACTGGTGGCAAAAAACCGTTAAAACCGAAAAACAAAGATCTGCAACAACCACAGAAAGATTTGTAAAGTCTGCTAACTAGTTCCGTAGCCCAATTGGGAGAGTGATACCCTCAGTTAGGCGAAAATGTCGCTGGTTGGAGTCTGAAGTTTTACTTTGTGTTTATTCGGTCTCTGTATCAATAATACAAAAAACTAGTGGACTATTTTCACAAAAAATAAATAAATAATCATGGTATTCAAAATATTTTAATAATGTGACGGGACGAACAAGTCGTGCGCCTGATGGTAAGCTACACGTCTGTCCATAACAGTTGCAAGGATCTAAGGGGCACTGCCACTGCGTCCGTCACCCTGAGACGTAAGTTGACAAGTCCCATGTGCCTGTAATTACATCAGCACCCTTAGCCTTCAAAACCAGAACGCAGTAATGCTAACATTACTGCTTTGGCGGCAGAAATAGATATGTTGACAGTACTTCCCTGGACGAAGTCTTTCACAATCTACTGCTACTATATAAACAAAGTAAGTCGAAATATAAATGCACTAAAATCAACGAAACTGTTGATCAAGAAAAATATAGCAATACCCATCGATGACTGAACTATTGCGTTACAATGTAAGCAACATTAAATAGACCGCGAATTCTTTAACTTTGTCATGCTATTATTTCAAAGTCGGCCAAAAAGTGTTCTATTCGTTGCGTGTTTGTTTCCAATGCGCGCGCATGATCATTACATCAATCGACGTCATCCGGTTTATATACACTATACCCTAAAACTTTTAACCATATTCATCCGTCCAACACAGCAATAAGGTCGATTTTAACGCTTTATTTCTATTTTATAGCATGGATAATTCATCAATTGACTCCCCGTTTGCAGATAATGCAAACATTTTCATAATAGTACAATGGCCGTTTGATATTGAGAGGTGAAAGGAATGTGGAGTATTACGAGCTATGGTTCACTAAGATCTAATAGATGATTAAAAGTCCATTAGTTTGTAATAGAACCTTTGTGGTCTCAGATCAAGTATAAATGCTTACTTTTAATTAAGTTGAAGCTTCTTAACATTCTGTAATTGGAAATAAATTTTATTCAATTAAAACATATAAATTTACAATCTAAAGAACACCACTAGACTTCGTCCTTCGTCAAAAATTTCTAACCTAAAAAAATCCCGCGCTGTATCACGCCCGGCTCAAAAGTTCCCATTTTGTCGCACTGAATGCCAATGTATAGGTATACATTAGACACAAGAGATTTTTACTCGTGTCTGGCTCGAAAATTCCCATTACACTGGCAGCATTGCCTCGCTGGATGGCAATAGACACTTGTTGAACCAACCACACCACTCAGAGTGGTGATCGCAACCGCTATCTAGACCAAGACCCAGCCGTATTCCTGTAAAAAAAATACGTCTAATTTCAAGAGATATTTACAATTATTTTTTTAAACTGCGTCGATTGGTACGATTAGTAAAGCAAATTGTGTAAAATGGAAATTTTACACATCTTTCATTTAAAATTATAATCGTGCAAAACATATCACGCTTCCGATGAAACACAGACTTTACAAAAATAGACCATTTTAAAAGTGCAAATTTATACAGAAAAACAGAAACACATTATGCATTTCGTCACTTTTTCATAGACGGCGCAATGCTTATTGAAATAGTATAACATTTAAGAACTTTCCAAATGCGCACAGTATGTGTAAAAACAAAAAATAAAACTTTTAACACGTTTTCAGTAATTTTTTGCAAATTTAAATTAAATTCCCTGGTTCACTCAACGGAGGTACGATATGCAAAATGCAAGCTAAAGTTCTTTTGAGTTAGGAATTAATTTAATTTCAAGTTTAAATAGTATTCATAGCAGGCTTCATGATTTCTTAAATTTCTCTTAATTTAAAGTCCACATTGCGACGGTTGAGTTGAAATTTAGATTTCTGTACGATAAGATTTCAGATTGAACAAATAGTAGTAAAGTAAAATATTTACTTATTTATGATGTACAGTCAAGAGCACTTTTAAGTTGACACGTTTCACCTTTTTTAGCGTTAGCGACATTGAGTTCAATTTTTATTCCTTAAAAAACGGCAAACGGTCAGCTGATCATTGATCAACTTGTTAGAATGACTGCCGCCTTTGATGATTTTCGATACTAATTCGAGACTATACAAATCTAGAAAACTCGGACCCGCTTCGGATATTCGAGTTGTGTGGAGTTCCAATCCGAGAAAATACGAATATCGCTTGTACGCCTAGAGATAAAAGAAGATCCTTGTAATTCTTTCGGACTTTCATTTCTCGGATTGCTATCCTTTTTATTCCCTTCCCTTTAATCGGAAACAGCATTGTAGCTTTTCGGTAGAAATAGTCAAAACCTAGGCGAGTTCGACAAGGAGAATAGAAAACTCGACCGTCATTTAAAATAAGCACGTACATAAATTTTATTTGGTTTAAAAGTAAGGAAGTCCCCACATTGATCGCCAAGGAGTCACATTAAGCTGGTCTTTCGGTTCGGAATAGAAGCGAAACGCGCCTCGCCTTTTTCGCTTTTATTGCAGTAAAAATTATCTGACCAGCTCACGTTGTTTCCCCGTTAACAAGTGTGATGACTACCTTACAAAATTTTTAATATTGTATTAAATGTATAAGTGTGATACCAACTTAATACTATACTCTTAATAACATTTATCTATTGTCTATTACTATTAATCGATCTGTAAATAATTACATCTTACATAACACCTACAGAATGTTTATGACCTAAAAGCAAGGGTCGAAAGTTTTCAACAGGTCACTCTCCAAAAGGACAATCAACACAATGTAGAACCTTCCAGCTTCGAGTGCCAAAATAAGAGCTCAGTTGTGTAACGAGAAAGTGGACTGTTGTAATTCAATGTATTTAACATTGCCCTCGTGAGAGGAACACTTTGCACGTCGTTCATTGTATTTTAATTTGGTGGAGTAATTGTAGCTAATGTGTTATGTATTAGTACGAGAATTATTTGTTAATCTACGATGTCGTGTACAGGTGTCGTAGACATTTCAACTTTTGCGTACGGAACACTACTCGTATAATTTCAGGTTCTTGCTCCAATATAGTATGTCTACTATGTCATACTATACGTGTTGTCTCTAGGAGAAAAATATTCTACTCTAATTTGCTACATTCGCCACGCATGGCCATCAGCCTGGTGATTACATTAAAGCTGCTGCTTACCTCTTAAATCCTGGTCTGATATCTTGCACAGACAATAATTTAGCAATACGGTTTGCACTTTGAGCGTTAGATTAAGAAGTTCTGGGTTCGATTACCCATCAATTTACCCCGGTAGAACTGAGGTAAATTGATTCTAGGTACCTTCCTAGGTTCATCCCTTTTCTTTGGTGACTATAAGGGAATTCACTCGTTTGATTTCAGATATAATGTCATTTTTGACAAAAAGTAATTCTATTATCCGACACACGCTTTACCAACACGCGTCGAATGCATTCACCTGCGCGCACGCATTCACCGCAATGATATATTGTAGTGTCTTTCGTCCGCTACGTGACTATTATACTCTAACGCCGACCTCGTTACTTAATTTCCTATCATCATGGCGGCACAATCCAAATCGGAACTACTAATACCTAATCTGTTGCATTGAAATGTGTTTAAAGTTTTTTAAGAATAGATTGGTACCTACCTAGAGAGATAAACTAAGACCATTTCACCCCTTACATTTAACGCTTTGAAAAAAATTAATAATCTAATAGTTTTAAATAGTATCTTGAATAACAATTAGACATTAAATATTCTGTCGATTTCTTTGATTAGGTTTTCGCGACAGTTACACATTGGAAATGAAACAATTTTTTCGAATCTATATCGTATATATTTGTTTTTTCAAACAAACCAACATTTAGAGCCCTTTTATCTATCATCAAACAGTCAGCCATAACTATGGGACCGGGTTCGCGATAATAAAAAACTTTAATTTCCAGTCAATTATTCTAAGTAAGATGTAGTTGATAGTAGTATGACTCATTTTAAAAACACTTGCCTAATAAATTGTGCAGAATGAAAAAGTAACCATCGCCATCGCTGCAGTTGCTTTTTATTAGAATTTTCGACTATACTTAGAAAGTACAGTTTAGAAAACTGCGAGCAATACGTGCTTTTGTGTATTTACACATGGCCATTGAGGAATTACGCAACATTTTTTTTTTTCAGAGATTACCTACGAACCTATAGTAAACTGTTTGAAAAATACTTTAATATCTACACAATACAAATATATTACCTGCTTAACGGTTACCTATCAGAAACCCGTTTGCCCGAAATAACATTTGCTCGAATATTCAGAAATATTATAAAACAATCCTAACCAAACCTATTCTATGCGATGAGCACCCAAAATAGTGACGGTTCCGTTCTCAATCGGCTATCGGGATTATGAAAAATCGAGCAAACGTTATTTCGGGCAATTATAATTTTGATTTCTGATCGACGACACCTTGCTCAACCAGACCATGTCCAATTGTTACAGCTAACAGACATAGTAAACGCAATGTCGTCGCGAGGTGAGCTGCCGCTCGAGCTCGCTCTTCGAGGCCGCAGCGCTTCTATTGCCACCACTCTTCTGCAGCACTGTGCAGACCCTGATGCTAGAGGACCAAGAGGCAGAACTTTGTTGCACAGAGCTGTCGATGCTAGAGACGCGTTTTCAGCAAAGTTTCTTGTTGAAAATGGAACGGATCCTAATCTAACTACCAAGTAAGTTGGTATATATCATAGTTTCCCAAAGTGGTTCCTACCGCCCCCAGTGGGCGTTGAAGAGTCCTGGTGGATAGGAACATCGGAAGTAATTGGGGGCCTTGACACTGTCCAAAAAAAAACCTGAATTATATCTATATAATTATATATCTATATGAACTACACTACAAATTTTTTTCCTTGAGATTTTTTGTGTTAAGATAATGTAAAAAATACATGTTTTCAATTATTTTTTGTGGTGGTGGGCGCTGAAATACTTTTATCTTGCCTAAGTGGGCGGTGAGCCAAGGAGTTTGGGAACCTATGTTTTATATTACAAACCATCTTATCGTAAGTGGCATAGAGTTGTTTATATCATATTTTAAACGTTTTGCGTACACGGATTATACTGAATTGGAAACGGACTAGACTTCGCGGTTGTAATGTTTATTTTGACCGAACATAATTTAAATTAAACTTGGCTATATTTCTAATATTTTAAAATCAGTCTAGGTTTTTCAATAATATTAAGTGACGGGACGAACAAGTCGTGCGCTTAACGGTAAGCTACACACCTGTCCATAACAGTGCCACTGTGCTTTAAATCGCAACGATCTGAAGATCACTTCCACTGCGCCCGTCACCTTGAGACAAGTTGACAAGTCTCATGTGCCTGTAATTTCATCTTCAACCTTACCCTTTAAAACCGAAGCACGGTATTGCTCACAGTACTGCTTGGCGGCAGAAATAGGTAAGGTGGCAGTACTTCCCTGGACGAACTCTTTCACAAGGCTCAGTGGAGCCTACCAGACATTTGTGCCGACATAGACCAATGCGCATCTGACCTTTATCTTGCGACAAAAAGACTGGACAAATAAATTGCGTCTGCAATTACTTCGAACAATAATGGCAGGATGTTGCTGTTCCGGTTTTCGACGATCTTGATCTTGTAGGTACTTGAAAGACTCTTAACAGTAATAGAAGCGAAAAGTACCATTAGAAGATTACGTCATCAATTACGTAAGCTTTATGATATTTTTCGAACAAATTACTTTTGTTAGTATTATTATTATTTTGTTTTCAAATGATTTATAATAAAGATGTTTAAGTATTGGTATCATAAATTCCTGTATGTAGAGAGGAAGGAGACACCGCGCTGCACCTTATAGCGTCGCTGACGTCGAGCTCTTGCGACGAAGAGACGATGGAACAAATGGCGGAAATCGCAGATACCATGATACAAAAAGGCGCTGATATTAATCGACAGAATAGAAAAGGATTGTAAGTACATACATTTAAGAAAAATACAGTACTTCTATATTCACTATGTCCCTCGGCAAACTACGTGTTTCGGCTGTCGTCGGGCTTTTATTCGGTTTTCCTTTGCCATTGGTACAGACCGGACGCATGCAGTTGACTTGGAAGTATATAGAGGTGGTATTACATTTTTTATTTATTATCCTATGGGGGGAAAGCCGCTAAAGTAAAAACGAAAAATAATTTACAGCGTGTATTTGTATTTTTTGCAAGAAGCCGATACGTTCAGGAAAGAAAACAATGGTTATTTTCAAAAAGTCCAAAAACGTATTTCTGTAGCTTGTGGTGTTTCAATCGGAACGGTATAGCATATTTTAAAAGAATATCATAAAAAAGATAAATCAGTTCCTTTTCCTTTACTTTATATTTTTGTTAACTTGCTTATTGACATGGAGTAAATGTTATTAAAAATAGGGAAATAGTTTTACAGCTGTATATAGTCCACAGGGAAATGAAAACAAAACAACAATAAAGTACGTGGTTCAAAATTCAAATTATTACAGATTTTAAATGTAATAATTAATAGGCGTGGATATTAATATTCGTGTGTATTCGGAAATCCGATGATTGCCAAGGGACATTGAGAAAATAGAAGCACTGTAAATGTCTGAGTGTAATTATTTCTAGGGTCGGCGAACTAAAGCATATTAGTCAAAAATCAACATCATTCATTTCAATTAATGCATCTACCGACTAAAGCACATAAGTGAAATTAATTTGTTACCATGGCAAGCTTTACAGTGTATGCCATCGATACGATAAGATTTTGTTACTTCATTAATTTGGAACTTAGTTTTTAGTGGCGTCTTTTTTAAAGAAGGATGGCGAAAACTGCCCCAATAATGACGAGGAGCCGTTAATGGACTTTGCTAGTATAATTTTGCGTTTTAGTTTATGCCTAGTTATCAATATATTTTTGTATATTTTTAGAAGTCGGGAATAAAAAAATTGTAAAACATTGTATTTCAGAAAAGATGCAAGAACACAACGCAATTGATTCAGTTCGACCATAGATTAGGTAACGTTCTTGTACGTACTTTTCATTTTAAGCATGATTGAATGTTTACCTACCTGAAGTATTGGTTATTTTATATTGCACACGTAAAACATTAAAGCTATAAATTAACTAATGAAGTAATCAATTAAGCACTAATGACATAAAGCATAAATTAAAACACAAAATTGACAAAAATATATAGACAATATTTAAATGAGAGATAATGAAAGTTGCAAAGGAACGACAATCGACCTGTTGCCCAATGTCAATGTCACATTGATATTGGCAAGAGGTGAGAACTTTTTGACCATTTGTGGCAGATTTCTGCCATTTGGGCAGATTTAATTTTTATTCATTTTCATTGTTGCAGAACATGGTAAGTTATATTAAATGGGGCAGAGTTTGGCAGATATGGGATTAATCGGGAAGTTCTTTATTATGTTTGGGAGCAAACTGAAAACTTGTTGTTTTATGCTACTGCGAACAAACATCTAAAACGAAATTTAGGACAATGCTATAAACATAACCAGTATCAACTTCATAACCCCAGCTTCTACAGGCTGAACTCAATTAGCTTTTTTGATGCTTTGATAACGAATCACAAGTATTGAATCACAGGTCTCCGTAATGCACGTCGTCAAAAACACTGGGTCACAAAATACACGGGATGTCGCCATCCTTCTTTATCATTCTCTTCGCATCTTCCAACATTATATACAACACAAAAAATATATAATTATATATTAAAAATTGTAAACTGTTGTAACTTATGTGCTTTAGTCCGCCGACCCTAGATTTTATCCCTGTACTTACTAGTACGGTACGGACACGCTCATTGTTTTTAGATTGTGCGCACATTAGTAGTAGTGCATTAAAAAAACATTACGAGGAAGTTAACATATTGGAGAAACTTCAACAAACTCTCAGATAGTTGTCTAAGACTACCCATAAAGTAGATAACGGTTTAGATATATTGACGACCTCCGTGGTCGAGTGGCTTGCACATCAGTTCATATTGTCGCCATCTCTAAGGTCCCGCGTTCGACCCCCGGCCGGGTGAATGTAGAAAACTAACTTTCCTATATTGTCATCGGGTCTAAGTGTTTGTGGTACCGTCGTTATTTCCAATTTCCATAACACAATTGCTTTAGTTATTTACTTTGGGATTCAATCAACGTACATGAAAAGCAAAATCATTTTTATGTGTTTCATACCAAAAGTATTTTTTTTTTATTATGATATCCCAAAGCTGTTGAGACTTAAAGGTCTCAACAGCTTTGGGATCGCAAAGATTTCAGGGGGATTAGTCAACATAGGACCTATTCGCGAAACGACTTCCTTGTAAAAAATGTCCTGTTCGCCGAATAATACAATAATAATATAATAATAACGCACACACTCATAGCCCCGGACTAGGGAAACCATGTAGCGCGGGTGCCATGGACACACACATAGACAACCACAAATTACATCCAAAGTCACGAGAGAAATAAATGTAGGCCATACAAATGTTTCTCCCGGCCCGGGAATCGAACCCGGGACCTCTGCGTGGCAGTCCAACTTGGTAACCGTTCGACCACGGAGGCAGTTTGAATGACTTACTCTTAAAACGGCTAGTTTGTAAAATGGCTTATTCTTAGTACGGCCTGTTCGAGAATGACTTATTTTTAAAAAGACCTGTTCGCCATTGCCACATGCCTTCTTTTAGAAAATTATAATTTTACATAATTTGCCCTGCCGTGTTAACACTCTGAGACATAAGTTACAAGTCCCATGTTTCTCAATTTGTCTTCCAGCACACCTCTGCACCAGGCGGTTATAGCGCGAAACCAGAGAATATTCGATTTACTTCTAAAACAACCGACACTGGATACAAATCTTCGCACGATTAGCGACGAACATCCCCCGCTCTACTACGCCTTGGTCGACGATCGCCGAGCATCGATATCTTCAAGTGAAACACTCGTTATGAATGGTTCTAATCCTTTCGACACTCCAGTGACGAATAAAAACGCCTTTACTGAGGACCCTGTGGAAGGAAAAATTGAAAATATTGTAGAGAGAGGATTCGCTGCTAAGTTGTTAGAGAAAGGATGTCAGCCTAATCCTCTGTACTCTACAAACGGAGATAGTTTGTTGCATATTTTGGCGCAAGGATGGTTTGAGGTGAGTCACTTTCAATTTCTTGCCATATTATAAGTATAATAATAGGAAACAAATATTGGCATATAAGAATGACAATGCAAATATTTTCAATGTAACTTCTTTTTAAGGTAATAGGGAATAAATGATTATCACTAATATCAGGTTTCTTACCACGGTATGACTTCTTTTTTTTCCCCCGATATTTCCCCGATACTCTCAGATCTCAGTTCAGCGTCATAACTTTTTTTATATCAACTGACGGGACGAGAAAGTCGTGCGCCTGATAGTACACGCCTGTCCATAACAGTTGCAGTGCCACTCGGAGCTTTAAATCGCAAAGATCTGAGGGGCACTGTCACTGCGCCCGTCACCCTGAGATATACGTTGACAAGTCTCGTGTGCCTGTAATTTCACCAGCACGCTTACACTTCAAAAACGGAACACAGTAATGCTGTCATTACTGCTTGGCGGCAGAATTAGATGAGGTGGCAGTATTTCCCTGGACGAACTCTTTCACAAGGAGCTCTATTGCTACTCTTGATAATAAGTGATCATTTTCTTTATTTGCGGCGTGTGAACTGTTGTACCGTAGCCTCATCGTGGCTAATGCTCTGAGTTACAGAACTTTACTTTGTGTTAATATAAAATATTTAAATCGTACAAAAAATAAGCGCTTTGACGTCGAGTTGCGGACACCAGCCCGTTACACGAAGTACCAAGTAATATATAAACGCAGAGTGAAGAAACTTTCATTCTTACAGGTCGCGCAAAAAAGCCTTTTAAACCCTATGCAATATTCTGTTTGTTCTCATTTTTCCCGATCGGTGAATTTTTACATGTATCAAAAAGTTGTTATTTTCAATGTCAATACACTTTATTCTCGTTATTTCAACTCTGAGTAAGACTCATTTTAAGATTTCGATTCGCAATTGAAATCTTAACGTAAGTTTTGATATATAACGACCAATTTCAGTTGCGTGAGAAAAATGAAAGTCTCAATACAATTTCGAAAGGTGTGTGCATAAGCTTTTAAAACAATATCGACAAATTATAGTTTGCACATTTCAGAACATGGTTCCAAGAATCCATTATCCTTTTCTGGCTTTTGGATGCGCTTGTGACGTAATCCGATGCGACGAACGCGTTAACTCATGCTGACTCTACTTTATGTTAAACGAAACTATACGCCAA